>NC_068284.1:38401697-38718086 GCF_025860055.1 Xyrauchen texanus
AAGGAATATTCCGGGTTCAGTACAAATTAAGCTCAATCAACAGCATTTGTGGCATATTGTTGATTACCACTAAATATATATATATACAAATATATACACCACCCCAGACCACGATGGACCCTCCAGCTCCAAAGTTCCCGCTCCAGAGTACAGGCCTCAGTGTAACGCTCATTCCTTCGACCATAAATGCAAGTCCGACCATCACCCCTGGTGAGACAAAACCGTGACTCATCAGTGAAGATCACTTTTTGCCAGTGGTCCAGCGGAGGTGGGTTTGTGCACATAGGCGACATTGTTGCCGGTGAGGTCTCGTAAGGACCTGCCTTATAACAGACCTACAAGCCCTCAGTCCAGCCTCTCTCAGCCTATTGCGCACAGTCTGAGCACTCATGGAGGGATTGTGTGTTCCTGTTTTAACTCGGGCAGTTGTTGTTGCCTTCCTGTACCTGTCCTGCAGGTGTGATATTCAGATGTACTGATCCTGTGCAGGTGTTGTTACACGTGGTCTGCCACTGCGAGGATGATCAGCTGTCCTTCCTGTCTCCCTGTAGCGCTGTCTTAGGTGTCTCACAGTACGGACATTGCAATTTGTTGCCCTGGTCACATCTGCAGTCCTCATGCCTCAATGCAGCATGCTTAATCCATGTTCACACAGATGAGCAAGGACCCTGGGCATCTTTCTTTTGGTGTTTTTCAGAGTCAGTAGAAAGGTCTTTTTAATGTCCTAAGTTTTATAATTTTATTTATAATTTTATTCTAATGTATTTTATTGCCTACCAACTGTTAGGTAAGCTGTTAGTGTCTTAACGACTGTTCCACATTAATTGTTTGCACGTGTCTGTGTGTAGCGGGGCAAATTGTTGGTAATATTATTTTGATAACAATAATAGCCTCCATCCATCCATCCATCCATCGTCAACCGCTTATCCTGTGTTCAGGGTCGCTGGAGCCTATCCCAGCTAACATTGGGCGAAAGGCGGGGGACACCCTGGACAGGTCGCCAGTCCATCGCAGGGCCACACATAGACAGACATACACTCACACTCACCTCCACATCTAGGGCAATTTTTTTGGAGACACCAATTAACCTTGCCTGCATGTCTTTTGGATGGTGGGAGGAAGCCGGAGTACCCGGAGAGAACCCACGCAGACACGGGGAGAACATGCAAACTCCACACAGAAAGGCCGGGGCAACCAGGGTTTGAACCCACAACCTTCTTGCTGTGAGGCGACAGTGCTAACCGCTGCACCACCGTGCCTTGGGAAAACAAAATGTTTAGACAGTCTCCTTGCTGGTTTTTAATGATTCATAATCATTACCCCTTTAGCCGGTGGCGCTGCGGCTCGCTTCGTACATGCGCTTGTAAAATGTATATTTTAAAAGGCTCATTATTATGGTTTAGTATTTCTCTGTAATGTAGAACAGTGTTAGCAATGTTACTTATAACAGTCTTTCTCAGCCCTGGAACTCAAACCATTTTCTGATGCCTCCCAAAATATATATATTAAAGTAACTCAATTAATATCATAAACATGTGACAACTAGGCCAACTAGTTGAATAATGGCTTAAACGAACGACTTCTAGTCGACTAGAAAAATCTTTGGTCGGGGGCAGCCCTCCTAAATGATGACTGTTTTACCAGCATTATAAGTGGACCTAAGGGAATATAATACAATTTTATATATATAGAATATATATATATATATATATATATATATATATATATATATATATATATATATATATAGAATATATATATATATATATATATATATATATATATATATATATATATATATAGTATATAGTATATATATATATATATATATATGTATAGGTATATATATATATATATATATATATATATATATAAAGGCAAAGGCAAAAATTTGAAACTTATAATTTTATATACGCACACATTAATTATTCTGTTAAAACTCATGTATTATTTCAGCTTTAAGTTGTTTAAATCGTAATTTTTGTTTTTTCTTTTTTTACATTACATCATCATGGCAACGAAGTTGTAAAATTGGCTATAACTTTACACAGAAAAGGTTAGTAAGCGGATTTTTTTCCACACCAAAATCATGTTAACATATATTGTTTATGTTTTTTGACTATACTTTTGAAACAGTGAGTATATTATTTTTATGGATTGGCCCCATTCACTTCTATTGTAAGTGCCTCAATCTGGAACCCAGAATTTTGCCTTTTAAAAAAAAAAGAAAAAGGGTGAGCATGTCAAAATACATTTTTGTGTTAAGCAACATTATGCCACAAATGCTATCGATTGAGCTTAACTTGTATTGAACCTGGAATATTCCTTTAAGCAGTATATTTCCATATGGAACAGGGTGGATATTTAATGTATAGGGGATTTTCACACCTCAAAAATGTTCTTGCTCATTCCTGTCAGCCCATAATATGACGTCCCCGTGGCAACAGACGACACGCAGATCTCTCCAATCTCATCTGTTTTACACAGCTGAGGGACGCCCTCTGGTTTAACAATGCATACCATCGCTGAGAGACATAGAGAAAGTCAGTTTTACAAGGACCATAAAAGGTGTTTGATGAGGTTTGTGGTCACATGAGGAAAATAGCACCAAATTACTCTCTGCTGGTTTATGAGGTTTAGGTTGGAATTGAATAAAGGATTCAATTTTGAGGATGGTCAATCGTTGCTCTTTTTTCCTCTTTACCTCCTGGCATGGCTGTGCCCACATTCTGTAGGGTGAGGACGGACAGCTTTTCTCCTGTGTCCACTCTGATGACCCCATGACTCAGATTCGTCATACTGAGAACCCCACGTCCTGCCGGCTTAGAGCTGCCCTCCTGAGGCCTGATAGAAAACACATACACAAACAAATGAAAAAATAAACATGTCCATATGGGTTAAAGACAGACTATTATGTTACATTTTGCACAATATTTTCCAGATTTCATAAACAATATGGACATGTTTGGTTTGGCTTACTGGAGCTGTAGAGGTTCTTGATTGGCTGATTGGTAGACACTACACTATGCTTAAGTTCTCATTGAAAACGGAAGCCAAAATATAAAAGTGTATCATCATTGTTATTTGTTAACAGTACTTGCATCAATACCCACCACAGTAATCAAAGATCAAGAATACGTTAGCAAAAGCATTACATTTTATGCCATTTTCAAGAGATTCACAATGAACAGTCTGGTTAAGCAAGACTAATATCAGTTTGAATGTAGGATACAGTTTTAAACCAAAACCACACACAAACAGAATTGAATTTATTTTAATACCTGAATTATATGCAAAATCAAGCAATTTTCTTTACATTTGAAATTAAGTTTAATTTCTAAGTCAGATGTGTTTCCTAATGGATTTGTGTGTCCTTGTGTCTGTGTGTAAGAATGTGTGTAGGCCTGGTTATGTTTGTAATGTGTGACCACAAAAGGCAGAACCTCCCAATTTTAATGATTTTAAACAGAAAGCAGATTCCTGAGCCCAAGAATGACATGTGCACATGTGTGTCTGTGATGTTTGCTTGGTTACCCAAAATGTTTGTCCTTGTGGGGACAATTTGTCGGTCCCCATCAGGAAAACAGCTTATAAATCCTACTAAATTATGTTTTTTGAAAATGTAAAAATGCAGAAAGTTTTCTGTGAGGGTTAGGTTTAGGGGTAGGGTTATGTTTAGGGGATAGAAAATAAAGTTTGTTCAGTATAAAAACCATTATGTCTATGGAAATTCCCCATAAAACATGTAAACACAACATGTGTGTGTGTTTCCTGTATACCTCCTGACAGCTACAGTAAGGGCCTCGGGCGAGCCGGCACATGGGCATATGACCTCTGACCTCAAGCCCATTTTCTGGAATACATTTAGGAATGCGTCACATGAAGATATTGACCCTAAGAATGGAAGAGTGACAATTTGTTTAATTTAAATTCAATTTACAGTATTTGTGTAATGTTTTACAAAGGACAGAGCATTTAATCCTTCTGTGATCACACCAAAGGTGACAGTAGAAAGGAAAAACTTCCAAAGGTGTTTAGGTAAGTTGAGAAAGAAACCTTAGGGTGAACCAAGACTCAGTTAGGGGAGCCCTCCTCCTCAGGCTGGCACAACAAATTTATACAAACATACATGTAGACTTAAATACTCTCTGTAAAGTAAGAGTTTGAGTAACCAGTAACACTTCACACACTCACAGGGGTTTGATCCATCGGCAATCAGCAGCATTCTCAGTGAGCTCATGTTGGTGTCAATCTGATCTTTGTGGGCCATCAGAGCCCAGTGTAGATCCCTGCTCTTCACACACACCACCTTAGCTGCACACATGCAGTACAGAGAAAGACACCAATTACTGAATAAAACTATTATTTGTGAACCTACTTGTGCACTATTTCTGTATAGCAAACTTCTGATCAGAGTGAAACATCATCTTTGAATATGTAAGATATGGGTACACTAGACAAACAGCCAAGATACCAAACATCAACCATCTATATCTAACATACATACTGATGTGATGAGTGTTTACTGTGTGTGAGTGTGGGTTTGTGTACCTTTGTATTGGGAGACTTTTTGGATCCAGGAGAGAGGATTCACCTTCATTAGTGCATATGGAACACTGACCACATGTAACATATTCAACACACTCTACAGACACAGAGAGGGAGAAACAGAGCTTTAGCCTGCAAAAGACTAAAGACATTGTCAAAGAAATTAATGTAAAACATATATTGTTTTAGAAAAGGAGTCTGATAAATGACAAATAACAAACATGAACTGATATTACCGCTTGAACACTATGCCAAAGGCCGATGCCTTTCTTAAAATCCAACACATTCACCATGGTCTCAGCTGAAACACACAAACACATACACACAACTTAAAACATCATGAACTAACAATGAAAGGTCACCCAAAAATGAAAAAATGAGGACAGCTGATCTAACGTTATTTTTCCCACCGTGCCTGATATTAAAATCCATGCGACACACTTTGCAAAAGGCGTGGGGATTGTTGATATGGCTTCAAGATATTAAATTAAATTCTTCCGTCCAGCTGTTATTATTATTATTAAATTCACATGTATATTTTGTTTTTTTTCGCTGGAGCACCACCTGATTCTTCTCTTCCCATCTACCAGTGATGCTAGATTCAACTTCCCGTGTCCACTACCAGCACAGATATCAACAGTGCAACTGGGGGTTGTAGGTTGCCAGGTTGAGGTCACAAATGGGTTGAAATGTGTATGATGTGTCGATTGTGTGAGTAGGATGCGTTTCATACAAGATCTGTCAACTGTAATATATTGATGTGATTATTCATATAACGAGGTTTGGGCCATACAAATTAAGGGAGTTTCCCAGGAGAATTAACAAAACAGGAGGTGTGCGGGAGATGGGTGTGAAATACGGGAGACTCCCGGGAAAAACGGGAGTGTTGACAGGTATGCTCACACCTATCATACCACTTCTGAAGATGTACATTTAAGGAGTACTGTGGTTCCCTTTATATGCTTTTTGGACCTTCAAAGTTCTGGCCACCTACAGACCTACAGAGCTGAGATATTCTTCTAAAAATGTTCATTTGTATTCAGCAGAAGAAAGAACACATACACATCAGGGATGGCATAAGGGTGAGTAAATGATGAGAGAATTTTTGGGTGAACTCTCCCTTTAAGAATCAGATGAAAATGCACATTCATCAGAAGTGAAAAATATGTGTGTGATTAAGTGCATTTTAACACGTGCGTGTGCAGGTGTGTGTGTGTGTGTGTGTGTGTGTATCTTACCCTCGCTGTATCCACTGGTGTGTGTGAGTGTTTGGCAGTGTTTGAGCATTGCCATCCTGCTCACAGTTATTCCCAAAACACTTCCATCCTTGCAGGTCTTATACTGTCAATCAACCACAAAACAAATCCTCTCTCATTATAACTTTGAGATAATTAAGCATGTCTTATATTGCACATGACACACTCACTCTAAATATAACTTTAATGAGTTAACTGTACACATCTCTAATATTATTACATTAACAATATAAGATATGCACAGTTATCTCCTTACATATTGGATGTGTTTTGCGGTTAATTAAAAACGTTAATTAACATCAAAACCTGCTCACTCTTATGTAAATAATGAGATAACTGTACACATCTAATACTGTCAATCAACAACAAATGCCGCCCACACACAGAAAATACAAATAAAAAAATCTGACACACACAAGTACACGCTTTATTACCTCTATATATGCAGTGTCATTGTTGGCATCTTTAATGAGAGGGAACCACTCTCTTGGGGGTTTAGATAAATGTTTGGAGTCAGTCAACACCCATAGCAACTTTGGCCAGCCTGACCACATACAGAAAACAAACACATACTCATTGGTAAGTACAAATAAAACACAAATATAATAGCTAAATTCATATTCAACAGTTTTCCACTATTGAGACTTGTACGTAAGTGACATCTCTGACCTTTAAACTGCATGACATCACCACTAGTGCTTTTGGGAAGACCTTTATGACACGCATCACTGGTCAATGCCACAGCAACACCACAGCTGCCCAATAGGAAGCCAATCTGTTGACTCCCAGCATCCTTTGATGGGAAAGAGAGGGCAAATGTCAGGCAAGTTCATTATCAGTGTCAGCATGAATCTGGAATTGTTACCCCAAAAAATTTGTGAACTATTCCTTTAATAATGACTACGGTTGTCACAATTATGAAATTTGCCTGAAGATTAATAGTCAAAAAATTATTGTGATTATGACGATTAATTAACGGTTTTAGGGTTTTTACGATTAATTGTCATTCAAATTGTTATACTTCTTAAGGTGCATGTGTGGTTCATAAAAAAGTAATTTATTCATATTTAATTTAAAATATGGATATATGATTTCCTTTAAGGCTTTAAAAATGTATGAATGAAATGAAAAATGATATTTTTATATATCAAAATATTTCCAAATACTTCAAATATTTTTTAGTCTCGGGGGGCCTGGGTAGCTCAGCAAGTAATGATGCTGACTACCACACCTGGAGTCACAAGTTCGAATCCAAGGCATGCTGAGTGACTCCAGTCAGGCTTCCTAAGCAACTATATTGGCCCTGTTGCTAGGGTGGGTAGAGTCACTTTGGGTTAACCTCCTCGTGGTCACCATAATGTGGTTCTCACTCTCGGTGGGGCACGTGGTACGTGGTGAGTTGTGCGTGGATGCCGCGGAGAATAGCGTGAAGCCTCCGTACGCGCTAGGTCTCTGTGGCAACGCGCTCAACAAGCGACATTATAAGATGTGTGGATTGACGGTCTCAGACTCGGAGGCAACTGAGATTTGTCCTCCGCCACTTGGATTGAGGAGAGTCAGGTGAGGACTTAGAGCGCATTGGGAAATGGGCATTCCAAATTGGGGAGAAAAGAGGAGGGAAAAATTTTAATAAAATGTTTTAGTCATTTATGAGTTTACATTTACATTTATTTAGTCTCGGTCTATTTTACATTACATATACACTATTTTTACATTTACATTGTTTTTGGAACTCAGCCAATCTGAATAGCTAATATATTATATTATAAATAATTATGTCCTAAATTCTTAATTTTCACACGTTATTTTAAGGCTCTCTGATTAAACCCACAAGGAAGAGATTCTGTGCGTATTAAAAAAAAAAACAGATCAAGTGGGCATCCCCTCCTCTATGTCAGTGTGGGCCATTAACCCTGCTTGTATGAATCCATAATGACCAAGAGCATTTGACATAACACAAATAAATTAAAGTGAAACCGGACTGCATTGCGTTTACCATCAAAATCTAGCTTGTTTGTCACGAATGTCCGCAGATTCCGCACTCAGAGCAGCTTCTGAAGAGCATGCATCACAGCACTTCACATGACAAACTTTTGAATGGCAGTGTATATTTCTATTACTTTATTTACAGTATGTATGTCAATAATCTTTCATTGTCAAACTGTGCGTTTCAATATCTACAATGAAAATGCACAGCATTGCCATTCATACAGTGACATTGTTGATTAATACCAGCTGTTTTTTAATGCGCAACCTTGTAATCATGTCGCAGGTGATTGAGTCATAAGTGTCCCAATGCTCCGTGGATCAACACCCTTGCCAGTGCATGAATCCGTGTTCATGATATACTGCTTCATACTATAGGGAGTTAGGGAGCTGACGGAGATGCACCCTTGGAGTGCTCACATAATGCAATAACATCAGAAAACGAGACACACAAAGTACCATTCTAATCATTTATATATTCACTAAAAATTCCCTTATTTGGACAGTAAAATGTGACTGGAATTTGAAGTGCACAATATTCGTGGTTATCTTAAATAATCGCCACAGCCCTAATAATAACTAATTAATCTGTTAACTATTCAGAGTCAGACTGCTGTATAGTATTATGATGCTATACCTTCACAAAATGTGTTGCAGTCCTGCATATTCTGATCTATCACTGCTGTCAAATCTTTGCAATAGGCATTACCTTCTTTGTGAGTGGCACTTCAATTGGGACAGGAATGACTTCAGCCAAAAGGCAGCCATAAAATGCCACCATGAATGCTGCTGGGTCATTATTTGGGTACACAAGTGCTACCTAACACACACAGACACAAAATGCATAGATATTAAAGAAAAAGTATTTATTCTTCAACAGTCCTTGAATATAAATCTGTTTTAGTGTGCATATCTGATTTCATTTAGTAGCCAATACATTTTAGAATAATGTAACAATTATTTTAATTCTCTCTTACTCTATCTCTGGGGTGGATAATTGGTTCTTGTTTGGTTCCCAGTTTGTGGAGAAGGTTATATGCCAACTTTAAACTCTTGGACCAGAACTTACCTGCAAAAACAAACACAAATAAGTTTAAACACGCACTTACAACCAAACAATAGGTTTATCAGTCACTTTAATGTACATATGCATGTATGTACCATATGTAAGAGTGTATGGTTGTTTGGTATTGCTGTGTGTGGTGGTCAGACAGGGGGCTTTAGGTGCAATGGCTCCCCAATGCAGAAGGGCTGCCTCCAGGGAGGTGGGGCAGTTTTTGAGTCTTTCCAGCATCTCTCCTTGTAGAAGAGTTGACTCTCCCCCCTCTGGGTGTGGCAGAGAGGGATCAGGCTGCTGCACTGCACAAGGCAAACATTCAAAAAAAAGTTGGAAAAGTATTGATGTCATGATGTTGATATTATAAATAGATCTGTCTTCTAAATCTTCTAAGGTGTCTTTACACAGCGAGATAAGTCTGCTCTGTTCTTTCTTAAAATTCTGTGTAAAGATGCAATGCTGCATAAAAGCCAGACTAAATGATGCCTGCTCTGGCCCACCTCAGCCCTGAGTATCTAAAGCAGTTCTGGTGCTGCTTTGGTTCTGTGTAAATGAATTGCAGCATCAGAGCAGACATAAATGTTGTTGCCATGACAGAGCGTATATTGATATTTAAATGTTTAACTTCATTTTATCATTCATTTCATAGTTTTATATTTAAAACATTAATATCATAACTTGATCTGAGCAGCATTAAACAGTCTGTGTAAATAAACCTAAATGCCACTTCAGATGCAGCTTCTGTGCCACCTTTGCAGTGTAAGAAATGCTTTAGACAATTTTAACTGAATCAAGATTTTCATTATGTGATGCATATGATAGTTCACCCAAAAAGGAAAATTCTGTCATCATTTACTCAACCTTGTGTAGTCAGTTTGTGAATAACAAAATTTTTTACGTGTTTTATGATCGATTGCCATTGAAGTCAAATCTCTCTCTTTCCTAGCATTTGCCCCTCCTTTGGTGCAGGGTACGCTTTGTGATAGTCTGCATGTATATATTTGATTTAGCACAAGTGTTACGCCGGATGCCCTTCCTGACACAACCCCCAGTGGCTGGGGGACTCTCACTTACACACACGAGGCAATTTAGAGTCTCCAATTCACTTAACATGCATGTTTTTAGATTTCTGGGGGAAATCGGAGCACCTGGAGGAAAAATGCAAACTCCACACAGAAAGGCCCTAGTTGAGCTGGGACTCAAACCCAGGACCTTCTTGCTGTGAGGCAACAGTGCTAACCACTGAGCCATCAATGAACTTCTCTCATAAAAGAGCCAGGGAGAATACAGATGTCAAGACTAACGTATAGTGAAAAAGGAGTTACATTTTGGTTAGTTTATCACCCAAAACTGATCGAATAGCATCAGAAAACATGGATTAAACCACTCAAGTCGTTTGGATTACCTTCATGCTGCCTTTATGTCCAATTTGGAGCTTGAAAAAGTTGGACCCCATGGACTTGCATTGTATGGACAAACATACATCATATATCCTTCAAAAAAATCTTAATTTGTTTTCCGCAGAAGAAAGAAAGTAGTACAAATTTGAGATGGCATGAGGGTGAGTATATGATGAGAGAATTATTTTTGGGTGAACTGTTACTTGAAGGGAGCAGGTTTGAATGTGCACAAGTGCAAAAGAGATTTGAGAGCTGCAGCATAACAACTTCATTCTGTTCCTCATACAAAGCTATTATATGGCTTCAGTAGACTTTGAATATAGTATATAGTTTGATGTGTGAGAATATAGTATGAAATGTATGAAATATGAAATTATGAAAATACAGAGAAAAAAGAAAAAGTCATAAATTCTGGGTGAACTATACCTTTAAGCTCTTCACCTGGATCTCAGCAAAAATAGCCGAATCAAATTAGCCTTTTCTGAATGTGATGTGGTGCGTTTAATCTGAGAGTAATGAGTTTTAAGCCCTTTGACCTGTCACTAACTGTGGAAATGTAAGAAGTTTTTCTGTGAACTGGTGCAGGGTATTTAAACACCGTTTGACATCTATATTTACAAATAAAACATGAAGGCACAAAGAGAGAGGAAAATATTTATACCGTCCAGAAGCTCTTCAAAATCCTCAACAAAGAATTCTCTCAGGGGCCTTCGCTTGGGTTGCTTCAGTGTGTTCACTAGCTGCTGGATCTTTGCTGACACCCGGCTACTGACAGGAACACCTATATGAACACACACATACTGTATATGCAATTGCACTTAAATACAATTTCTCACAATGTTGAGAATTTTTGATCTTAAAGAAATTGATTGGCATCATTTTTGTCATTACAAATAAAAATAAAATCCATGAACACTGAATAATGATTTTATACACACTAAACACAGAGCTGCCAAACTCACCATCTCCTGTCTCCATCAGCTCAGCATTGCCATATTTGGGTTGAGGCTTGGTTATAATGGAAACCTGTGAGCGTTGCACAGAGATGGGTGCAGGGTCTGGCATGTAGCTGGTGATGTCAGCGGGGGCCGACAGACTGTCTGCATGGCACAAACAAACAGGTTAACTCAAATCAGTATAGTACTATTAGGCATAACCAATGCTATTTCCCCCTGCAATAATTATTCACAGTCAATTATTAGGAATGCTACAAAGTGCATATAAACATTACTTTGGTGTGTACATATCAAACAGTGCTGTGAACCTCAAGTTCCCTACTGACATAGATTTTTAATATGGTGATAAGAGACAATACAGCCACTCTCTGTATGTTTAGCCTTTATTGTATATGGTATATCTTGCTGCAATAACATGATGAAAAAGTATATCTCATTCCATAGAAGTGTGATCACCCCTGCTGTAAATGTTGGCGATGGAGGTTTGCCTTTATTTGAATACCATACATAACATAAAATAATTATCATATGACAATAGCCTCCTCCCCTACCCAGAGCAGTTTACATTACAAAGATTTTTTTTATTTTTATTTAAAGTTCAATAAATGCACGATGTTTCCAAAGTTGTTTTAAATAATTGTGATCTCAATATTGACCAAAATAATCGTGATTATGATTTTTGCTTTAATCGAGCAGCCTTATTACTGACCCTCGGAATCGAGAGATGACCAGGGCCGATCTGATTGATAGTCACTGGAATGCCTGATGACAATACCATTCTCAGCAGACACACAAATTTCTCTTAAGCCCAGCCTTTTCAGAGACAGGTGAGACATCGGACCAACTGGTGTAGAAAGATAGAGGGAAAGCAGAAGATTAATAGTAACAATTACAGTCATATTAAAGCTGAAGTATGTAATATCTGCAACACTAGTGCAAAAATAAACATTGTTTTCAAAACAGCTTTCTGAATACGCCCCCCACCTGCAGTTGTTCAAACAGTAAGATAGTCCTGCCACTAACTCATGCCATTGGTTAAGTAATGTTGTTGGGGCGGTTTTAAATAGATCTCTACTTGACTGTTTTAGTAGTTTATTCATGATTGCATGGTAAACTTATCTATCCTCACTGGTGTGGGCTATTTTTGTATGTATTCCGCAGTCTAAATTATTTCTGTCTGTGTTACATTCATATTAACGGCCATTCAAGATAACAGTTAAAAAGGCGCTATATAAGTGCAGACCATTTACCATTTCTTTAGCGAGTCTTCTGTGATCAAATACTGTATGTTGGTAGTCTGCCACTCTCTGGGTCATGAGCGAATATTTAGGGGTGTGGCTCATGAATAATCATTAGTTTATTATGACCTTGGTTAACCTGTGTAGAGCGTTAGATCATGTGGTCTAATTAATATTCATGAGCTAGCCAAGGGACCCGGGGAGCCTTAACCCGTGCGGGTCTATAGCCCAAAGTATACATCGATTTTGACACGAAGAATCAGCGTCTGCATACAGTCGAACGTTAACCTGTCAAAGTATACTTCACATAACTGTGCGCATACACATGCTATTGGCACATGTGCGATATGAATGCTATGAGACACCAGACTATTTCTCTTCAGGAGTTTAGATGATTTTGTCGATTTTCTTTATAGTCATTCAGACAGGAGTTATACAATTGCACTTCCTCACACAAGCGCTCTTGACGTTCACACCCACTGTTGTTGTTTTCACCTACGTCTCCTGTTGTTTACCAGCGATCTTATATTGTTTCTTTGTGACAGCATCAGCTCAAATGTGAGTGTTGCCACCTTGTGAACCCATTAATTAGTGCAAATAATTCCAGGCACCTGATTAGCTGAAAATAATTTGAAAAAGTTTGAAAGAGGCCCAAATCGGATTTGAAAACAATCTGAATTCATGTGTGTTTACATGCATAGTAACTATGAGGTGCCCCTAGGGACATTATTCAGAATTACCATGCACATACATGTACTTTTCCTCTCACATACACATATGAAACCAAATTCATTCACATACTATAGTGAAATGCTCACACACATACAAGTGAAATGCTTTTACAAACACAACTGAAACGCTCTCATACATACAACTGAAAATATTACGCTCACACACACAACTGAAATGCTCACACACACACAACTGAAATGCTCTCACACACACAACTGAAATGCTCACACACACACAACTGATATGCTCTCACACACACGCAACTGAAATGCTCACACACACGCAACTGAAATGCTCACACACACACAACTGAAATGCTCTCACACACACAACTGAAATGCTCTCACACACGCAACTGAAATGCTCACACACACGCAACTGAAACGCTCTCACACACGCAACTGAAATGCTCACACACACGCAACTGAAACGCTCTCACACACGCAACTGAAATGCTCTCACAAACGCAACTGAAATGCTCTCACACACGCAACTGAAATGCTCTCACACACGCAACTGAAATGCTCTCACACACGCAACTGAAATGCGCTCACACACACAACTGAAATGCTCTCACACACACAACTGAAATGCTCTCACACACACAACTGAAATGCGCTCACACACACAACTGAAATGCTCTCACACACAGCTGAAATGCTCTCACACACACAACTGAAATGCGCTCACACACACAACTGAAATGCGCTCACACACACAACTGAAACGCTCTCACACACACAACTGAAATGCGCTCACACACACAACTGAAATGCTCTCACACACGCAACTGAAATGCGCTCACACACACAACTGAAACGCTCTCACACACACAACTGAAATGCTCTCACACACACAACTGAAATGCGCTCACACACACAACTGAAACGCGCTCTCACACACACAAGTGAAATGCTCTCATACATACAACTAAAATGATTACACTCTCACACACACAACTGAAAAGCATTTCAGTATGTTGTATGAAAGCATTTCAGTATGTTGTATGCAAGCATTTCAGTTGTGTGTGAGAGCATTTCAGTGTGTGTGTGAGAGCATTTCAGTTGTGTGTGAGAGCATTTCAGTTGTGTGTGAGAGCATTTCAGTTGAAACGAAGCACATTTCAGTTGAAGCGGAAGGTGGTTAAAGTACCCACTCCACTCCAGTTGGTGGCAGTAGTGTATGGCGTTTAATTTTGGACAAAACAGCCCAAGCGCAAAAACACAGCGCGCAAGTGAATTTCAACAGTGTGAGCACTATGACACAGCTCGCGACGTAAAATTTAAACCTGCAGAACTTGCAAATCACAAACTCGAGCACAAAAATATGATTGTGCACACAAATTAACAAGTCCCACACACTGCACACGCAAGTTCTTTTCCTATGGGAAGCCAAACAAAGCAAAAGTGGGACGAGACAGCGGGGTTTACAGAGCTCGCGCCGCTGACATGTCATCTGCGCGGTTCAATGGTCCGAGCCACGCGGCCAGTTCGTCAGCGCAGCGGACGTGTTTCCTAGCGACACCCAATGGGCAGCGCGGCGCGAACAATCCTCAACAGTGCTGCGCTGACCAATTTAAACAGCGCAGCGCAAACCATACATGCAAATTATTGTACAATAAAGAAACCCCTCCTTCCTTACAAAAAATTGGGTCTCTGCTGAAATTTAGCAGTTTTTCCCTACAGAAGACAAAGAAGAAGAAAGACAACATGAAAATGCATACATTTCTTATGTTTATTATCTTTAATAGTGTTAGTAAAGAGTAGTGTTGTGCGTCGATACCCTACTTTGAAGAACTGCACATATGTATAGAGGCTACGGAAAGAGCTGTACAAAGCAGAAACTTCAATGACTTTCAATATCGTGAGTCGTCTTGAGGAGCACGCCAACCTTCTGCTAAGGTCATTCTAAAACATTATACAGATATATATATATATATATATATATATATATATATATATATCACAACACTACTCTTTACTAACACTATTAAAGATAATAAACATAAGAAATGTATGCATTTCATCTTGTCTTTCTTCTTCTTTGTCTTCTGTAGGGAAAAACTGCTAAACTTCAGCAGAGAACCAATTTTTTGTAAGGAAGGAGGGTTTCTTTATTGTAGGGCCTACATTTATTTGCATGTATGGTTTGCGCTGCGCTGTTTAAATTGGTCAGCGCAGCACTGTTGAGGATTGTTCGCGCCGCTGCCCATTGGGTGTCGCTAGGAACACGCCCGCTGGCGCTGATCTAACTGGCCGCGTGGCTCGACCATTGAACCGCGCGAGATGACATGTCGATGGCGCGCGAGCTCTGTAAACCCCCGCTGTCTCGGCCCCACTTTTGCTTTGTTTGGCTTCCCATAGGAAAAGAACTCGTGCGTGCGAAAGAACTGCTGGGACTTGTTAATTTGTGTGCACAATCATATTTTTGTGCTCGAGTTTGTGATTTGCAAGTTCTGCAGGTTTAAATTTTACGTGCGAGCTGTGTCATGGTGCTCACACTGTTGAAATTCACTTGCGCGCTGTGTTTTTGCGCTTGGCTGTTTTGTCCAAAATTAAACGCCATACACTACTGCCACCAACTGGAGTGGAGTGGGTACTTTAACCACCTTCGCTTCAACTGAAATGTGCTTCGTTCAACTGAAATGCTCTCACACACACAACTGAAATGCTCTCACACACACAACTGAAATGCTTGCATACAACATACTGAAATGCTTTCATACAACATACTGAAATGCTTTTCAGTTGTGTGTGTGAGAGTGTAATCATTTTAGTTGTATGTATGAGAGCATTTCACTTGTGTGTGTGAGAGCGCGTTTCAGTTGTGTGTGTGAGCGCATTTCAGTTGCGTGTGTGTGAGCATTTCACTTGTGTGTGTGAGAGCGCGTTTCAGTTGAGTGTGTGAGCGCATTTCAGTTGCGTGTGTGAGAGCATTTCAGTTGTGTGTGTGAGCGCATTTCAGTTGTGTGTGTGAGAGCGTTTCAGTTGCGTGTGTGAGAGCATTTCAGTTGCGTGTGTGAGAGCATTTCAGTTGTGTGTGTGAGAGCATTTCAGTTGAGTGTGTGAGCGCATTTCAGTTATGCGTGTGAGAGCATTTCAGTTGTGTGTGTGAGAGCATTTCAGTTATGTGTGTGAGAGCATTTCAGTTGTGTGTGTGAGCGCATTTCAGTTGTGTGTGTGAGAGCATTTCAGCTAGTGTGTGAGAGCATTTCAGTTATGTGTGTGAGAGCATTTCAGTTGTGTGTGTGAGAGCATTTCAGTTGTGTGTGTGAGAGCGTTTCAGTTGTGTGTGTGAGAGCATTTCAGTTGCGTGTGTGAGAGCATATCAGTTGTGTGTGTGAGAGCATTTCAGTTGTGTGTGTGTGAGCATTTCAGTTGTGTGTGTGAGAGCATTTCAGTTGTGTGTGTGAGAGCATTTCAGTTGTGTGTGTGAGAGCATTTCAGTTGTGTGTGTGAGAGCATTTCAGTTGCGTGTGTGAGAGCGTTTCAGTTGCGTGTGTGTGAGCATTTCAGTTGCGTGTGTGAGAGCGTTTCAGTTGTGTGTGTGTGAGCATTTCAGTTGTGTGTGTGAGAGCATTTCAGTTGTGTGTGTGTGAGCATTTCAGTTGTGTGTGTGAGCGTAATATTTTCAGTTGTATGTATGAGAGCATTTCAGTTGTGTTTGTAAAAGCATTTCACTTGTATGTGTGTGAGCATTTCACTATAGTATGTGAATGAATTTGGTTTCATATGTGTATGTGAGAGGAAAAGTACATGTATGTGCATGGTAATTCTGAATAATGTCCCTAGGGGCACCTCATAGTAACAGTTAGAGAAAATCAGTTTTGGTTTCTCAGACTTAGTTGACAGTATAAATGTGGCCTAAAAGACATGATATCTATCACATGATACACAATTCTCTGTATTTGTGTTTACTGTATTTGCTATCATGCGAGTTTGTGTATTTGCACGTATACTTACTGCCATATGAGTGCATGTTGGTCTCTGCGAGTCGGGCTGCATTGGCAGAGCTGTTGCTGTGTGAAGATGATGACGATGAAGTTGAAGGTGAGCCATGGAGAGCTCTGCTGATCCAGGAGTCCACGCTGACACCCCCCGCCCTCCCCAGAGACCCCTCTGCGTCAGAGCCAGAAGTTGAGTCTGCAGGGACAGGGAGAGACAGCAGTCACACACATGCATCCACACTTACACACTCACTCTCTCACAAACGGCCTCACACCTGGAGGTGTGTACGTGTCCATGGAGGTTTGACCGATAAGAGACCGTCGCTTGGATGGCAACAACACATCAATCTTTCTCTCGCTGTGTCTCTCCAGAGCAGCCTGCACAGCTTCTGAGTGTACGTCTGAGAGATACATAAGAGATAAATGTTTAGAGAAATAAGAGAGACATAGATGCACACCCTCAGAAACAATCGGTACTCTTAATATTAAATAATGTCTTGTCAAATGTGTATTTTATTGCATGTTATATATTATTATTAGCATTGGCACCTTATAAAATAAAATTGTATTAAATAATCATACAAAAAAATTACATTAATGTCAGATTAGTACAACACAAAGGACAATGTAATGAATTTTTACTATAAAAAAAGCTAGATTTAAGGCCGAAACATACTTGCAAACGCAGACGCAAGCACTTGGCCAAAGCATGGTCCCGTTGTACATACATTACGTGCGCTCTTGCCGTTACAAACCTCAGACCACAAGAGGGCAAAAGAGTTTTTAGGCATGACCACAAAAATGGTGCTGCATCTGAAACTAGGAAACCATTTCTGCCTTCAGAGGCTATATACGGAGGCAGGATGAAAATAAGTTGCTTAGCAAACTGTTCGGAGACCAGTTTCCTTAAGAGTTCCATATGTTCAAAACAGCTGTCAGTTATGCCATTAACTGATTAAGCAGTAAGTCAGCTGCCTACGTTTTTGGATGCTGCCCGGATGTGGTAGATAAGTCTATAGTTGAGGACTGGGGAGACACGGAGAAAAAAAACAAGTTCGTTTGAATAGACTGTGGACAAAAAGTCGTATATATTTTTTTAAAAGATTTAACTCAAATTGCTGCCCGGGACCGCCATGACAGTTGTTGATTGAAAGAAGAAAATCTGCTGTAGCGCCCCTTGCGGCAATGCTGAGAATAAAGTGCGTACTTGCGTTGTGTTATGAATTGAGCGCTGACACATTTCACAATGCAATGACGTACTGCGTAATGTTTGGTTCTTAACGCTGCTAAATTATTACGGAAATGTGTCATCTGTGAAAAGGGCCCATTTTGTATGCAACAATCATGTCAATAGAGTACATTGAAATTCAAACAGAGCGAAAGAGAGAGTTTACAGTAAGCGTGCACAATGCTAAAACCTTCTTAGCTTCTTATGTTTATATGTGTGCAAGGAATAAAGTTTAACAGTATTAGACTTGCACATCTGGAGATTTATTTAGAAAGATTATTTATTCAACAATTGTTTATCCATTCAAGAAATACTGTTTCTATGTTCAGCAGAGATTCAATCTTCCCAATCACATATTCTGCAATGCTGTTTATGAATTACATCATTCTGAAAATCTACACTTATTTATTAAAGCTACACTATGTAACTTTTGGCCCTCCAGCTGTTAAAAAATAAAACTGCATGCATCTTACGTTGAAGAACATTGTTTTGCTATTGACACAAGTTGTACTTCGGCTCTGCTCCTCTGCGCGGATGAATGTGGTTCGAGGCACCGGTGTACACATGGATACAGGACATCTTATCAGAGCGAATGGACAAATAAATGACGAAAGAAAGAAAAAGATGGATATCCGAAAACATGTCATCTGAGCAGGTAAGTGCCATATCTTATGCTGTTGTTTTGACTTATTGGAAACATTGACGTTTTGAAATAAATTATGTTACATAAGTTAGGCAACATTCATTAACATTAGACATAATGATTGCTAGTCTGATAATGTTTTTATAACTGCAGGATATTCTGGCCAAACAGACCATGGTAGCAACTAATTTATAGATTGCCATTAGTACCAACTAGTGGTTAACATAGTTTCAAGACTCGCATGTCCTTGGCAAGCCTAGGACTAAATGATTTATCTATATAATTTATTGCCGTTATAGAGAAAAATACACACATGTGCTAGCAAGTGAAAAGTTCTGCACCGATTACAGTATAATTATTGTATTTCTTGTGTGTGTGTGCATGGCTGTGTGATTACACAAATACACATAAACCATATCAATATAGTATCTTACCTGTTGAGTAAGAAAAGACCATCTCTGGGTCGCTTTTAAATCCTTTCAGATTTGGAGTTGTCGCCAACTCTGAAAAGCCAAGCTGATTACAGACTTTGTCGCTTTCCCTTTTTGTTTGTAGACTCAGCTCTTGTTTGGGGTTTATTTGTTTTTACAACCGGTGATTCCCCGGAGATTTGCCATTTTTAATGATACATGGTCAGTTTTTCTCGTTCGTAGTGACAACAAATTTTCAGCTTCACGCTACTCCCACACCATACATGCGCTACAGTAGCCAGAGCTAATTTTCTCTGTGTACGGATATGACGTGAACACGCACGCACGCACGCACGCACGGGCGAAAGAACGAACGTACGTATGTAATTTCCCACTAAATCACTCCCGACAGCTATAAAATATAAATCATTATTATAGGTTTATAAAAGTGTACTTGGGTAAAGATATGGTTTGGAAGATGGTTTTTTGTTGCACTCTCTCATTAATACCATTTTGATCAAATGGAAAAATGTCTTCTTGAAGACACCTTTGAGTTTGCTTGCAGAATTTTTAAATCAATTTATAGCTGTTTCTAACTATATTATAAAGCACATTTAAAGGTGTGCTTAGTAATTTTTTTGCTTCGTAATCTTGGACTTATACTGACACCTAAAATCATGGATGCAGTATCATTTAAATGCAATACTTTTCAGTTATAAATGCATTGTAGAAATTCACTATTCACAGTCAGCTACAATTAATTTAATTAATGAGTGAAAGTTTTGAATAACAGGTTGATTACTGAGATTAGGTCATGTGATCTCAACATGGCAGCCCCCATGAGGGGACTCTCTCAGTGTACAATAAAACAGCTTTTATAAGGTTACTTATATGACTGGAATCTTAATCTAATGCGAGTAGTCTTCATTTTAAACATACGTTTTAAAATTACAATTAATTTCTTTAGGAGTTAAACGTTTTTAATTAGTAAAGAGGGAACCTTTAAGGTGGTCATTTAAATATGAGCTTTAGTATTAGGTCAGTTTATTATGACTCCTGAATCCTGGGAACCATATTGTTTGTTATATATGTGTCTCACCTGAGCGGTAACGCTCATCCCTTGTGCCTGTGGACCGTCGACGCTGGTAACGAGAGGATGACGATGACGATGAAGATGGTGTGACCGGGACACGACATTCCGCCCCTACAACAAACAAACAGGGACAGATGCAGCCGAAATCCAATAAACACTGTTTGTTTGTCCAGTATCTGTGTGACCTGTTAAGCATGGTGTGAGAAGTGTGTGTGTGTGTTACCTGGTATGTGAGGTAGGTAAGCTTTTAAAAGTTTGGATCTCTTCTTCTCATAGCCTTTCTGTGTGATGTCACCTGAAAATACACAGTCATGTTAAACTAAACAACTGCTGCATCAGTAAATTTAAGTATGCCAGAAAAGCTTCACAGTAACATTAACGAAGATTTTAAGGGATAGTTCATTTATTCACCCTCAAGTTCATTTATTCACCAAAAATGATAGATCATTTATTTCACCCTCAAACCTGTATGTCTCCTTTTATCCATGGAATACAAAAGGTGATGACGTTAGACAGAATGACAGCCTCAGTCACCATTCATTTTCACTGTATGGAAAATTATGCAATAAAAGGTGAATGTAGAGATTAACAGTGTCAAACATCTCTTTTTGTGTTCCATAGGAGAAAAAGTCATGTGTTGGGAACAACATGAGGGCCCTCTACTTTGCGAGTAAATCACTTGCATATGTGACCAAATTCCGCACTATGTGACTAAAATATGTCTATAACTAGCCACTGGCTAGTAAATGTTCAGATTTTACTCGCCAGTGATCGAGTAGTGTAGTGGTGGAGAACTAAAGCACAGCGATCCTTTTACTGAATAAAAAGCTGCCGTTTATGAAGATGGATTCAACCTCGTCTTTTACTGTGTGCTGTGTCTCGAGAGCGCCAGGGCTGGGGAGTAACGGAACACATGTAACAGTTTAAGTAATTTAGGGATTACATGTTTAATATACAAAATATTAGTAACTGTATTCCACTACATTACATCAGATTACAGTTACATTCAAAAAGTAAAGTACAGAAGAGATTACTTTGCATTATATTAGTCTGCTTAGCTGAAAATCATGTGATACAAGGAGTGTTTGAACAGCCGTGAAATACTTTTTTATGATGCGTTACTTACATTCAAACGAGCAAAAAAAAAAAGGGCGCTTTTACTATTATGAATTATGAATGAAAAGATGGATATGATGTTATACAATCAGTAGATGATGTGGTTGTGTACACACTGTGGGGTTTAGAGAGAAGTTTGGAGCAGCAGAACTAACCTAACATTAACAGTAAACCTAGTGTAAATTGACATGTAAACAAAGGTTTAAGTTAAGCTAAAATGCTATTTCTAGACGTTTTACACGCACCTGTTATCAGGCACGGTTATATTTTTCAGGTCAGAAACTTTCACTGAGAGGCAGTAGACATCCAATACACTGCATACACCCGGATTTCAGCTAAATATTTATTATAGTAGAGTTATTAAAAAATAGTTTATGAAATATGATACACACAGCTTTATAGGGTTAATATTTGCAGATATTATACACAGACCTACATATACTGCCAAAACTGTTTGTAGCACACACACTCTGATTTGACAATGCTGACAATGTATTTGTTGTACAATGTTTTTTTCTTTTGCAATATTCCAATGATTGTAATGTTGCAGAATATAAAACATGATTACACCATTTATGTGCCCAGAATCTCACCAATATATGTAGTGAATTTGGTATCATAAATGTACAAGGTAAAGTGTCAGAAATCTAGGGGTAACCATTGATGATGAGCTAAATTTCACAGACCACATTTCAAAAACTGCAAGATCATGTAGATTTACACTCTACAATATCAGGAAGATAAGACCCTTCCTCTCTGTACATGCCACACAACTGCTCGTTCAGTCCCTTGTCATAACTAGACTGGACTACTGTAACGCTCTCATTGCAGGCCTTCCTGCATGTGCTATTAGACCTCTGCAAATGATCCAGAATGCAGCAGCACGTCTGGTCTTTAATGAGCCTAAGAGAGAGCACATGTTACACCACTCTTTGTCCCTCTCCACTGGCTGCCGGTTGATGCACATATTAAATTCAAGGCCCTGATGCTGGCATACAAAACAGTCACTGGGTCTGCTCCAGCATACCTAAAAACATTTATGCAGAGCTACGTTCCCACCAGAAGCCTGCGGTCGGCTAAGGAACGTCGCCTTGTCGTACCAAAACAAAGAGGCACCAAAACACTTTCCCGGGCTTTCAGTTTCATCATACCACGGTGGTGGAATGACCTTCCCAACTCAATCCGGGAAGCTAACTCACTCTCTATCTTCAAAAAATGGCTAAAAACACATCTTTTCCAAAAGCACTTAACCGGTCAATAAAAAAAAAAAAATCTTAAATCTGTTTTGTATACTATTATGATGATAGTGAAACTTTGTAATATGGCACTTTTTGTACCACTGTCTCCCTAAGATGATTCGCTGATGTTTTTTCCTCTTTTGTAAGGCGCTTTGGATAAAAGCATCTGCCAAATGAATAAATGTAAATGTAAATGTAAAGTGTGGGGTACGTTACCATTGTTTGTAAGGGAAACAGTATGTGTGAGCTAGGAATTCAATTAAACTGTCTTATTTCTACATTAATATGTAAGGACATTTATAATGGAAGCAGTTGCGTTTGACAACCGTTATAATTTAGATAAATGACAAATAACTAGATTATTTGTCTAAATAAATTCTCCACCATTAAAATTGATAACTTACTAGGGAATTAGATTTAATAAGAGAAGTATGATTGATTCTCTTATTGGAGTAATATTATTCTCATGGCTTATTGACAATAATATTACAGATATAGGTATAGCTTTGAAGCGAAATCTTTTATAAACAGGGATGAGATTATTTATCAAAATATACCACAGTAAACATATCATTAAAAGGGAACCATGAATAATTAATCATAACTCGTTATAATTAATTATGAACATTTGGATCGGTTAACAGAATCAACTTGAGGTATCTGAATTAACATTACAATCAATTTATCTGTTTGTCCAGTGAACACTCAGTATTGATTGTCTATCAATTCTCAGAAAGGATTTTTTTCGTGTCTTTTTCTCTGCTTGCTACAGTCTTGAGACATCTGTTGGCTTATTCATTAAATATAGAATTAATGAGTATCTGATTTGTCCAGATGCTACAGCAGCCTTCAGGATATGTCGATATAGGACTTGTTTAACTGTGGATATAGATACTTGCCTACCTGTTTTCTCCAGCATCTTCACAAGGTATTTTGCTGTTGTTCTGGGATTGATTAGCACTTTTCACACCAAACTACATTTATCTCTAGGAGACAGAATGTGTCTCCTTCCTGAGGGGTATGATTGCTGTGTGGTCCCATGGCGTATATACTTGCCTACTATTGTTTGTACAGATGAACGTGGCACTTTCAGGCATTTGAAAAGTGCTCCGAAGGATGAACCAGACTTGTGGAAGTCAACCATTTAATTTCTGAGGTCTTGGCAGATTTCTTTTGATTTTCCCATGATGTCAAGCACTGAGTTTGAAGGTAGGCCTTAAAATACATCCACAGGTAGACCTCCAATTAAGTACACCTCCTATCAGAAGCTAATTGGCTAATTGTCTAAAGGCTTGACAAAATATTCTGGAATTTTCCAAGCTGCTTAAAGGCACAGTTAACTTAGTGAATGTAAACTTCTAACCCACTGGAATTGTCATATAGTCAATTAAAAGTGAAACAATCTGTCTGTAAACAATTGTTGGGAAAATGACTTGTGTCATGCACAAAGTAGATGTTATAGGTAGTTTTTGCCAAAACTATAGTTTGCTAATATTAAATCTGTGGAGTGGTTAAAAAATTTGTTTTAAAGACTTCAACCTAAATGTTTGTAAACTTCTAACTTCAACTGCATATGAATACTTTATATGTGAAGATGCCCCCTTCTCCATTTGCTTAACATTTTTTTCTGTTGAATTATGCTTACATGTTGTCAAAAGTACAAAACAAAATATTTAATAGCCAATAGCAATTCTTTCTCCAACTTGTCCATAAAGGGTTGAAGTTGAATAACATTAGAGCAACAAAGATGAATTATATTGCATGTTAATCTTTATGTTTTAGAAAAGAAAGTTATGGAGGAAAAAAAAATCAATTTCATCAGGCTAGAATGACAGCACTGTGGTTTCAAAGACACATTCAAACATACATACTTATCGATGGAAGCGATGCAAAACAAATAAATATTTTAAACTCTGAATTCTAAATCCATCAGCAGATATGATTCACTACTGAGTTTGTGTAGTTATCAATCTAGTAAACAAACAAGCCTAAACATGCAGCATCCCAAATTAATAATGGTATCCATGACAACATAGGTGTGGTGGCCCCCCCAGAGATCTTTAGGAAATGAAGACAAGAAGCGCCTTCTCTCATGAGACTCCATTTTATGAGCAACAGAAACAAGCTTTAATGCGATGAGATAAATTCTCTAAATAATGATACTTATTAATCGAATTAATTCTTTTCATTTATTCAACAAAAAAAGGTTGTTTGATTGCACAGAGAGCAGGAGGGGAACACCATAAAACGTCACTCCACAAACTGGGTTACTGGGTTAATCTGCACTGAGATTTACATAATATAAAAGCACATTCAAAGACTGGATAACATATGCACTGAAACCCAAGTAAATGCACACATATACATTATCGAATACCATATAACAAACACACTTTACACACATTAATGCATGCTATCCTACACATGCACACCAAAACACAAGCTAACACACTCTCAGTGGCCACTTTATTAGACACGTCTGCTTGTCAAAGCAAACAGCCAAACATCTGGCTGTAACTGTATTTAGAAAGCACACAGATATCATCAAAATGGTTTAGTTGCGTTTGGACAATCGGATCATTAGAATTGGCACATTGTCATGTGATCAGAGCGAATGAGTGTGGGAGGATTGTTGATGCAAGAAAATGAAGTTTCTCAGAAATGGAGGACCTCCTGGGATTTACATTTTCAGTTCACAGAGAACGCTGTGTGAAATCAGCCAGATCTTAGCGATGAGATCTGAGTTTAATCTTGTTAAACAGAGCTCAGAGGATCTGACGGTAAAGCTCTCTTCAGAACACCGTTGTGAATAAAGGGCATATGTCAAAGTAGGGCTGGTTATTGATACATATTTCCCGATTTGATTCGATTCACAAGCTCATCATTCGACTCGATTCCGATCTTGATTCGATATTGGTTCATATGGGTAAATTATGTTACAAAATAAATTCTCTCTTAATTATAAAGGAAACTTTTAGGCAACCATTCTAGGTACAATTCGAAAATATAAATTTTACTATTATATTATATCATACATTTTTCATTAAATTGGTCACATATTAGCTTTATATTTATTTTTTTTTTTTCAAATTCAGTCTATTAAATAAATGTATGTCTTGAAATTGCATTTATTTTTTGCATATTTATTTTTGTTACATTTTTATTGTTTACTTGCATCATCTGTACTTTTTACAAATATTTACATTGATATGCAGAACAAGTGCTTAAAAGACTGTCGGCATCAGCCGGTAAGCACACATAACAAGACGTGCATAATTTCTTTAGTGCATTTTTTTTTGTGTTGTTTTTAATCAACAAATGACTGAAAAAATAAAGGGTTCTAAAAGAGACATTATTTAATGACATAATAGATCCGTGAATCTCGTCTTTGGACACAGAACGAGTTAAAGCATACTTCTGCTCTCAACACGCAGTGAAAGGACCTCTGTGCTAATAACTTCTCCATATACTACTCAATCACTGGTGAGGGAAATCTGAGTGGCTAATCAGAGATATTTTTAGTTGCATAGCATGAGATTTGGTTGCACATGCGAGTGATATACTTGCATTATAGAGGGTTGCCATAAAAAGTGAAAGATTGATCTTGGGTTTTAAGAATCGATTTCGAGATTTTTAAAACGAAGATCATGACGCATCAGAAAATCTATATTTTTACCCAGCCCTATGCCAAAGCTCAGAGAAGAAGAGGTGCATGATTGGACTGGAAGATGAGCTTTTAATTGCAATGTGATCACCAATACTGGGCAAATAAAAATCAGAAAGCCATTACTTCTGACAAATGTTGATTTCTGTAGCAATTATTATGGTAGTGGGTTACGATTTGACTAAAAACAGCATGAATCCAGGCTTTGGAAGTACAAAAATATTTTGCTCAGAGGTTGCCCATTCATCTCTCAGTAGAATTAAATGGAGCTCTCAATTATTAAGTCTCAGATGTTGGCTTCAGTATGATACCATCCCTGGTACCTCTTTATCGATACTAAATCAATATTATAATCAACAAATAAAAAGCCTCAGATTTTTTATGAACTTACACAGAAAATTACGATTAAAAGCACAGCATTAAGTCTCACAGAACAAATTATGATGCAATTTCCGTTAGAATTTTTCTGAATTAAATGTTTTAATTAAATGTTATGATCAAATGATGTTTAATCAAATTGACACATACAGCTTTAATCAGACTGATTTAAAAAAAAAAAAGGTTCAGAAAAAGGTTCAGAACTTCATAAATTACTTCAAAGAGTGCTTATCAAAAATCCTCCATGTGGAGCAATGACAGCTTTACAGATCCTTGGCATTCTAGCCTTCAGATTGTACAGATACTCATTTCACTCATTTGTGACATTTCATCCCACACTTCCTGTAGCACTTGCCATAGATGCAGCTGTCTTGTCGGGCACTTCTCACGCACCTTATAGTTTAGCTGATCCCACAAAAGCTCAATGGGGTTAAGATCCATAACACTCTTTTCCAATTATCTGTTGTCCAATGTTTGTGTTTCTTTGCCCACTCTAACCTTTTTCTTTTTTTTTTTCCTGTTTCAAAAGTGGCTTTATCTTTGCAATTCTTCCCATATGGCCTGCACCCCTGAGTCTTCTCTTTACTTTTGTAAATGAAACTGGGGTTGAACGGGTAGATTTCAATGAAGCTGTGAGCTTAAGACAAAGACAATGTTAAGCTTCATTTAACGAACCAAATAGCTTTCAGTTGTGTTTGATATAATGGCAAGTGATTTTCTAGTACCAAATTAGCTTTTTAACATGATTATTAAAGGATAAGGTGTTGGAGTGATGGCTGCTGGTAATGGGGCGGGGCGTGTCTAGATTTGATCAAAAATTTTGTTTTTTTTCAAATAGTGATGTTGCTGTTTTTTTTTACATCAGTAATGTTCTGACTATACTTTGTGATCAGTTGAATGCCACTTTGATTAATTAAATTACCAATTTCCTTCTGAAACAGCAAAATCTGTACATTATTCCAAACTTTTGGAGCCAGTGTATATATATAATTTTTTACACAAATTCTTTTTTTATTTTTGGTAAATTATATTACTGCACAACAGAGCTAGCTTCACAGAATTAATGAAAACATTACTGATTACCTGTGGCACAAGGCTGCTATGGATGAATCACAGCATGCTGATAAAACACTTACATTTGTGATATTGCTTACAGATGATAATAATAATAATAATAAAAAAAAATTTAATATTATAAGTATTATTACTACTTTTTGAATATTACATTTTTATACAGTAGTTCTATTTTTTCTGTCTTCAATTTCATGCATCCAGTTGAATAGAGCTTTAATTTAAGTGGGCTGTTATTATGACAGACCTTTGAGTTCTTCCTGTTTTTGACTGGTTAGTTATATAAAGCTTCCCATTAATGCTGGGATAATCCCATCACAACCCTGGAGCTGAAATCTCCGAGCTGCACCTGAGGAGTTCATTTAATTGTTAACAGCCTTTTATACTCTAAACACACTGCATGAAAATTAAGCACCAGTAGTGTGTGTTGCGCTTGTGTGAGTGTGTGTGCATGTGTGTGAAGCAGACGACAGAACAGAGCAGCACCTCTTGTTCATGTTGTAGCGTGCAGCGCATGTGACTGTATAATAGGGCTGTAAAGATACGCGAACCGCAACCGAAATCACGATTCAAACATCCACGGTCCTGTGTCACAGTTCCTGAAGACCGAACACACGCCCCTCTCCAACCCCAGAAGCCTGCCAACAGTTACAGATGCAGCCCCTTGAGCTCTTTACACACACTACAATAAAATTCCACTACAACATTACATGTAACATTACATGGGGCAGTGGTGGCTCAGTGGTTGAGGCTCAGGGTTACTGACCAGAAGGTCGGGGGTTCAAGCCCCAGCACCACCAAGATGCCACTGTTGGGCCCTTGAGCAAGGCCCTTAACCCTATATGCTCCAGGGGTGCCATATCATGGCTGACTCTGCACTCTGACCCCAGCTTAGCTGGGATATGTGAAAACTAATAAATGTCACTGTATATATGCAAAGAAAAAACTCTGTGTATAATGTGTGACCAAAATAAAGGATTCTTCTTCTATTCTTCTTCTACTTCTTCGAAATTATTATGGAGGTGGCAGTGAGAGAAGCTGGATTGTCTCCTCATATTAAGGGTTTTGCACACATTGAATCTTGCTTCGCAAGCAGGATTGCATGCTCCCTGTGTCAGTCGCTTGCTTTGTCATGTGAGAAAAGTCGTGGCTTTCTTTCACCGCAGTGTCACAGCAACAGCTCCTGCTCAAAAGATGCTTGAGATCGCATCACATAATCTTATCATGGATGTTGTTACATGATGGAACAGCTCAATGGAAATGCTGGAACGCAATCTCGAGCAACAAGCGGCTATAACGTTAGCCCTCTTGCGCACAGAGGTGCGCAAAAATGCCCGTCAACTCGATACTCTGGATAGCGCCTCATCAGTGATGCCGAAGAAATGGTAAACCTTCTTAAACCGCTAAAAAAAAAAAAAAAGTCACCACCGTCCTGTCTAATGAAAAGAGCGCCACCCTGTCACTCATTGTGCCCTTGAAATCCACTATCGAACAGAGCATGACGAGAAATACTCTACAACTATAACTAACATGAAGACAGCCATCCTGCAAAACCTCTCAAGCAGATACACAGAGGAACAGAATTATCTGTTAGAGAGTACTGCCTTGGACCCCAGATTTTGATCATTGCCCCACTTACTCCCTGAACAATGCGAAGAGGTTTTCCTCAGGTTGAAGAACAAATCGAACCAGTTACAGCAGGTACGTATGCATTACTGATTGTGTGAGAACCTGTGTATTTGCATTTGTGTGCGTGTTTGTCACTCCATTTGCATGTTGATGTACTGTAACTGTAAGTAACCTAAACAAACCCACAAGCTGTTTGTGTCGAGTTGAACTTACTTGAACAGAACAATATTTGTTTTAATGTTTTGTTTTTGCACTTTTACTGCTTTAAGAATTTCTCTCTTAGGTGTCAGCTATCTTAATTCTAATTTCATGTTAAAGTTCAGTTTTATTGTTCATTGACACCTAGTTAAATGTTAATTTACAAACAGAAGATTAAATACAACAAAGAAAGTTATTGAAAATTGTTAATGCTTTGGAAATAAATCTGTTATTTGAATTTGTTGAATTTTGTTCAAAATATCGTGATGCGTATTGTATCGTGAACCCAGTACCATGATACGTATCGAATCGTGAGCTGAGTGTATCGTTACACCCCCACTGTATAATATTTAATTAAATGACATCTTTCAGCTGTTTAAATGATCACACTTGGCCATATCCAAAGTTTTTTTTTTTTCAAATTGTTATTGATTTCATCTCAAAACTGTCACATCTCATATCGTTTAGCTAATTACAGCATACTGTAATATGGTACCGAAATTAGCAACAGGATGACATTGTACGATTTAAAAATTTTTTGTATTGCAATACTTCATTAGTAAAAGTAAACCATGCAACCCTAGATTATTCTAAAATTCTTTAGGAGACATAGACACTATTGTTACTTGGACATATTTTGCATAATTTCTCTTTGTACTATACAAATGTGCAATTTATTTTTACATGCAAATAAACCTAGGGCACTATGATTTCCATGATGCAGAAAACACGGACGGGATCACGGAATCTTCTCATGAAAATAATAAAACTTGGAATTTCACGGAATTTGGCATATTATCAAATTACTTTTGCAATGTCCTGGTGTGATTATTAAATTGAAGACATTTCCTTTGGTCACAAGTTCGAACCCAGGGCTTGCTGAGTGACCCCAGTCAGGCTTCCCAAGCAACCAATTGGCACAGTTGCTCGGGTGGGTAGAGTCACGTTTGGTTAACCTCCTCGTGGTCACCATAATGTGGTCCTTGCTCTCGGTGGGATGCATGGTGAGTGGTGCGTGGATGCCGCAGAGAATAGCATGAGCCTCCACACGTGCTATGTCTCCACAGTAACGCACTCAACAAACCACGTGATAAGATGCATGGATTGATGGTCTCAGATATGGAGGCAACGGAGTTTCGTTCTCCACCACCTGGATCAAGGCGAGTCACTACACCACTACAAGGACTTAAGGTTGCATTGGGAATTCCAAATTGGGGACAAAAGGGGAGAAAATATTTTTTTTTATAAAAAATAAATTGAAGACATTTTGACAGAAATATTTAACTACTTTATAGTAAAATATTTAATGTATTAGAAATAATAATTATTATATTTATGTAATATATCTTAATGCAAGAGTGTAGTTGTACTAAATTCTAGAATACTAGATTTCATATGTGTTCATTTATACTGTGATACAATGTTGTGCAGTACTTTTTTGTCAAAAAATTACTCCAATGTTGTGTTTTGGATTGTGCAGTGAGGATCTGTATACAAGCACTTCATTTGATAAAATTATGCAATCTTACGTTGAAAATTATTTGTTCCATATTTTATTTTTATTCAAGTTTAATGATTTCATTTGATTAGACACACTTTTGATAATATATTAAATTAAACATGACATTCAGAAAAAAATTTACATAAAACAGAATTTGGAGAAAAAAACAGATTTTATAGAGCCCTATAGAGCACAGCAAGAGATTGAATTAAGTACAAATGAGACATTTATTAATGACATTAATGTGAATAGCATAGCTCAGATATTTTGATCTTGGAAGAATTTGATAAGAAATGTTTTGGATATACATACAATTTATATTGAAATATTTGACTTTTAATTGCAGACTTTATTATCTTGTCAAATCTGAGCACAGTTTGAGACATTGTTGACATCACTTCTGATACTCTTAAGACTCATGTGAGATTACTGGGTCTCCATTTGTTCATTTAATCTACTGCCTCAGAAAAAACAATTGAGATTTTTCCATCCTGTGGCTTCTACCATCATCAGGGTTATGCTTATCTAATTTAGCCATCATTTTGGCTGATCCTGTATGAGTATGGTACAGTATACTACTGGATAATGTGAAGTCACAAAGCTCCCCTCAAGTGTGAACAACAAACTTTATACTTGAGGATTTACATCTAGACCCAAGGAAGGTGCAGGTTTTCGCATTTACTGATGCATGGCTAGCAGGTGAGTGCTTAACCCCAAAACTAATGCCAACACCATCATAACCAACAAAATAAAACTGTCAAGTCTTAAACACAAACACTGCTGCTCTGAGATAGCCTGAAGCTGTAAATGAATGCAAAAGCATGGAAATTAGGGGAGAACGGAATGCTTCAGAGAGTATAAATACAATCTTTAACATAACAACATCAGCAATAATGTGTATGATTACACTGATTAACTCTTATGGAGCTCTATTCCACTTATAATTATAAAAATAACAGGGAAATTATTCTGATCAATTTGAGACAGTACAGTCATTTATGTGTGTATATATGTGAGAGAAAGAAAGAGAGAATAAAAATAGCATTATGATGGACTTTTGGCTGCAGTTGCGGAAAGTAACTTCTCATGAGTAACTTCTCATGATCCCCCTACCCTCTAACAAAGATAAAGACAAAAGATCCCCCATTTAGCCTTAACAGACTGTAGGGGCAAGTGCTGTTAGCGAGCACCTATGAAGGCCGGAACGGTACACAAGGGCGTGGGTGGCCAGCACCACGCCCGACCGTCTTTGTCTTTAACACACCCTCTAACACACACACACACACACACACACACACACACACACACACACACACACACACACACACACACACACACACACACACACTCACATTATGTTTCTTGTTTTCATTTAAACATTCAGAGGTTAAACACTACAAATGTGCACAGCCATACAAACCTCTTACGCACACAAACCAAAGGTCGATTATCTTAAAGTGGTCATGACATAAGGGATAATGATCTTATCTTGATCTTTTGATATGTATGAATTAATTGTACTATAAAAATGTTCAGTAAGTTTCAGAACTCAAAACTTTCTCCTCAGTACAAAAAGAGCATTTATTTAAACTAAGCTGCAAAAATGGCTTGTTTGGAATTTTTTTGTGACATCACAAAGATAAATACATTAGCATAGGTCTTAGGGCTGGGACAACGCGTCGACGTCATTCGACGCAAAATATGCGCGTCGATTCGTCGGACCCAAAACAAAAATGGCGGCGCCGGCGAGTAGTAGCAACACGAGTGGCTCCTCAGACTATCAGAAGTGCAAGGCGGCATGCACTCGTTCCTCTAAAGTATGGGAATTCTTTAATTTAAAAGGAAACAATTCCGTGATATGTTGTCTTTGCAAAATGGAGATGGCCTTCCATTCTAGCACCATGGCAATGCACCAGCATCTGAAGAGGCGCCACCCGGGAGCAGCTGCAGATGACAGAGAACCGTAAGTTGTTTTTTTTCAACTGCCCACTTTGCACTCGATGTTGGAGTAGGCTATAATACGTTGTCGACACCTAAAGTTTTCGCTTATAGCTATTAATAATGCGCTTATAGCTATGAATGTCGTGAAAAATACATAGAGGACACTGACAACGCGCTGACAGACAGGACCAAGCAGGTAACATTTAATAAACTCTCAACTTTAAAATTTGGTCATTCAAAGAAAGTTAAACCATAAATAGGCCTACTATTTTGTGGCTCTTTAATGTGTCGTGACAGATTGCCTCAGTTAAAGCTGCTCGTGAACCGATCATCTTTTCCTTGGTTAATTTATAGCATCAAATAGGCTAAACATGAAAGTAAACAGAAGGACTGTTGTTTTAACCGCGGAAAGATGTCAGTACAGTAGCCTACAATCCATTATTCAAATTCAAATCCACCGACGTTAATCTTCTCTCCCTGACTACTTTGTCGGACAAAAATGCCGTATTATGACTGATTGATCAGATTGCCAGTCAATCAAACTCCCGGCAAATGTTTTTTTTTAACATTTTATACACCCCCCACCCCCGATGAAACCGGTATTACCGGTGTTGTCACAAGTCGATTAATCGAATCGAAATGAATCGGACTGAAAAAAAAATTGAATCGTTAGATTAATCGATGCATCGAAAAAATAAATCGCTAGATTAATCGTTTAAAAAATAATCCCTAATAGGGCTGGAAAATAAAACAATATCGATATTTCTAGGAAATAATATATATATTTTCAATATCGATTTTAAAATTTGTAGTAATTTTCGAGATGAAGTACAAGTCGCTAAAAACGCAAGCAGTTAGGCAAAGTTATACACACAACAAGCTAACAGAATCACAGTCATGAAATAAGCTGATTAGGAAGTACAGTGGCAATGAATTAGCTATATTTTTATGCATTAATTGGTCATAAAATGAGATCTCATCTTAATCAAAGTCACAAGTACAGACAAACACAAAGTGCTTAAGCTAGCAACACACAAGCCATTCTGTAGTGGATTTACTTTGATATTTAGAGTCATTGTCCAGCTGCATCACCCAACTTCTACCGAGCTTCAGCTGGCGCACAGCCACCCTGGCATTGTCCTGTAGGATATCTTGATAAACTTGGGAATTCATTTTCCCTCGATGATGGCAAGCGTTCCAGGCCCCTAAGCAGCAAAGCATCCCCAAATCATGGTGCTCCCTCCACTGTACTTCACCGTTGGAATTAGGGCTGGGCGATACAGCTAAAAAATGTATCACGGTATAATGTTTCATATCATTCGGTATGCATGAGGGTAATAATCTTTTTTAAACAAAGACCAGTAGAAAAAAGGTTTGAATTTAACCACTGTATTTTTTATTTACCCACTCTATTAAGGCAAACAAAAAAACTAAATAAAATGTAAACAAATATCTTAAGGCATTGTTGTTGAGTACCTCTCCATCATGGACTGCTTGTGGGTTGTTTGTTGAGGTGAGGTAAATGTAGGTCATGGCGGACGTCATTCTGCATATTCCAAAGGCTGGAAGCGATTAAGGTGATGAAATAGGTTGCTTGTGTTTCCATACTTGACCGGGACATTTAAAAAAAAAAAAAAACTGCCACACTGTCGAGCTAATATGTCTTTTTTTTTGTATTCATAATCTCCTCATCGCCAGCAGACGCGACAAAAATTTCCGCATGTTTTAGCAATTTAGCAACCGGACCCCACAGCAACGCAACTTGTTATTGGCTGTTTGCTTGTCACTCTTAGGACACTCCTTTATCAAGCCATATAATAGGTGGTTTATGATCCAGGGACGGCGCACGCTAGAGGGTTGTTCATGCAACCAAACTTCATGTCTATTTACATTTTAATGCATATAAGTGAAACAATCGAGCGTTATATCGAACATTTTTTATATCGTTATCGATAAAGGTGTACAGTCGATAAATACCGATATCGTTTTATCGCCCAGTCCTAGTTGGGATGATGTTTTCATGTTGGTATGTTGTTCACATACATAGTGCTGCGTGTTCTTCCCAAACAATTCAACCTTAATTTTACCAGTCCACAAAATATTTTCCCAGTAGTGTTGTGGAGTGTCAAGGTGGTTCATGCGCGGAGCAATGTTTTTGTTGGAATGCAGGGGCTTCCTTCGAGGTATCCTGCCATGGACACCATTCCTTTTTTTATGTTTTTCATATAGTAGACTCATAAACATAGAGGTTAACCAGTTACAATGATTCCTTCAAGTCTTTAGCTGTCACTCTAGGGTTCTTTTTTACCTCACTGAGCATTCTGCGGTGTGCCTTTTGAGTCATCTTGGCTGGACGGCCACTTCTAGGGAGAGTAGACAAAGTACTAAATCATCTACATTTATAGAGATGTGTCTAACTGTGAACAGATGAATATTTAAGCTCTTCGAGATAACTTTGTAACCCTTTCAAGCAAAACAACAATTGTTGATCATAGATCTTCTGAGATCTCTTTTTTGCGAGGCATATTTCACGTCACTGCCACTGGCTGGGAGAACCAGGTCTCGTCCAGAGTAAACAGACGATGACAGAATGTTGCGCCCGTGAACACCAGCATCTCTGCTTTGGCCTTCGAGTCACTGTGCATTCGATTGTGTGTTTGTCGTGTTTCACTGCGGATTGTATTATGTGTGTTCAGCACATAAGGCATGGATTGTATGTGTGTTTGGCTCATTAAAGCATGTATTATATGCACATTGATTGCATTGACTCATATCAGCATTGATTGCTTATGAATGAGTCATAATGTGATTTGCAATGGAACTTTTTGAAAGATGGGGCAGTTAAAAACATGGACCCAACCGTAAAACTGTAAGGAACCAATTCCATTAATGAATCTTTCACGTGTCATGACTGTTTGATATTTAAGGTTTATGATGCTGCTGTGCTTTAGTGAAAAGTCTGATAAATTTGGATGCAATGTGTTGGGTGTGCGTTAAGTGTAAACCCTGAAATTTAGTTTTATAATGTTGTGAAGCTTGTTTATTCTCTTCTGAGTTTCAAATATGGCTGTATTCGAGGGGTGGCATTTGAGTTAGCCAATCATAACAGTGGTCGTTTATGTTCAAGTTTAAAAGGAGATGCTGAGGCCAAAACCTCAATGAAAATGATCGTATATTAAATTATTAGATTAATTATGTTTTAGTGAAAGAAAAAAAAACATTTTTTAAGAATGTTAAGTAAAAGTATTCCCCTTTAATTTCTGAAATGTTTTTAAATTTTTATTTTATTTAATAGTGAGAAGCTATGGCCTGAATATAACACATTAATTTAGGGCAGCATGATTATGACAAAAATTTCGTAATTGATGGTTATTTCCCTTGATTATGTAATCACAATTATTAATTTTGATTAATAGAATTTACATTGAAAAACAATTTGTGTGGGGCACTTTACAAGCCATATTCTTTATGTAAGCTACACTTCCAAAAACAAGAAACTTTGTTGGTAACTTTGGAAACTTCGCTAGAAACGCTGGTATATTGTTATATAATAATTGGAGCATTCTAGTTTTGTCGTGCCATTACTGATTGGCTTAGGTACTCAACAGACATGTCTGCGATTGGTTACTATACTAAAGCACTGAAAATTGAAATACAACATTTTAATTCAATAGGAGATCTAAATAGAATGCTGTAATTGACACTTCACGAATAGTTGATTGCAGCAGCCGTAATTGAAATCTCCATTACTTTTCTGGCATATATCGTCGCTGCATTGCAGAGCGTCACAGCGGCGTCTGATGCTGATGACTCGTCTGGGCTGCCACCTTCGGGTCTGCTCGCCCAGTCTGAGGCTGATGCGCAGATGTCCGCTATGCTTTCCCGGGCTGCCGTGAGCGTGTGGCTGGACTGGAAACCCTCACGGCAACTCGATCGGTTCCTCGGGTCAGGGCGCCGCTCATAGCCACGCCCCCCCCCCGTTCCATTCTTCCCGGAAGTGCGGGATGGCGGGGCGGCCCATAGGTACACGGAGGTCCCCCATGTGGACAGAGCGGTTGCGATCCACTTGTCTCCCCAGAATGACGCCACCTGGCGGGACCGCCCGGTACTCCCCTCCAGAGCCTGTAGAATGACGTCATCACTGACCTGGAAAGTCTACAGTGCCACCGGACAGGCCGCCTCTGCCCTGCATGCCATGGCTCTCCTGCAAGTTCACCAAGCCAAGGTACTCAAATATCTGCACCTGGGAATTTCCAACCCCGACGTTCTGCAGGAACTGCGGTTCTGCAGGAACTGCGCTCACAGACCTGAGTCACAGGTGCTCTGTACTGGGGTCGGGCTACACGGTCTCAGTTCCCTTTCAGGCAAACTCCCCATGATGTATTTCCCGTGGTACGGTCCCCCTGTCGGCGTACCCCGCTCATTAGGCTGGACCTACCACCGCGCCATTTCCCACGTATGGCTTCACAAACCTCGTGGTGTATTTGCCACATGTTACCTCCCCCTAGACTAGGCAGGGTGTGGCCTCCGCAGGGTCTTTTCCCCCTGAAAGAATAGGACCGGGAAAGACCGCCTTTCCCGACGCATTTCATAGCGTTAAGATAGCCCCAGCCACTTCACGTCCTATGTGAGAGACATAGTGAGAGAAAAGGCGCGGCTGCCGGGCTTGCTCCCATGCTTGTCATGTAGCGTATGTTCCCCCCTCAGGGGTGCGGGGTACCTATGGTCTGTATGTGACACCTCTTTGGAGGCGTTGGGGAGGGCTACGTGCAGCCGACACAGTTGCCTCTAGCACGCAGTAGCCTGCTTGCACCTGTCTCGGCAGTTCACGTCACACGTGCCTAGCGTTTTTATATGGGACCCCTTGTGTCACTTCATTTGACACAACGTCGAGTGAGTGACAGAAGGGGAACATCATGGTTACTGTTGTAACCTCCGTTCCCCGAGGGAAGTAATGAGACGTTGTGTCCCTCCTGCCACAGCACTAGACCTACCACTGTAAATGGGCGTACCTTATTTTCGGCTCCTCAGTGCAAAATCGTGACTGGCACTCGCTGCCCCGCTTCCCTTTATACCTGTAGGTCCGGGGTGTGGCATGCAAATTATGTCTGCCAACTTGACATTGGCCTTTTCTCAGGTTCAGAGGTACGTTTGACGTCCCAGGAAGACCCCTTGTGTCACTTAATTCGACACAACGTCTCGTTCGGAATGGAGGTTTCAACAGTAACATGACGTTTTTAAGCTTAAAGTAACCTTTTCAAGTGATTTTAATAAGGTGTTTAAATTTTTTAAAAGGAAAAACAATTTGGGCTTATTAGCTTCAGAAAAGAAGACTTCAGCTGAAAGGTGAGTAGTTTGCATCCCTGATGAACAAACAGCACCTGGTGGTCCCATCAAAAAGAGGCTCAAAGTCTCTTTCATGATTGTTCACATTCTCTGTTCCACTGTGGTGGAATGAGCTTCCAACCGCCACACGATCTGCTGAAATAATCTCAACATTCAAAAACCTGCTGAAAACATCTGTTCCGTGAGCACTAAACCTATCCACACTAATTGCTAATTTGAACAGTGAGAGACAGAATAACAACAAATAAATCCAGAAAAACGCATGTCAAAAAATTTATACATTTAATTGCATTTCAACTGAGGAAAGTGCAATGGAATGACACTTTATATCGGATATCTAACTTGGAATCTTGAGCGGAAATCTTTATTCATTTCATCAAGATGCAGGTGTACATTACGTCACGCAGGGCAGGAGGTTTAGTCAGTGGCAGTCATTCACTTTTACTAAATAATATCCATTAACAACTCAAAGTTCTTACATTACATGATAATAAAGCGTGTTTAGCAAAATAAATGTCTTTTACAAAGACAGGTTTTCAAAACATGATTAATTACACACTCTTTGTTTTGATTAGAGTCATATCAGTTTGTTTGAAAAGAGAAGTCTCTGATAATCAACATACCCCTCAAAGTCACAACGTAATCAATCTCAAAATTAAAAATAAGCTCCCTCTGACATGTTTGTGTTTAGTTGTCAGGTAATTGTCACTGGATTTCGAATTAAGTGACAAGTCACATCATGAGTGATCACTATCAATCATCGTTTCATGATCGAACATTGTTGCCACATCCAGGTACCAGAGTCCTCGTGCCCATCCCTACTTTGTATGACAAATTGCTTGATATATTCCTCATTTGTAAGTCACTTTGGATAAAAGCATCTGCTAAATGACTAAATGTAAATGTTCATAAGAGTAGGGGGGAAATATCCGGATGACCTACTACATCTGTCGAGATTCTGTTTTGAAGTGCAGATCCACTGGACACTGTATTATCCCATAACGCCCCAGGAGCAGAGGAGACATAATATTCAAAACGCGGAGTTTAAATAAAAAATATATATATAATTTATACGGAAAACCGCAAGTCGGCCTAGCTCATTTTAACTTAAAGTGCTATAAAGTGGTGGCCAAAAATATTGGCACCCTTGGAAAATATGAGCAAAGAAAACTGTAAAAAAAAGCATTGATTATACTTTTGATCTTTTATTTTAAAAATAAACTCACAAAAATCTAAACTTTAATTGAAGTAAAACAATTGAAACAGGGAAATATCTCATTATTAAATAAATATTTTTTTCTCCAAAATGCATTGGCCATAATTATTGGCACCCTTTTATTCAATATTTTTTGCAACCTCCCTTTACCAAGATAACAGCTCAGAGTCTTATCTTATAATGCCTAATGAGGTTGGAGAACACCTGGCAAGGGATCTGAGACTATTCCTCCATACAGAATTGCTACAGATCCTTCAAATTCAGAGGTCCATGTTGGTGAACTCTCCTCTTCAGTTCACTCCACAAATTTTCTATGGGGTTCAGTTCCTGGGATGGGGATGGTCATGGCAGAACCCTGATTTTGTGGTCCGTGAACCATTTTTGTGTTGATTTTGATGTTTGTTTTGGATCATTGACCTGCTGGAAGGGGTTTTTATCTGTTGGCATTTGATAGAGTCTGTGATGCCATGTATCAGAACAAGATGCCCAGGACCTCTGGCAGATAAACAGCCCCACAACCTTAAAGATTCAGCACCACATTTAACCGTGGGCACTGGGTACTACTTCATCTCTGAATGCACCAAACCCATCTCTGGTGTTTGCTCCCCAAAGTCTCTTTTTTTGTTTGTTTCATCTGACCATAGAACCTGGGCACAGGTTGAGTGAGTGAGTGTGGGTGTGGGAGAGAGAGTGTGTGTGTGAGAGAGAGTGTGTGTGAGAGAGAGTGTGTGTGTGAGAGAGAGGAGAAATGTAACAAAGTTTAATGTACGTAACTGTGTTTGAGAGAGTCTGTTGGATGTTAAGCTGTTATTTGTTTTATGGACTCAATGTTGAAAATTTAAAACATTTCAAACACTGTTGGCAGAAGTGAAAAATAAATAATTTTATGAAGTTACAATTTTGTTTGATTCCATGATGTATTTTACTGAACATGAGTATTGTAATTTACTGACAGTTACTTATATCTTGTCTTTTCACTTTATTATGATCAGATTCTGCAGGTAAAATTACAATAATAAGGTGACTTGACTTGGACTTGACTTGACATAGCCTGTGACTTGACTTGGACTTGACTTGACTTGCCCAAGAAAAAAATACTTGGGACTTACTTGAGACTTGAAGGTTAAGACTTGAGACTTACTTGAGACTTGCACATGTGTGACTTGGTCCCATCTCTGCTGTCAAGCTCCAAAAGTGACATAAGAGCATCATAAAACACCATTAAAGCAGTTCATATGACTCGTGCATTTTATTCAAAGCCACTTAAAGACGTGTGATAGCTCTGTGAAGCACAAAAGACTATATTTAATAAGTAAATATATAGTATGTGCAATGCCAGCACATTAGTGAATGGTGCTGCTCTGTTGACTTAAACTCATCCACAGGCTGGTGATGCACTCATTGCTATGTTTAGCCTTCACGCAGAGCGCATTATTTAACACTACTCACGAACAACATCTCAGATGTAGATGCTCAATAGTTCGGTTCACTGATAATATGAATTTAGAAAGGCACTGGAGGTGCATTTTACCAGAATTTGAATAAGAAGTGAATTAAACTACTGTGAACTTGCCTACAAACAGACACATACAGGACTTCCTGGAGAGTTTAGAATGTCAAAATAAAAGCGTGAGGGTTTAAAAAGTGTACAATTTAAATATATTACTGTTGTATTTTAAATTCAAATTAAAAGTAAATAATAATAATAATAATAATATTAATAACAATTTATTATCATTACTATTGTCATCTTTAGTATTTGTTTACAATTTATAACAATATTTAAGTTGAATGGGTTCCAAATAATAACTGTGTGAATGAAAAGTGGACTGATGTCTTACAACTAAATTGAACAAAAAAGAGATATGAATCCTTTAAAGTCCAGATGCAAGTTGAAAAATTTTGGCGGAAAAAAGAAAGAAAAGGCAAAAATAAAAATGGCTTCTTTTCTACTGAAGACTTGAAGACTGGAATTACTGTTAATTTGCTGCTACATTATCCAGTATACTAGTTAATAATAAAGTGTTTCTTAATAAGCTATACATTTATATTGAAATAATGTGAAGTTAGAGGTTAGCGTTTCTTTGCATACTACTGGTATCGGCTTGGGATTTCCGATATCGGAATCGGATTGGATGAGAAAAAGTGTTATCGGTGCATCCTAGTCACCCAGGAGCACTACAAATTATCAAATATGAATGGGAATATACTTTAGATATATTTTACTCTTAAGAACTTCTAGGGGTGCCAATAATTGTGGCAAAAGTGTTTTTTTTTAAAAAACAAATATACAAATGTATAATGAGATATTTCAGCTCTTTCAATTGTTTTACTTCCATTAAAGGTAAGATTTTTGTGAATTTTTGGAATGAAAGATCAAAAGGATAAACTATGCAGATTTTTTTTCCACAGCCTTCTCCATATTTACCAATATGTTTGGTCACCACTGTATATACCAAAAAGTTAAACTGTAGTTGTATTTGTATTACGTCATATATTTGGGATACAAGACAATGCCCAAAATGAAGTTTTTCTGGAATATATTTATACTAATCACATGCATTCATAAAGAACATTCTTTTTTTTACCAGAAGAGAAGTGCATCCTTCATCAAATGCAGTATATACTCTCACAGTACGCAATTTCTGATTCCCTCATCTCATTTCTATCTAATATGCAGTAGGGGTGTAACGGTTCAAATTTTTCACAGTTCAGTTTGTATCACGGTTTTAGGGTCATGGTTTCAGTACGGTTCCATATTTGCAATGTTCAGATAAAAATACAAATAAATATTCTGCCAAATCCAAAGTAAGAATACTCTATTTGGTAACTATACAACAGGTTTGCCCTTAATAAAAATCATTGTTTTACAGTAACCATAGTTTAAATGTGGTATTTGTAGTAAAAACATTGTAACCTCAAAATCAACATGGATACGCTCAAGTTTAAAATATATAGTATAATCATTGATACTATATGGTTACTACAATATTACTATAGTAAAGCCATAGTTCATTTTCTTTAGGGTCTTAAACTAAAAAACATTTTAACTTAATACCTGCACTATTACGCTGCATCGACAAAATGCATTTCAAACTCTACAGTACATATTAAATATTCAGAAGCTGTACATCACTGTAGAAGGAACTTAGCATTTAAAACGGATATGAGGGATGTTGTGACAAGGCTCAAGTGTTTTAAACATACTCTGAAATCAGACAGCTTCGTCAGCGGAGTAGGGAAACATATAATTTCCAATTAACACCCCAGTTTTATATCGGTCCGAATTAGCACTGAGTGTCTGCTTAAAAACGGAAGAGAGTATGTGCAGTGTCGGCTGATCTGCAGCTCTGCATTGAGCGATGTCTGCAAACATCACCTGTTTTAATTGACTGCAAAAAGAAAATGTTTCCAGAGAGGAGACCTGAATAATGCAGGGGCTTCTCTATCAGTGGCTCGTTTTCTCCACTTGCCATATTCAACTACACACAACACTTGCAGAGCATTGATCTCATCAAGTTGACCCATGTGAAACACAGGCTGAGCATATACATCTACAGATCCATTCAGGCGCATTAGCGGAGGTTGTAAATGTGCGTGTCTATTTGACGCTTTATTTTCTTTGCAAAACCTTGTGCTCCAAATGCGTCACTACACTTGAGGTGAACCACGGTGCCAGTGCTTACTGAACTACAGGTGGCGAACCATGCGGTTCGGTATTGTACTGAGAACTGTTACACCCCTAATATGGAGTAATCATTCAAACTGTGACACAAAACTTAAACACAATAATCAGACCAATGATCTAAATCAGCAAAGAGTGTGTGATGTGTTTGGATGCATGTTGAGATGCTGTATGTTTACATTATTTAGATTTTCTATTCATTCCTTGTTTAGTGTCTCGCTGGATGACTAATAGACTCCCATTTGTAAATAGTGATAATGGTATACCATTATGTGTATAACAGATGTGTATGACTTTCTTTCTTCTGTTGAACACAAATGTCTACATCTTACTTCTGTACACACAGGGAATAAAAGTGGCTGACATTCTGAAACACACACATCATGCATATTTACACACAGATACGTTGTCCACCACTGTCTGTTTCCAATCCAATCTTTCTGAAGATGTCAACACTTCACTGATGCAATTCAAAACTTTACAAAGTGACAATATTGGTATGTTAAATCACTAATAGACACTAGTCATTTACCAAACGCTAAATCAAATCCCACATAAATACATGGTTATTGGTTATATTCTGCACAAGTGAATTAGTTTAAGTTTCTCTGATCAGTGAAATACCCTAATATTCCAGGATGACTCTTCTGTCCCCATAAGCCTTTGTCCTCAGAGCCAATCAGAAGACAGCATGGGAGACTGTACACCAATGAAGCACTTGCTTGTATGTAAGAAGGCCAATCAGACGACAGCATCGGTGGAAACTAGGCCAGAAGCCAAAGCAACAGAACAGTGACAACAGATGCCACAACCCACACACACACAAATAGGATATTGTAATATATAACAAGCTTATGAATCCAAATGTCATACACTCTAATTTTTAAACAGTTGCAGTACAGATCTAACATGGCTCTCATGCTCTTGGCAATTCTCTAGTCTAAATTTTCAGTAAATAGCTCCAAAGCATAATGTATTCTTGGAAATATCTGCTCCTTATAAGTATTCTAGCCCATTTGATTGAACAGGGTCAGAGGTCAGCGGAAACATTCTGAACTACTGACTTTTTGAGCTAGAACAAACATCATGATGGAGGAAAAATGATTTAATATCTGTTAAAAGTATACAAAATAACAGAGCGCTGTATCATGCCCACAGGGATGGTGGCAGATGTGCCCTAATAAGGGGAATCATCATTCTCCATCAAATGATGCAATCTCTGTGAAACATGAACTACAAAAATCTCTCACACACACATACACACACACACACACACACACACACACACACACCTGCACTAACTGGCCATGTGGCCTCACTGTCTTCTATTTGAAATATTTGAGTGCAAAAAGTGAAAAAGTTTATTAAAAATTACTAAAAACTTAAAAGAAATTGTGACCATTTCAATCACCTCAAATAGTATATTTCCAGATATACATTTAACCAAAGCTCTTGAGATTGACCAAAAAAAGAGAAATCATGTCCTCATTATTTATTAACAACCTCAAGGGCTATCACTTAAATTCACAGGTCCCAGGACAACATTTAATAGAGGACCCTCCCTCGACCTTCCCAGGGCCCAATGCATAGACTATTCCAGGGCCATAACCACCATAGACATTGAGAGGGCGTGTCCCCCAATATTCAGATTTGTGCATCAATATGTGATTTTCAATTATCAATTTAACAAATTTTACCTTTGGTCTCACAATTTGTAATATTTGGAAACACATTTGGCCTTTAAAGAAATATGATATATGGCAATACCTGTATATGTAAACACACACACGCATACAGTATATACTATATCTATATATAAATATATCCATATAGATATACTGTGTGTATATTTAAATATATCCATATATATATATATATATATATATATATATATATATATTAGGAATATGACAACCCATCAATCTGGATTGATGCACAAGTCAAATAACCAACAATAAGATGTCATCGATTCAACGCATATACAACTATGTATATTTTTTAAGAATCACCTTTATTTTGATTCTCTAATGCTAGCCACCTCCTTACGCATTTCCGTCAGGAGATACAGCAACCTTTTGACATTCATCTTGCTTTATAAGCACTAAATATGCTTCTCATGTTGGACACTACATGTAGTGATTTAAGCCTGAAGTTGTGCTCACATCAACTGGGTTTCCCTCTAAAGTCAAGCTACGCTGACAGGATAGCGCAGAGCAGCTCACATGCTCGATTAAATCAGGCTTCCCTCTGTGTTGTGGCACATGCAACACATTTAAATTCTACATGAGAATTTTCTATTTTAAGCACTATGGCTATCTAAAGTGCAATTCAACCATGTCAAACGGCTAGACAGCCCAGACATTCTGAAAAGAAATGAGGAGGGAAAGAGAAAATACCTTCCCTGCATCAACAACAATTACAAGACATTTCACATCTTCATATAAACATCCTTACTAAAATGTATCACTGTAAACTGTAACATAATTTTTTTAATACAACTTTTGAAGTTGTAGCCAAGAAAAACACAGATAGCACATACTCTCCTGTTGAAAACAAGTCATGGGTACGCAAGTATTTTGGATTGAAAGACTTGCATTGAGCTGTCATCAAACGACTGACAATCACGTGTCTGTGACATTATTTGTTATATTACTTATTTTTCTGTATTTTTTTCCAACAACTGAAGTACCATGGATGTCCCAATGTGGATACTGGATTTGCACATTTTAGAGAGCTCACTAAAATATTCAAATTATATTTTGGTTGCATATGTGAGATAATAAATGTAATTGACAGTGTAAAACAGGTACATTATATCATAATATCGATCGCAGGCCCCTGATTCGAAGCAAATCGAAATCGCATAACGGAAGACTTTAAAGGGATAATTCACTGAAAAATAAAACTTCTCTCATCATTTACTCACCCTCATGCCATCCCAGATGTGTATGACTTTCTTTCTTCTGTTGAACACAAACAAAGGTTGTAGGTCCTTTCAATGGAAGTGAATGGTGACTAGAAATCTGTATGTCCAAAAAGCAGATAAAAGCAGCCTAAAGGTAATTGATACGACTATAAAGGTTAAGTCAATTTCTTCAAAATCGATTTGGTAGGTGTGAGTGAGAAACAGATCAATATTTAAGTCCTTTTATACTATAAATACCCACTTTCACTTTCAGATGTGAAAGTGAACCTAAACAGGTGCCACATGTGACTTAAAGATGTGAAAGTATAAGTGGAGACTTATAGTAAAAAAGGACTTAAATATTGATCTGTTTCTCACCCACACATCACATCACTTCTAAAGATATGGATTCAACCACTGGAGTCTTATAGATTACTTTTATGCTGCTTTTATATGCTTTTTGGACATTCAGATTTCTGGTCACATTCACTTGCATTTAAAGGACAAATAGAGCTGAGACATTCTTCTAAAAATCTTTGTTAGTGTTCAACAGAAGAAAAAGTCATACACATCTGGGTTGAGTAAATGATGAGAGAATTTTCATTATTGGGTGAACTATCCTTTTAAGCTATTGGCTAACATAGAATCGCTGGCTAAGAGAATCGATATAAAATCATATTGAGTTAAAACTTGCAATTTACACCCCTAATATATACATACGTATATAAATAGTATGTTCAAATATGGTTTTCACTGATATAAAAAGTCACATACTTGTACATATACAGTGAGGGAAAAAAGTATTTGAGCCCCTGCTGATATCGTACGTTTGCCCACTGATAAACAAATGATCAGTCTATAATTTTAATGGTAGGTTAATTTGAACAGTGAGAGACAGAATAACAACAAAATCCAGAAAAACGCATGTCAAAAATGTTATAAATTGAATGGCATTTTAATGAGGGAAATAAGTATTCAACCCCTCTGCAAAACATGACTTAGTACTTGGTGGCAAAACCCTTGTTGGCAATCACAGAGGTCAGACTTTTCTTGTAGTGGGCCACCAGGTTTGCACACATCTCAGGAGGGATTTTGTCCCACTCCTCTTTGCAGATCTTCTCCAAGACATTAAGGTTGAGGCTGATGTTTGGCAACTCGAACTTTCAGCTCCCTCCACAGATTTTCTATGGGATTAAGGTCTGGAGACTGGCTAGGCCACTCCAGGACCATAATGTGCTTCTTCTTGAGCCACTGCTTTGACCCAAAACATACGGCCAAGTCAACATTGTCATGCTGGATTAACCATCCAAGACCCATTTTCAATGCCCTGGTTGAGGGAAGGAGGTTCTCACCCAAGATTTGACGGTACACGGCCCCTTCCATCGTCCCTTTGATGCGGTAAAGTTGTCCTGTCCCCTTAGCAGAAAAACACCCCCAAAGCATAATGTTTCCACCTCCACGTTTGACGGTGGGGATGGTGTTCTTGGGGTCATAGGCAGCATTCCTCCTCCTCCTCCAAACACGGCGAATTGAGTTGATGCCAAAGAGCTCGATTTTGGTCTCATCTGACCACAACACTTTCAACAAGTTCTCCTCTGAATCGTTCAGATGTTCATTGGCAAACTTCAGACAGGCCTGTACATGTGCTTTCTTGAGCAGAGGGACCTTGCGGGCGCTGCAGGTTTTCAGTCCTTCACAGCGTAGAGTGTTACCAATTGTAATCTTGGTGACTATGGTGCCAGCTGCCTTGAAATCATTGACAAGATCCTCCTGTGTAGTTCTGGGCTGATTCCTCACCATTCTCATAATCATTGCAACTCCACGTGGTGAGATCTTGCATGGAGCCCCAGACCGAGGGAGATTTACAGTTCTTTTGTGTTTCTTCCATTTGCAAATAATCGTACTAACAGTTGTCACCTTCTCACCAAGCTGCTTGGCGATGGTCTTGTAGCCCATTCCAGCCTTGTGTAGATCTACACTCTTGTCCCTGACATCCTTGGGCAGCTCTTTGGTCTTGGCCATGGTGGAGAGTTTGGAATCTGATTGATTGATTGCTTCTGTGAACAGGTGTCTTTTATACAGGTAACAAACTGAGATTAGGAGCACTCCCTTTAAGAGTGTGCTCCTAATCTCAGCTCATTACCTGTATAAAAGACACCTGGGAGCCAGAAATCTCTGATTGAGAGAAATGCAATTCAATTTATAACATTTTTGACATGCGTTTTTCTGGATTTTTTTGTTGTTATTCTGTCTTTCACTGTTCAAATTAACCTACCATTAAAATTATAGACTGATCATTTCTTTGTCAGTGGGCAAACTTACAAAATCAGCTGGGGATCAAATACTTTTTTCCCTCACTGTAAGATACTATTAAAAATACAACTCAAATTCCAGTTTTCCTATATGTAACATATATTTTCGAAATCATAGTGGAATTTGAATATCTATCTATCTATAAAAACAGTGCATTTAAAAAGTACTCAGCCCCCAGTGCAGTTTTCAAAATATTTGGTGTCAGATTCCAAATTTAGAATGTATTAAATTGGGACTATTTTCTGACCATTTTTATATGACTGTATATCATGACAAACAAAATGTTGAAAACCTCTTAGCTATCTGTGTATGGGGCCACGGATGACCAGACCAGAAAACTCCTATATCAGAGAGAAATGCACTGGTTGTATAGTCTGTTCCAAAACTTTAAAAACAAATGCTTTACTGAATTCATCAAAACAAGAACAACAAACGGGAAACTACAACAGAGAGGAATACTGCAATGCCACGCATACCAGCTTTACTAATAACAACTCATCTACGTGCACTATATATTAAAAAAGGCGGTGGCCCTCTTATGAACAGCTCACTGGAATGAAAAATGGAAACGTACTGTATATGGAGAGAGAGAGAGAGAGAGAGAGAGAGAGAGAGAGAGAGAGAGAGAGAGATTTTGTCAATTCCAACACAACACTCCCTTCAATAAAACAGTTACTACTGAAAGTGCCACATAATATCCATTTCTGACCTCATCCAAGGTCACCGGAACCACTCATCACGTAAATCTGATACATGTACAGAACGCGCGCTGACCCGTTCATCCCTCTCTCTCTCTCTCTCTCTCTCGCTAATCTCGTTCTAAATTGACCGGACAAACAGGCAACTCACCCTCAGATAGCTCCAGCTCCAATTCCGCGAGCCGCGCTCGCACCTCCAACGGCAGCGGTAACGAATCACGGTCTGCCATTGCGATTCTAACACATCCGAGCCTCGGTTCCAATGTGTGTCTCCCGAGCTCACGGTGTCAAACGTGTTTTATGGTGCAAAAATAGACTGCATTAGTGTGCGCGCGCGGAGAGCTAGCCGTTGCGCTATTGGACACTCGCCATCACAGGCGGGTTTTTCGGTTAGAGGACGTACTGATGTCGATCGTTATTGCTTCTGGTACAGCGGTGCACAGGAGTGAAACTGCCCGTGTTTCCACTGCGGTGCCACTGTGCCCGCTGCCGTTGCTGCCGTCGCGCTCACGTGACCTCGGTGCTGATTCAAACCCAGACGAGGGCGACAGTGCGCGCGCGCAACGACTGTAACGGAAAGTGCCAGCCGTGAGGAGAAATAACACATCATGGTGTAACAGATCAAATAAAATTTCAAAAAGCACATTTACACCCATTTAGTGATAAAAGTTCACTTTTATTACTCTTTTAAATGTAATAACATGACTGTACTGGAATATTTATCTATCTAAAGACAAAATTAAATTAACCTAATTTAATGCAATATGTAAAGTCTTTTTTATAATTAAAAATTATATTATTTATTTTCCCATATTATTATTAAAAATTTTAATAATTTTATTTGTTTCATACATTCTTTTTTAGGAAATAAATCTAGAACTTCACATTTAGTGTGACTATGATGCTTTCTGCAGGCAAGAGTTGGTATTGCAGCTTTAAGAGTGCAGTAATGCAGTGAAACTAGCAAAAGGTGAATCCTAAACACAGCCTGGAGAGGATTACTGAGTGGAACAAAGGCTCTGTTGTATTCCAGTGTGAACTTTGTCCGTTAGTATGGTATAATTCGTTTTATTGGTGTGACGTGTTTCTGCAGAGCATACACCTGTCATGATGACCTGATTATCATCTTTCATAGGACTGTTGATACTGAAAATCTGTTTTTCCTTTTTTCCAGTTATTCACAGTGTTCCAAGAACACACACTTAAGTGGAGCACAGACTATGCACATTTCAAAACTTATTTTTGTTTGAAGGCAGGGTACCTTTTTTCTTTTTCTTTTTTGACACATTGTGCACGGATCCAAGATCAGAATGATTGTTTCCTCTCACATACGGCATGCATGAAGTTAGTAAATAACAAGAAGCAAAGACCATGGCAGGAGTAGATTCAATGTACAGTATTATTACTTATGGTAAGCAAGCGATATCCTAAAGGCACATAAAGCCAATTTAATAACACTGTAAGAAAAACAAAGTATAAAGCATAGGCTACAGTCATGACTCATGAGCCAGACAGTAATAACTACATCAGAGAAGCCATAAAAAAAAAGTGCACACATGTGTTTGTGGCAGAGAAACACCACATCAGTTCAGATCACATGATGAACTTTGGATCTGGTAAGAGCGTTGCATTTATATAGGCAAATGTGATAATAACTACTGCACCCAGGGAGGTCTGTGGAAAATATTTAGGGCCCATTTGATGAAAAAAGTAGTAAGACACATTGTAAATGCTTTAATGTTTTACTTCAGTAATTTTTCTTGCATAAAGAAGCTTTAACCCCATTATGATCTCTTTTGGGTCAGACCCCGTGCCCTGTTAACAGCTCAGAAAACATATATAACATTGAAGATTTTATGACACACGTTGATTTTACGAGAACTTATCATAAACAAAATTTTTATTTGATAGCATATTTCAAAATTCATCCATGAAAATTCTTACATTACTTCTGTTTAGGGCATCAGATATAAAAACATTTATACCCCAGGTATAAAAACATTAAAGGTGCACTCAGTAATTTTTTTACAAGTATGTCGATGTGGTTTACATTGGCTTAAACTGACACCTAGTGGCCTGGATGCTGCATCATTCAAAAACAGTTTTCAGTTACCAATGCCATAGTAGAAATCAGGTCAGGGAGTTTTATCCAAATAAAATTAACCATGGTTTTACTATAGGCCTACCTTTTTTTTTTTTTTTTTTTTTTTTTAAAAAAGCCATAATTTTAATTCAAATAACCATAGTGTTACTACAGTAATATGGTGTTAATATAGTAACCGTGTTTATTGTGGTTACTAAGATTTTACTACAAAATATCATGGTGATACTATGGTTACTTTAGTAAAACCATGTTACATTTTTGAAAGGTTGGTTTAGGGGTAGGGGTTAGTGTAGGGTGACTGTGGGAGTCTAAATAAACATAATAAACATGCTGCAGTGATACCCATATACTGCATGTTAGTATTTAATTAGGAGTGCAAATAGTATCTGCCACTATTTGCACTTACTGCAAAGATGATGCTTTTTATAGCATCTATTTCCTCTGCCAAAATGAAATGAATGTCAACTGGGTCAAATTAACCCTGGTAAAAAATGCATTGTTGAAAGATACAATAAAACAAATCCAAATCAACAAGATTTGGCCATTTGTTTTGTTGAATCTTTCTACAGTGCATTTTTTGTAGGGATGCCACCGATCCAATACCTGGATTGGTATCGGCTCAGATACTGTTGTTTTAGACAGATCGGGTATTGGTCCGACGAGCCCAATCCAAATCCGATACTGTGCGTTAGTCATGATCGTTACTGTCAAGTTCCAATAATGAAATAAAATAACCATAAAACACCATTAAAGTAGTTAATATGACAATTTATTCAAAGCCACATGAAGATGTGCGGTTGCTCTGTGAATCACAAAATGCTGCATTTAATAAATAAATACAATGCACAAGCAGCACTTTAGTTAATGGGGCTGCTCTGATGAAACACGTATACTAGCAGCCTTCACGCACTGTGCAATACTGAGTGCTACTCACGAACAACATCTCAGATGTAGATGCTCAATAGTTCAGTTCACTAATAATTGTCACGGTTTATAGCAGAGATGAGAGACGATGGATCTATATGCAGGCTTTTAATGAAGGCGATGAAGGAGATACCACACCAACCATTTCCGCACCAAATAGTGTAAATGTAAAGTAAGTTGTGCTTTTCAAGGCACTTCATGGGGACTTTAATATCTGCCTTCTGAGGTTTGATTATATCACAGGAACAATATGAAAGAATTTTACAGGAATATAACTTTTTTTTTTTTTTTTACACATAAATCGTTGGTTTCTCTGAGACCTCGCACGTGAAGACAGTAAGGTCAATCTCAAAAGAACATGAGGGTTGCAGTAAAACTACAAACGTATTAAATCCTTTGCTCTCATGAGGCGCTAACGTCTGAATGTAATGGGTTGACCAATCACAGCGCAATAATTTACATGTACCCAACCGCAACAGTTTAAACGATTAATTATAATTGTTTTAGAGAACATAATGCAATAAATACGTCCAATATACAAAACATGTCAGCTTAAAAGGGATATTCTTTGTATTAACGCTGTTTAGTGGTTTTGTTTCAATTTAAACATGGTACCACAGATGAAAAGTATTTGCTTTAATTGAGAATTTATAAATGTAATTGACATTGTTTATGTTTTGGAGCAGTGGGAAGCTTACTGCAGAGGTCACAAACGGAGTGTCAATCACTCATCAAATAACCTTGGGGAAGGTCTGAGACTAGAGCCAATAGTTGTCCTCACAAAACATCATCTAAACAGATGAGTGAGTGCACAGAAAGTATGGGTTACGTCGTGGTGTAATCGCAAAAGACGTTGGTACTTGCTCAATAGAAAGCAAAACAATTGATGCGATCCACGTAAACTTGGAAACACTCACGGCTGGCGCGTTGAGTTCAATGTGTGAGCTAGCAGAACATGCTAGAACCCAATTCAGACTACTCTCCCACCGCTCTTTTGTCTACTCACAAGTCGCTTGTATTTTTCATGAGAAAAATAACTTAGGCGTACCAATGATACATTTTAGCTCTGTTTTGACCACTTATTTCACAATGCAAATATCACAAATAAAAAATGAATTCTTTTTCTAGATCTTTTTAGTCTGAATCTTCATTCAATGAGAGGAGGGCAGCAACTTTTGTGGTTTTGATAAGGGCTCTGGCCTAAAGAGAAATTATTATGCATCATTATGTCTTTTGTACTAACTGTATGTACACTGTAGAGCTTATCAGGACTTGCTTATAGAATATTCAGAAATGGATGTTGAATTTACAGACACATTTTGCAGCATTTTAGACTTGAACTGTTTTTCATGGAATGTTGTTCACTCGAGTTTATTATTATTTTGGAAGCTTTTTTGGAGCTGTTTGAAATACGTGAATCTTACGACCGTTTCTGTCTATGAGGTTTTTTTTTTTTTTTTTAAGAAATTAACATTTTAGTATATTAGTACGTTGAGCACTGTATTTGGGAGTTATTCATGAAGCATGACACACTGTCCATAGCATAAAGGCTATTAGAACAAGCTGTCTGAGTTCCAGTCTGTATCAGAAACAAGATGTAAGGGCAACCTGAACAGAAACCCGTGGCCATGCAGCATTATGCCAACTATGACTACAATAAATTCAGAATAAAATTATTCTGGGATTTTTTTTAAAATCAAATCTGAACATTGAAAAGGGGATGTCTGTAGAAATATCAGAATAAAAGTATTTTTTATGACTAAATTAACAGTACCATCGACCGTGTCACTGTCAAGCCTTTGTTTTTGTTTTTGACACCATTATGAGTAAACTCTAAAAACTGTTAGGCGTGAAAATCCCAGGAGATCAGCAGTCACAGAAATACTCAAACCAGCCCGTCTGGCACCAAAAATCATTCCACAGTCGAAATGACTGAGATCAAAGTTTTTTCCCCATTCTGATGGTTGATGTGAACATTAACTGAAGCTCCTGGCCCGTATCTATATGATTTAAAGTGTTGCACTGCTAGAAGTAATCAATACGACTTTAGAGCTTTAATATATGTCTTCTGAAGTGATACGATCACTTTGGGTGAGTAATAGACAGTTAGTGTGTGTGTGTGTGTGTGTGTGTGTGTGTGTGTGTGTGTGTGTGTGTGTGTGTGTGTGTGTGTGTGTGTGTGTGTGTGTGTGTGTGTGTGTGTGTATGTGTGTGTGTGTGTGTGTGTGTGTGTGTGTGTGTGTGTGTGTGTGTGTGTGTGTGTGTGTGTGTGTGTGTTTGTGTGCGCTTATTGGCTAATTTTAAAAACGCCTTGAGCCGTAAGTTGTGCTTTTCAAGGCACTTCATGGGGACTTTAATATCTGCCTTCTGAGGTTTGTTTATATCACAGGAACAATATGAAAGAATTTTACAGGAATATAACTTTTTCTTTTTTTACACATAAATCGTTGGTTTCTCTGAGACCTCGCACGTGAAGACAGTAAGGTCAATCTCAAAAGAACATGAGGGTTGCAGTAAAACTACAAATGTATTAAATCCTTTGCTCTCATGAGGCGCTAACGTCTGAATGTAATGGGTTGACCAATCACAGCGCAATAATTTACATGTACCCAACCGCAACAGTTTAAACGATTAATTGTAATTGTTTTAGAGAACATAATGCAATAAGTACGTCCAATATACAAAACATGTCAGCTTAAAAGAGATATTCTTTGTATTAACGCTGTTTAGTGGTTTTATTTCAATTTAAACATGGTACCACAGATGGAAAGTTTTTCCTTTAGTTGAGAGTTTATAAATGTAATTGACATTTCTTGTGCTTCGGAGCGGTGGGAAGCTTACTGCAGAGGTCACAAACGGAGTGTCAATCACTCATCAAATAACCTTGGGGAAGGTCTGAGACTAGAGCCAATAGTTGTCCTCACAGGACATCATCTAAACAGATGAGTGAGTGCACAGAAAGTATGGGTTACGTCGCGGTGTAATCGCAAAAGATGTTGGTACTTGCTCAATAGAAAGCAAAACAATTGATGCGATCCACATAAACTTGGAAACACTCACGGCTGGCGCGATGAGTTCAATGTGTGAGCTAGCAGAACATGCTAGAACCCAATTCAGACTACTCTCCCACTGCTCTTTTGTCTACTCACAAGTCGCTTGTATTTTTCATGAGGAAAAATAACTTAGGCGTACCAATGATACATTTTAGCTCTGTTTTGACCACTTATTTCACAATGCAAATATCACAAATAAAAAATGAATTCTTTTTCTAGATCTTTTTAGTCTGAATCTTCATTCAATGAGAGGAGGGCAGCAACTTTTGTGGTTTTGATAAGGGCTCTGGCCTAAAGAGAAATTATTATGCATCATTATGTCTTTTGTACTAACTGTACACTGTAGAGCTTATCAGGACTTGCTTATAGAATATTCAGAAATGGATGTTGAATTTACAGACACATTTTGCAGCATTTTAGACTTGAACTGTTTTTCATGGAATGTTGTTCACTCGAGTTTATTATTATTTTGGAAGCTTTTTTCGCAGCTGTTTGAAATACGTGAATCTGACGACCGTTTCTGTCTATGAGTTTTTGTTTTTTTTTTAAGAAATTAACATTTTAGTATATTAGTACGTTGAGCACTGTATTTGGAAGTTATTCATGAAGCATGACACACCGTCCATAGCATAAAGGCTATTAGAACAAGCTGTCTGAGTTCCAGTCTGTATCAGAAACAAGATGTAAGGGCAACCTGAACAGAAACCCGTGGCCATGCAGCATTATGCCAACTATGACTACAATAAATTCAGAATAAAATTATTATGGGATTTTTTTTAAATCAAATCTGAACATTGAAAAGGGGATGTCTGTAGAAATATCAGAATAAAAGTATTTTTTATGACTAAATTAACAGTACCATCGACCGTGTCACTGTCAAGCCTTTGTTTTTTGTTTTTGACACCATTATGAGTAAACTCTAAAAACTGTTAGGTGTGAAAATCCCAGGAGATCAGCAGTCACAGAAATACTCAAACCAGCCCGTCTGGCACCAAAAATCATTCCACAGTCGAAATGACTGAGATCAAAGTTTTTTCCCCATTCTGATGGTTGATGTGAACATTAACTGAAGCTCCTGGCCCGTATCTATATGATTTAAAGTGTTGCACTGCTAGAAGTAATCAATACGACTTTAGAGCTTTAATATATGTCTTCTGAAATGATACGATCACTTTGGGTGAGTAATAGACAGTTAGTGTGTGTGTGTGTGTGTGTGTGTGTGTGTGTGTGTGTGTGTGTGTGTGTGTGTGTGTGTGTGTGTGTGTGTGTGTGTTTGTGTGCGCTTATTGGCTAATTTTAAAAACGCCTTGAGCCGTAAGTTGTGCTTTTCAAGGCACTTCATGGGGACTTTAATATCTGCCTTCTGAGGTTTGTTTATATCACAGGGACAATATGAAAGAATTTTACAGGAATATAACTTTTTTCTTTTTTTTACACAAAATCGTTGGTTTCTCTGAGACCCCGCACGTGAAGACAGTAAGGTCAATCTCAAAAGAACATGAGGGTTGCAGTAAAACTACAAACGTATTAAATCCTTTGCTCTCATGAGGCGCTAACGTCTGAATGTAATGGGTTGACCAATCACAGCGCAATAATTTACATGTACCCAACCGCAACAGATTAAACGATTCATTGTAATTGTTTTAGAGAACATAATGCAATAAGTACGTCCAATATACAAAACATGTCAGCTTAAAAGAGATATTCTTTGTATTAACGCTGTTTAGTGGTTTTATTTCAATTTAAACATGGTACCACAGATGGAAAGTTTTTCCTTTAGTTGAGAGTTTATAAATGTAATTGACATTTTTTGTGTTCCGGAGCGGTGGGAAGCTTACTGCAGAGGTCACAAACGGAGTGTCAATCACTCATCAAATAACCTTGGGGAAGGTCTGAGACTAGAGCCAATAGTTGTCCTCACAGGACATCATCTGAACAGATGAGTGAGTGCACAGAAAGTATGGGTTACGTCGCGGTGTAATCGCAAAAGACATTGGTACTTGCTCAATAGAAAGCAAAACAATTGATGCGATCCACGTAAACTTGGAAACACTCACGGCTGGCGCGATGAGTTCAATGTGTGAGCTAGCAGAACATGCTAGAACCCAATTCAGACTATTCTCCCACTGCTCTTTTGTCTACTCACAAGTCGCTTGTATTTTTCATGAGGAAAAATAACTTAGGCGTACCAATGATACATTTTAGCTCGGTTTTGACCACTTATTTCACAATGCAAATATCACAAATAAAAAATGAATTCTTTTTCTAGACCTTTTTAGTCTGAATCTTCATTCAATGAGAGGAGGGCAGCAACTTTTGTGGTTTTGATAAGGGCTCTGGCCTAAAGAGAAATTATTATGCATCATTATGTCTTTTGTACTAACTGTACACTGTAGAGCTTATCAGGACTTGCTTATAGAATATTCAGAAATGGATGTTGAATTTACAGACACATTTTGCAGCATTTTAGACTTGAACTGTTTTTCATGGAATGTTGCTCACTCGAGTTTATTATTATTTTGGAAGCTTTTTTGCAGCTCTTTGAAATACATGAATCTTACGACCGTTTCTGTCTATGAGGTTTTTTTTTTTTTTTAAGAAATTAACATTTTAGTATATTAGTACGTTGAGCACTGTATTTGGAAGTTATTCATGAAGCATGGCACACTGTCCATAGCATAAAGGCTATTAGAACAAGCTGTCTGAGTTCCAGTCTGTATCAGAAACAAGATGTAAGGGCAACCTGAACAGAAACCCGTGGCCATGCAGCATTATGCCAACTATGACTACAGTAAATTCAGAATAAAATTATTATGGGATTTTTTTAAATCAAATCTGAACATTGAAAAGGGGATGTCTGTAGAAATATCAGAATAAAAGTATTTTTTATGACTAAATTAACAGTACCATCGACCGTGTCACTGTCAAGCCTTTGTTTTTTGTTTTTGACACCATTATGAGTAAACTCTAAAAACTGTTAGGCGTGAAAATCCCAGGAGATCAGCAGTCACAGAAATACTCAAACCAGCCCGTCTGGCACCAAAAATCATTCCACAGTCGAAATGACTGAGATCAAAGTTTTTTCCCCATTCTGATGGTTGATGTGAACATTAACTGAAGCTCCTGGCCCGTATCTATATGATTTAAAGTGTTGCACTGCTAGAAGTAATCAATACGACTTTAGAGCTTTAATATATGTCTTCTGAAGTGATACGATCACTTTGGGTGAGTAATAGACAGTTAGTGTGTGTGTGGGTGTGTGTGTGTGTGTGTGTGTGTGTGTGTTTGTGTGCGCTTATTGGCTAATTTTAAAAACGCCTTGAGCCGTAAGTTGTGCTTTTCAAGGCACTTCATGGGGACTTTAATATCTGCCTTCTGAGGTTTGTTTATATCACAGGAACAATATGAAAGAATTTTACAGGAATATAACTTTTTTCTTTTTTTTACACAAAATCGTTGGTTTCTCTGAGACCTCGCACGTGAAGACAGTAAGGTCAATCTCAAAAGAACATGAGGGTTGCAGTAAAACTACAAATGTATTAAATCCTTTGCTCTCATGAGGCGCTAACGTCTGAATGTAATGGGTTGACCAATCACAGCGCAATAATTTACATGTACCCAACCGCAACAGTTTAAACGATTCATTGTAATTGTTTTAGAGAACATAATGCAATAAGTACGTCCAATATACAAAACATGTCAGCTTAAAAGAGATATTCTTTGTATTAACGCTGTTTAGTGGTTTTATTTCAATTTAAACATGGTACCACAGATGGAAAGTTTTTCCTTTAGTTGAGAGTTTATAAATGTAATTGACATTTCTTGTGCTCCGGAGCGGTGGGAAGCTTACTGCAGAGGTCACAAACGGAGTGTCAATCACTCATCAAATAACCTTGGGGAAGGTCTGAGACTAGAGCCAATAGTTGTCCTCACAGGACATCATCTGAACAGATGAGTGAGTGCACAGAAAGTATGGGTTACGTCGTGGTGTAATCGCAAAAGACGTTGGTACTTGCTCAATAGAAAGCAAAACAATTGATGCGATCCACATAAACTTGGAAACACTCACGGCTGGCGCGATGAGTTCAATGTGTGAGCTAGCAGAACATGCTAGAACCCAATTCAGACTACTCTCCCACTGCTCTTTTGTCTACTCACTAAGTCGCTTGTATTTTTCATGAGGAAAAATAACTTAGGTGTACCAATGATACATTTTAGCTCTGTTTCGACCACTTATTTCACAATGCAAATATCACAAATAAAAAATGAATTCTTTTTCTAGACCTTTTTAGTCTGAATCTTCATTCAATGAGAGGAGGGCAGCAACTTTTGTGGTTTTGATAAGGGCTCTGGCCTAAAGAGAAATTATTATGCATCATTATGTCTTTTGTACTAACTTTACACTGTAGAGCTTATCAGGACTTGCTTATAGAATATTCAGAAATGGATGTTGAATTTACAGACACATTTTGCAGCATTTTAGACTTGAACTGTTTTTCATGGAATGTTGCTCACTCGAGTTTATTATTATTTTGGAAGCTTTTTTCGCAGCTCTTTGAAATACATGAATCTGACGACCGTTTCTGTCTATGAGGTTTTTTTTTTTTTTAAGAAATTAACATTTTAGTATATTAGTACGTTGAGCACTGTATTTGGAAGTTATTCATGAAGCATGGCACACTGTCCATAGCATAAAGGCTATTAGAACAAGCTGTCTGAGTTCCAGTCTGTATCACAAAAAAGATGTAAGGGCAACCTGAACAGAAACCCGTGGCCATGCAGCATTATGCCAACTATGACTACAATAAATTCAGAATAAAATTATTATGGGATTTTTTTTTAAATCAAATCTGAACATTGAAAAGGGGATGTCTGTAGAAATATCAGAATAAAAGTATTTTTTATGACTAAATTAACAGTACCATCGACCGTGTCACTGTCAAGCCTTTGTTTTTTGTTTTTGACACCATTATGAGTAAACTCTAAAAACTGTTAGGCGTGAAAATCCCAGGAGATCAGCAGTCACAGAAATACTCAAACCAGCCCGTCTGGCACCAAAAATCATTCCACAGTTTAAATCACTGAGATCAAAGTTTGCACTTTTGGAGGCCAAATGCTACAGCCTCTAGCACACCACTTAAGGTCAGGAGAGTGAGGTTTACACAGTTATCTACTAGCTGGCTCCCGTTAAACTCATCCCCCTAAACCTCACTCCCATCCGGGTCACGGCACCATTATAACCAGTCCTGATCACCCTCCCCGAACAGGATTCGAACCGACGTCCCCGGCGTGGGAGGCGGGTGCGCTTACAAGGAGGCTTTAGTCTTTAGTGTCAGTCGCTTGTGTACCACTTGGGGTCAGGAGAGTGAGGTTTACACACAGCTATCTACTAGTTGGCTCCTGTTACACCAGGTTTCACGGTTTTCACTCCAAGATGTATTTTGAAAATGCAGACATGAGTTACAATGAAAGAGTCGGAGGTCGAGTTTTTGTTTTTGGGATACTTTCAAAATGTATCGCGGTCACCAATAGGTTGGTGATAAACACTAGAAAATAAAAATGCAACATCTCATTGATGGACAATGCAGAGTCATTGCATCACCGCCTTGAACTGTGAACAAAAAGGGCTGCATATCAAGATTTATAGAGAATAAGGATTTCGATTTTAAAATGTTTCTCACCCAAAGCGATCGCATTAGTTTAAAGCGCTTGCGTTGTATGAATTGCCTTTAGGTCCTTTTTGGAGCTTGAAATTAATCCGTTTACACGTAATACTTTTTCACATTATTTTAGTCATTTGTTTATTTATTATGGCAGTGGTGGCTATAGTATGGTATTAGGTATAATACATAGTTTTTGTGTGTTTTTTTTTTATGGCTATGGTAAATCTTTTAAGTCAGTCCTGCTGCAGAGAGCGCGTGCCCGGGGCGGCTTGCGGGTTAAATTATCAATCATATGGAACATTTACCAAACAGCATCGTCGTCCATCATTGCGCGCCGTACAACCCTCACGCATTCCCACACTCAAGCCGTTGTAGTCGGTGTATTTCATGCTTTTGTGAAGGGAAACTGTGGTTATGCGTGTTTCGTATCTCAACTGCTCGGTGTTTCAGCACCGCGCCCGGATGGAAATGTGTCTTTCGGGGAGAAGCCGCTTTCAGCCAACTAGACATCGAGCACAGCGCGCTACACAGCATGGGCATCTGCAACTTTTAAGAATACATGCGGTTTGAGATATAGATCTATGGCCAGACGATACAACCTGCGTCCCAGAGGACATAATAGAGGCTGTGGGAAATCTGACAGAGGCTCTTAAGTGCTATTACTCCAAATTTTGCTGTTTCATTCTGGTTTTAGTGCCGTCATTCATGGATGTGCACGCAGAGGCGGGTCCGTTGAACGAGCAAACGGTGGATGAGCCACCGGGAGGCGCCACGGTGACTGTCATCACCGCACATTGTCAGGTCCAAACGGTGGTGGGGTGTGACGCCGCGCTCGGCGAGGATGACCTACAGTCGGACGCTGGAGCTCAAACACCGGAGGCGGTTGTTCCAGACACGGAGATCGAGAGCGAGGATGCTGCGCGTGCAGGGGCGGACAGACCTCTCGAGGAGCAGAGAGCGGGGAAAACGGAAACCGTGGGTTCCAGTTGCAGCAACGAGAGCTGCGTCCCGACCCCAGGCTGTCGGATTTGCTTCCAAGGAGCCGAACAGGTAAGGGGTCGTTCAGACCGAGCACGTTCTTTGGCTTAAAAGGTCAGACGCAGCGCAACGTATAACAGCACGCAGGTGTCTCGTTTATTTATTTATTTATAGGCCTACCTGACACGGCGTCTAACGTGGCACTCCTTCGCGTGACGCTGAAAAACAGCGAGACGCGGCGCAGCGGTCAAAGACGTCCACCTAGCGCATGTTTGTTTAGGAAAAACAACGGGAAAAGCGCGCAGACGGACGCAGAAACACGTTTTTGTGTTAACGGCCCCTGACTAAAATGCTATTTCTTAAAGGTGCTGTAAGCGATATTTTTATTGGAATGATATGCAGAAAATGTTCCTTCTTCTCCCTGAAATATATCACCAAAATAAGTAACATGAGATATTTCACCAATCTCTGTAACAGCACTACTGTGTGAAGAGCTAACAAAAATGTGACCACAGGACTTTGCATTATTTTGTGCGTTCTCAAAGTGTAGTAGTTGAAGCGGATCATTCAGGTTTAATGCCATCTTTAGATTTATGACAGTTGTCAGCGTTATTTTGCTACTGTTTTGACAACGGTGAGAAGGTGAGGTCACAACACTATCTTTAGTGGGCGTGGTTTTGGAAAGAGGGGGCGTGTCTTATACAAGGGAATTTCCAGAATGGCTAAAATCGCTTACGACACCTTGTTGGTTTATGTACACATGCGTCAGACTGACATGATAAATCGCTGTTTTTTCAGCATCTCGCTCTATGAGCATTGCATTTTAAGACGATGCATCTAAACTTTTTGAAACGCGCTGTGAAATCCGTTCTATTCATCTGTTTTTATTTAAAGGGTAACTAAACCCCTGCTCAGAGTCTGACTCCACCCACTAGCAATATTTGAAAAATGTTGGAAAAGTGGGCAGACCCCAGCGGGGATAGAGGGGACGAACCGAGGGCGGGGCTGAGCGGGGGGGCGTGCACCTGAGACCCGTAGTGACGGATTAATTGACAGCTGCTGTCAGACTCTAAAATGAAGAGTGACTGGAGTGACGCAAGTAGCTTTGCCACGGAGCGGTCTTTTGAAGTCGAGGACTTTTCTCCCCCACCTTCACCTGAAGTGGAGGAGGGTGAATTGTCTGTGGACACAGGGCTGGAGCCATATCAATTCGAGCCGCTGGCTCAAACTGCGGTTTTAACTCCCGCATCGCGATCGGCATCCGATGATGCTAGCGAAGCAGCCGCGCAAGGGAGAATGGGGCCAGTGTCTAGCTCGTACCAAGGGCTTGGTGAGCTGGAACCTGCTTACGTCAGCTCTCACCGCTTACGTCACGAACTACCACAAACAGCCAATAGGAAAATTCAACTGCAGTAGCCACCATTCAACCTGAAGAGGGCAGCACTCAGACGTTTTTACACCATATATTGTAGAATTAAAACACTTTATACACAAATGTCAAAAAATTTATTTGAATCAATGACCAGTACTAATAAAGCCCCATTCTTACAGATCATTAACTAAAAAAAGTTGGTTTAGGGTTTAGTTACCCTTTAAAGAATGAGTCCTGTGTGAAGAGTAAGCAACGTGGACAAGGACCGAACAAAAAGTAGGTGCTTCTACGGGTGACATACAGGTATAATAATCTGACAGAGTCAGCGGTTCATTGAAATATCCTGCTGTTGAAGAGCGTTTGGCCATTCTGGGGAGAAAAATATAAACCTTCGGCTATCCATATAAACTTGCATAAATATAAACATATTTTAGATTTATAATAAGTCAGCCTACATTATTAATACGGTTATTAGAATATCAGAAACCTGAGATCAAACATTCTTGATGCTTTGAACTGATATAGTGTACGGTTTGATTGTGTGTCTGTGTGTCTCTGTGTGTATGTGTGTGTGTGTGTGTGTGTATTGGTGAGATGTCAGATCCATTAGAATACCTACTGATTGTTTCATCCTTTCATCTCTAATGCTTTTCACTTCCTGCTGCTAATGTGCTTCCTCAAGATGCCTTGTCTCTCTCTGAGTGAGTGAGTGTATGTGTTTGTGTTCTACTCTGTCTTTAGACTCATTATAGTGCTAAATGAGGATGTTTCTGAAATTATTCATGAATCCACAGATGAATCATTTCCTTTCCACTCATACCAAGCTGAATCTCTGTCATTATTCATATAATGTTTCATTGATTTCACTTGTTCTTCTCATTCAGGAGAGAGACTTTGGCTTCAAACTCATCTGCTCCCTTGTTCATGGTTCCACACCTTCAATGCTCAACCCAAGATTAGAGGATGAAAAGACACACATCTCCCCCAATCTTTAATAATATTTTATTTCTATTGCAAGTCATACATGGAGGATCTCCAGTCAAACCGCTTTCAAATGGTCTGTGTTTTATCATTGTGTGTTATATGTGTCGGAGTGATATATATATGTGTATGGGGTGTGTGTTGTGATTGGTTACAGGGTGAGCTGCTGAGCCCATGCCGCTGTGCTGGTTCTGTTCGACATGCCCATCAGCAGTGTCTGCTCAAATGGATCAGTGAGAAGGGCTCCTGGAGCTGTGAACTCTGTAACTACAGATTCAACATTCTGCCCATACATATCAAGCCCCCACAGCAGGTAAACACATACACAAACATGTACATTTATATACACACATACACTAAGGGATACAAAATATATCTGTCACAATATCGATTTTTGCATATCAGACAGCACATTAAAAAAAATGTCATTTTTTTAAATGACTGGAATCATTTTTGTTTAATTACTGGCATTTTAAGCTCTTAAAATTCATCCATCTTTTCTACATTTGATGCCTGCCTTTGTTTGAAGCATGTCAAATTCTATACTTGAGCTTTTGCGTGAACTCTGCGGACCTGCCGGAAGATCCAAAAGGGCACCCCCTTGCACCTCAAATGTTCAATACTATGAATACATACGTCAGACATATGTGGTATCATATGAAAGCTTAGAAACTTTTCATAGATAACCATTATTTCTGCATTTATGTTACATAAAAACAAAATAAGGCCTGAAAACATTTGCAGTGCAAATCAGTGCCATCTTAAAATTAATGATAAAACGTTATACATCATCACAAAGGGGAGGCTCAGCTTTCTAATGGCTAGATTTTTATAGAGTCAGCTTCTAGTCCACTCAGAGGCCAAGATATTCGATGAAACAATAAAGGGGGTGCGTGAACTGAAAATTAGTCTGAATGTCTATGGATGAGCACATCATGTGAGGATGTGGATGCTTATTTTTGCAATAAGTCCACAGTATGTGCAAATGGTAAGCTTTTAAATTTGAGTGAGAAAAAATTGCAGGCAGCAGCCCAAAAATGCCCCATGCAAAACATTGTATTTATAATGTTGACCATCGTATATGTAATCAGCCATTTTCAGCATTATCATATTCTGCCAAAATTATACATATGCTGTATATGCTCAAAACAGGCCCTTCTGAAAAAACATGCCTGTATTCTATATTCATTAAAGATGTTGTGTGAACAAAACATTAAATGTGTGTTTGTTTGTGTGTTTTGCCAGTGGCAGGCAGTCACAATGACTTTGGTTGAGAAGGTGCAGGTCATCGCAGTGTTGTTGGGTGGCATCTTCCTATTGGCCAGCGTGTCATGGCTGCTGTGGTCAGCACTGAGTCCTGAGGCACTATGGCAACGAAGTGACCTCCTTTTCCAGATCTGCTATGGCATGTATGCAGTCATGGACCTTGTGTGTATTGGTGAGACACAAATACTGTATCTACACTCAACCAGCCATATATTTTCTGTGTGTATGTTTGTATATGCTGTGGAGGTGTGGTACTACTGTTATTTGTTATACAGGGAGAGAAACTGAGGCCATGTACACACTAGTCTGTTTAAGTTTAAAACCTCCATTTTCAGTTTCCTAACATAAATATTTTAAGCAAAGTATGCGGTTGTGAAGAGCATTTTCATTTTCGGTGAAGGGACATGTCATTGTAGTGTGGATGTGAGGTGTAAATGTAGCAAAATCAATGCGTTTTCAAACTAAAAAGTATTAGTGTGTGGACATGGCCTGAAAGAGAGTGAAAGTAGAAAAAGTTTCATTATTTTTATCTTTTCTACTTGCTTCTATTCTGAGAATGGGTGGATTGATTCATTAAGTGAGATGTTGAAAAACAGATAATCAGCACAAAGAAGCTACTCTCTTAAAACGAAAGGTTTCTATTAGAACCTAAAGAGTTTTATGATGCCATATAGGAGAACCTTTTTAAGTTCTATTAAATGCTATTTATTCTCCAGGTGTTTAGACCAGAGGTTTTCAAACTTTTTGATGCAAGGAACCCCAAATATAACGACTGCCTTATGAGGGACTCCCTTGCTTAAATATAGAGGCAGTTTTATATTTTAATGTATAAAGAGAATATATTTATATTCTTTGTGAAAAATAGAAAGTGTGACACATTGTTGGCAAAATTAAATAGTTGCCATTTATATTGTCATTTACAGTATTGTCACAGTCAAAAGAAATTAAAACATTATCTGTTAAAAGTTCACTTTGTATTATGTTGACAGTGTATCTTTTTTCTACCCACTATTAGAGTAATGTTGGGTGTATAATCCTGAAGAAAATTTGTATCTGAATTTGTAAATCAAATCATATTTATTAGTAGATTTTACAAAGCAGAATGAAATGGCAATAATGGCAAATTGTTTTACTTTGTACTTTTTTTTTGTTTTTGTTTTTTTACACTTTTTTTTCTCAGAAATATTTCACGGACCCCCTAGCACCCCATTGTGGCCCCCTGGGAGTCCCCGGGAACCCAGTTTGATAACCCCTGTTTTAGACAACCCATCTATCTACTGGTGACCTTACCTCATGCGACCCTGCATCCACATGCGTGGACGTTGTATTTTGGCTTTGTCACACATTTGTAAAAGGCAACTAAAAACATGTTTAAAGTAATGCACTTATAATTAAAATCTATGGGGCAAGTGAGGGTTTAAAAGTAGAAATGTGAAGTTTGTATTTTTGTTAACGCACTTCGGCAAAAATGTGCGTTAATGAGATATTTAACCTTGTGTGCCCCCATGTCCACATGCGTGGACATTGTATTTTGTATTTACTATATGCAACGCAGAATTTAATTTAATTTAAACTGACTAATATAATTTAAGGACACTGTGCTGTCAGTAAAGGGTTAAAAACCTTTTACATACAGAGTCATTTGACAAAACAACATGGCGCTGATCACAGCAGAGTTTGTCTTTGGGAGAAACGGCAGGTACGTTTTTACATTGAAACCTGTTTGAGTCAAAAGATTAGAGTCTCTATTATATCTCATATTATCCGATATGGTATTTTTAAAATTAGAGTGATTTATTGCAAAACAGCATGCTATTAAACAGAATGACCATGTAAATTGTGGATCGCGGAGAATTGCATGAGTCTCCACATGCTGGATTTATGCATTTTTGTGCATATTTTGTAGGGGCTAGTAGTTACATATAAAAAAAGGGGAATGGAAATTGCACACAGCAGTCCCACACTGGTCTCAAAGTACCCATAATCCAATATTCTGATCTAAAGAACATATAATATACTGTAACATCAAGAACTTTTTTTATGTCCAGACAGAGAACCATATAGTCAAGTTTACTTTGTAGAACCTTTAGAATCTTTATTTTTAATAGTGTTAACATAAAAATGATGCATATAAATACCGATGCTATAGACCCTTTTCTCATTTCACATGTTTTGAACATGGAAGTAAACTACAGCAAGGTAAACGTCTATAGATGTACACAGGAGACCATAGCAAGTATTATTTTTGCAATCTCATTTGCTCCAACAGCAAAAGCAAAAATCCATTATTACGTGTTCAAAATGTGTATCTGTGTGTTGCAGGTCTGATTGTTCATGAAGGTGGTGCTGTATACAATGTACTGATGCGTTGGCGAGCAGTTAATCTTCTTTGGGACGTTCATAACTACGATAAAAGCCGAGACCTAGACAGCACACACAGTCCACATCGTAACCTGTGGCTGCCTCTCACAAACACGCATACAGTCTCGAACACACGCTCACACACCACGCCAACTGGAGTCATCGCCTCGATGCCCCCTTCACCTCCTCTCCATGTGCCTGAACACGACCTCTGAGCTCTCCCCACAGGAGGAAGGCTCAGGCGAGCTTGTTGTGAGGGTCACTTCAGTCTGACTTCAAATGAACCCATTCAGGGACCAATCCACTCTCCCTGCACTGTCCAGTGATGGGCATTGCTAACCAATGGGAGGAGCCTAAGTGTTGGGAAGAGCCTTACTTGAAAAGCACTTTAGAAGATGCACAAACTTAATTAAATATGGTATTGTTATTATGTATTGTACTGTATATTGGAGTAGGTTTTCTAGGCCTGGAGTTTAGTAACTGACTCTGGATCAGCCTTTGAGCATCAAAGTTCAACTGCAAAGCACACACATAGACATATATTAAATTGTAATACACTCACACACACACACATAACACCTGAAAAATATATTACTGCTGTTTAGACAAATGAATGTTTGTTTAAAACCAATTTTGGTTTTGTGTTCAGGTTTCTCAGTATTCAAAATTACTGTGGCAGGGTTTTCCAAAGGTTTTAACTTTTGAAAGCTGAAAACTTTTAACTGCAATATAAGCTGAGATAGACATCCATTGACCAATGCGAATTTCAGACAGGCAGGGTTAGGTTAGGCCACTTGTGTTTTGCTGTATAGAGCTTTTCAGCTATGACGCAGGCAATTTGCCATGGGTTCCCATGAGATTTTCCTATGGGTTTTTATAATGGGGGTTTTCAAAAGTGAATCTTGGAAAGAATTATGTTGCTAATGAGTTGCTAAATAAGGTCTACAACTACCACAAGCATGTGAGTGAACGTGCCTGACGTTCTGCTAGTTCTTATCTAGCAACTTGTTAGCAATATACTTTTTATATTGCAATATACAATTTTTTTTTTAAATCACTTTTTTCAAAATGCACGTTTGGGGTATGACTGTGTGCAATTAATGTCCAAGTATCTTAAAGTAATGTTTAAAACAGACCTTATTTGATTCATAAATCCAGAACTGCCTTTATAAAAATCCAAGGAAAATACTAATTCCTGAACAGCACTTTTCCCCTCTTGATTTCTCTCAAAGATCATTCCACACCATCAAAATGTATCTTACACATTCTTATCCGGGAAAGAGACATCAGAGCTTTCTCTAGTGTGTAAGCATCTTACATCTCCTGTTGTATTACAGCACAAAACATACATGATTTTGCACTATTAGTCTTGACTGATATAAAACTCGTTCATTTGAATGGTCAGAGTTGGTTTTCAGATATTTCAGTAATCTTTGTGATGCTGCTAGCCTAATGGTTCAAAATCTGTGTTAGTCATTCAAAGCTTTACATTCAAAATTTCTGCCAGAAACAAGTGGTCATTTTAACCATTGTGCCCAATATCAGCATGACAAATGTGAGTCGACTGATTCTGTCTGGGTCTATCTGCTGTGCTGACATTTAAATCATCATGATTTAAACAACCTGTTTAACATTCGTAATTTGATGTATTTCAAGTAAAACAGGACATTTAATGAGAAATGATAGGTCGGACTCCATCTGAAATTGATTGGACCTTGAAAAGTAGTCTTTATATTATGCGTGCTTGGAGGGGACAAGCTGAAAAATAGTACTTTGTGACATCAACCAAGGAGGAAGGTCATTTCAAAGGCGGAGCAAGTTATTACATTGTTTTGATTACATTTTACAAAACATTTATTTTTTTGGAATTACGTGCATTGATGAAGTTTGCCCAATAAGACCAGGAACATGTATTATGAAAGTAAATAGGGTCAATTTGGATTTTATAAACATCAAGGAGAAATCTGAAGTGCTTTCACTTGTAATGTTTCAGCTCAAACAGATGCACTGCACGTCTTTGTCTGTATAGTACAGAGAGAACAAAGATGGACTTGATTTATGTTTTAATAGAATGTAAAAGCCTTTTGAAATGTTGTTACATTTATTGCCTATAAACTAATACACAGTAAAGATACAAAATGAGAAAGATGTTCCTGTTGTTTAAGTGTTTTATAGGCTTAAGTAAAAACAAAATATGATCAGAGGGAGTTTTGGTTAAATCCAATAGCATTATCACAGTCCTGCAGTTACACAGAAAAGGTTTATAAAATATACAGCTCCTCAGAAATATATAACATACAATATAAACATTGCACATATTCATTGTGACATATAAAACAGACATACAGGGCACTTTTTGTGTGTGTTTGTATATGGGTGTGTGTATTTGTGTGTTTAAAGGCACTGGATTTGAGTGCTGTTTATTTTTGGCTGGAGTTCTGCCTGCAGAATTCCAAATAAATGTGTTGGGAATCAGGAATATTAAAGCAACATAAGGGTCCAAGTGGACAGACCTGTATGCATGGCACAGTGTCAAGCACAACAATCTCTCGAATGTGTGTGCATGTCGGAACATGATGGTGTCTTATTGAAAGTGTCATGATATTGTCTTTGGTTAACACACATGATTCTTCTGCACTAAGCATTTAAGGGTCACTTATTTTTGTGATTTATCTGTCCTATTTAAGGCACATTGTGTGTTTAACAAATATGCTGGTGGTGGGGTTAAAGGTCCGGGGTGAGAGATCACCAGTTGCTGCCGTGGCTGCTGATGGACTGACAAGTGCTGAAGCGTTTTTTCACTATTACACTGATGTAAGCCTTCATGAGCTTTGCAATGTCCATCACCTATACACACCAACAGACACACAGACAAAGATAAAAAAAGGAGAAACATATGATCAGTGTTGGGTAAGTTACTCAAAAAAGCAATCCATTACAAATTACTCAAATTTTTTTATAAAATTACTTTGCTGATTACTTCAGTGAAAAGTAATCACATTACAAATTAAGTTACTTTCAAAAACGTTTTTCAGCGAAATGTCAATATAAATGTCAATATTTCCTCCTCGTCCATTGTCACCCTTTAGGTGCCACAGAAACCATGTCTCGCGGAAGCGAAAGGGGTCGCTCGGTTACTTTTGAAGTCTGATAAATTATGAAATACATAAAACGTCTAGGTTCCTGTTGTAGCTTCCGTTGCCTGATGGAGGGAACGAGACGTGTCGAGTGAAGCGACACTAGGGGACTTTCTTGAAGGCCTCGGTTACCTCTGAAATTGAAAAAAGGCCAATGACAATTTGGAAGACATCATTTGCATGTCCCTCCCCCGGACATACGGGTATAAAGGGAGGGAATCATGCCTCTGTTCATTTCAGGTTTTGCACTGAGGAGCCGAGAATAAGGTTCAGCCATAGCAGAAGCTCAGTTCAGTGTTGTGGCTAGGGGGACACAGCATCTCGTTCCCTCCATCAGGAAACGGAGGTTACAACAGTAAACTTGACGTTCTCTCTGTCTGTCGCTCACTTCGACGTTGTGTTGAGTGAAGCGATACAAGGGGTCCCTATTCAATCACGCCATGTGCTGAACTGTGTAGGTGGGCTGCTGATGCAGGTGCGGGCAGGCAGTTGCGTGCCAAAGTGACAGGCTGCATCAGACTGCATGTACAATTCCCCAACTGCCCATAAAATCATCATAAACATTTTAGGTTCCCAGCACCCTGAAGGGGGGAACAAAGTGATGTGCCAAGCATGGGGCAGGCCATGCCAGCTGCGCCTTTTTTCTCTCTATCTTTCTCTTTATCTTGCATAGAGTTAAAGCAGATGGGGCCATCTTAACACTATCACATGCATCGGGGAAGGCATTATTTTCCAACTCCTATTCTTTCAGGGGGAAAAGACCCCATGGAGACCACCACCTGCTCAGGCTAGTGAGATGTAAAGAGTGGCGAATACGTCCCATGGGTTTTCAGGCCACATGTGGGAATGGCGCGGTGGTAGATCCTACCTGCTGAGAGGGAGGAGTTGCTTCAAACACGGCGACTGGGGGGCAGAGGGGACTGCCCAAGGGAGACGCGGGTCCACCCGTACGGGGACCGTATCGTGGAAAATACACACAGGGGTATTAATCCACAATGGCCCATCCTGTGAAGCACCTATTCCAGTACAGGGTAATTTTAGTACCCGTAGTGGGTCTGGTAGGGGAATTCCTCTGCCGAATTCGCGCACCAGAGGGCTAGGGAGGAAGAACATCAAGCGAACGCGAATCTAGTGGACTATCCTGGGAAAAAAAAAGAGCGCACGTAATCCCTTCAGTGGAGGGGAAAGGCGCTATGTGCAAGTGGAACACCCGGTCAGATGTTCCGCATTTCCGAGTTCTATGTGCTCGGACCTGAGAGAACACGGGACGACACTAACTCAACCCTGACATTGTAAAATCTCGTAAATCTTGTCTGCTAGGGAGGTGCTGTTGGCCAGTGCCCACGAGGATGCCATGCTTCTCGTCGAGTGTGCTCGAACCCGCAAGGGGGCGGGCACGACCTGGGTGTGATAGGCCAATGCGATGGCATCAACGACCCAGTGGGAAAGCCTTTGTTTGGAGACAGCGTTCCCTTTCCGCTGTCCACCAAAGCAGACAAAGAGCTGCTCAGAACATCTAAAGCTCTGCGTATGGTCCACATAGGTACGCAAAGCACGCATCGGACACATCAATGAAATTGCTGGATTGCCTCTTCCCGGGGCAGTGCTTACAGGTTCACTACCTGGATGGATCAGGAAGGCCGTCTTCAAGGAGAGGGCTTTGAGTTCGACTGATTCTAGCGGCTCAAAGGGGGTCTCTGTAGGCCTGAAAGGACCACGGAGGGATCCCATGTTGGGAACAGGCATGACCTGGGAGGGTTCAGCCTCCGGGCGCCTCTAAGGAACCTGATAATCAGATCGTGCTTCCCTAGGGACTTGCCATCCACTGCATCGTGGTGAGCCGATATGGTGGCTACATAAATATCCAAGGTGGAGGGAGACAGCCATTCAACCTCTCTTGCAAAAACGAGAGCACTGAACCGACTGCGCATCTCTGCAGGTCTTCGGATCAGAAAGACCACCAATTCGCAAACAAACGCCACTTCAGGGCGTAAAGTTGCCTGGTAGAGGGAGCTCTGGCTTGGTTGATCGTGTCTATGACAGCAGGGGGTAGGCCACTTAGATCTTCCGCATCCCATCCAGGGGTTCCACAGGTCTGGGCGCGGATGCCAGAAGGTGCCCCGTCCCTGAGAAAGAAGGTCCTTCCTCAAGGGAATATGCCAGGGAGGGGCTGTAGAGAGGAGCTTGAGATCCGAGAACCAAGTCCGTGTGGGCCAGTAGTGGGCCACCAGAGTGACTTATTCCTCGTCCTCCCTGACCTTGCACAGCAGGACTACCCAAGTGCAGATCTTTGAGTGCCTTGGCCTGGTGAACTTGCAGGAGGGCCATGGCATGCAGGGCAGAGGTGTCCTGTCCAGTGGTGCTGTAGGCTTTGGCGGCAACGTGGGGGGCGGCTGGAGCGGCGTTCCTTTTTAAGAAGGAAAGCCGCGACCGTAACGTTGCCATTGTAAGGTTCTAGTTTCTGGTTCCTGCCTGGTTTCTCCCCCTCAGGTGCTCCCCTCCATCCCCACTCTCTCTACATCCAGTACAGCCGAAATGCACTGTTCAAGCGAATGCTGCAGGAATCTTACAAGCTAATCAACCAATACTAAAGATAATGTCCCCTCATCAGTCCTAGTGTTCCTTTCTGCTATGCTTTTTATTGTGTGGACAAGGATTTCTGTGCTGAAGTTAAACAAAAATAATATGATGTCAACACTTGTGAAATGTTATCAAGACTTTACGTTTCCATTAGCTACATTGGTAAACATTTTGATGTGCTTAACCTTTTTTGCGCTAAACTGGCATTAAACAAGAAAATGTAACCTGCCTTTGCCGTGGGTGGTTTCCACAACTGGATTATTATCATTAAGGGAGCCAAAGTGAGTCTTAGTTTTTTCTTTAGTATGGCTTTATGTTTTCTTAGTTTACGTAATGTGTTATATGTCTACCTCTGTTTCTTAGTCTACATAATGTGTGGTATGTCTATCTTTGTATGTGAAATGTAATGGTCCGGGGGGTTAAAACGATCGCCCCTCCCTTGTTTTGGTGCATTCCGAGATCCATGTGAGAAACGGAAACAGTCATAATTCATATTTTCAATGTATTATGCATAACATTTTTTATTATAGTTATATGTGTATCCCAAGTAACGTACTTAAAAGTAATGACCTTAATTTAAAAATCAGTGACTGTTATCAGATTACAATAATTTAACATCGAAAAGTAGCTTTACACTACTTTTCGATTTACTTTTGTAATTAGATTACAGTAACTAATTACTTTGTAATCAGATTGCATATGATTTCTCAGGCTTTAATAATGACATACTGAAGAAATTGCTGAAGGGTGGTTGCCAGAGTGTTGCTATGCTGTTCTGAGTGGTTTTTAGTGCATTTGTAGTGTATTCTGGGTGGTTGGTAACTGGTTGCTTACTGGCCCATTATATAATATCCTGGTCCCTAGATATGGCTCAGGTAGCTTAATTAATCTGTTAATCGCTTAATTAATGCCCGTTTTATCACCCACAAGGCAAAAATCGTCTGATCACTTAAAATAATAGCACACCTCTCCTCAAAAAGTTGCACAGTTTGTGGTATTTACAGTATATCTGTACCACAGATTGTGCAGGATGAGTAACACGGCCAAGTTTAATAGTTAATTGTTTTTTTCAAATCACTAACCCAGCATAAGAGCAATACTAATAGTGATGTATGCCTTAGCAAGCACCATCTCCTAATATACTGAACACACTACTGCATACCATGTTGGTGTTGAAGAGCAGCTCACGTCCCTCCACACTGATCTTGTAGATGCTGGACTGCGGAGCACCAAAGGACAGAATAACCTCAAATGGAAACACTTCCAGGGGCCAAGCCTCCCCACGCTTGTAAACACACACCCCTTTACGACTCACGCCCAACCACAGCTCTCCTGGATACACACCATCTACACACTGAAAAACACAGAGATTGCAATCAGCACTTCTACTGATTAATTGCGGGTAACTAGTATATTAGGAACTGCAATATAATAATTGCATTGTCACAGGAACAAAAATATATTACAAAAAATGCAAAATACAGTTTCATGGCTGGTAAAAATAATTAATGGCTGGTAAATTTTCTCAATTCACCTGCCATAAGAAGGTGTAGCAAAAAGTTAATTTGAGACCCTGTGTGTGTTTAAACTTAGTGGAGATTGGGGCTAGTTGTCACACGAGGAAGTTGCCACAAGGGCTATGTCTCAGTAATGATACTATTCGGGGTCTAATTGCTCAATTGCGCGTTTTCTCTAACTTCTATTTATGCTGGTTTTCAACACCATGATCAGAACCCTCTTATGTGAATTCTACCCTACAATGTTCATTTTCACTATTTCCATTTTGTTGTTATAGTTCTTGGGTTAAAAAAACAAGTGAATATAGACTCCGTTTCCACCTGGTATTAAAGGAATAGTTCAACCAAAAATGAAATTTCTCTCATTATTCACTTACCCTGATGCCATACCAGATGTGTATGACTGTCTCTCTTCAGCAGAACACAAATGAAGATTTTCAGAAGCAGATAAAGCTCTGTCAGGTCCTTATAATAGAAGTACATGGGTGCCAGCACTTTGATGGTCCAAAATTTCATTTAGGCAGCAATAAAGTAATCCACATGACTCCAGTCAATCAATGAATGTCTTTTGAAGCAAATAGATAAGTTTATGAAAATATTCATAGATATTTAAAACGTTATTAACTTCTAAAAAGCGCTTCCTGCCAGCAGCTGTCACGAAGCATGACGTAAGCGCATTGGTGAGTTCACGCAAGAATTTGGAAGCGGCACTTATTTACAACAGAAGAATGAACGAGAGTTCGCCCATTTCAAACTGCATCAGAGCACTGGATTGAAGCGTTGATTTGAAGTTAAAAACTTTTTAATTATTTACTTGTTTCTTACATAAACCTATCGATTCCCTTCAGAAGAAATTCATTGAACGACTGGAGTCGCATGGATTACTTTATTGCAGCGTAAATTTGACTTTTGGACCTTCAAAGTGCTGGTACCCTTGTACATCCATTATAAGGACCTGACAGAGCTCTATCTGCTTCTAAAAATTATCATTTGTGTTCTGCTGAAGAAAGAAATAACTATCCGATCTGAAAATGTTAAAAAGCAGATACATATATAATCAAAAGAGCTTCATGGATCTTCTTTAGTGTGTCTGATATAAACACAATACACTAAAATAACGGATAATTCTACTTGACGTTGCGTTGTCCTTAAATAAAATTTCAACTGCATATGGGAGAAACAGCACAGCTTTCTTTGTCTTTTCTAACTTTGTTGGGCTTTATTATCATACAGAAACACCAGTGTAACACATAGTGATTGATATATGTCATCATGAAACACAGATCATCCCCTCCAAATCCGATCACAAGTGGTCACAGGAGACATATTTAGTGACCAGATGTAAACAGCGATGTGTCTTACCTGACTACACATGATCGGATCACATAAGACACGTCTTAATAACAGGTGGATATGGGGTCATGAACATACAACATTGACATACATTGAGGTTAAGTTTAACTATGAAGAAAATGTTTTACAGAAAGGTTTAACTCTATCTTTTGTCCAGGGCAATAATGGTGAAAATGTTCAGCAGCTTTTTTGCAGACAAGACTTTTAAATATTTGACTGCAAAAATGGACTTAAGAATAAATAAAATAAAACCTATATTGAGAAATACCCCCCTAGTATGTGTGTATGTGTATCCTCACCTCTACATCAAAGAGAGTAGACCCATATCCCTGCCATTCTTTGATGAGGTTCATGTATTTGTTCATGGCCTGGTCCTGTTCCATACCCTGCAGCTTACGCCATTTCTCCATCAAACAACTCCTCAGCCCCGCCTTCTCATCTTGCAACCATGTCTCTAGGGCTGCAGGCCCCTCCCCTGAGCGCTGTCGCCCCAGTGTCCCTCGGAAGCTCCGCCTGAGCGTGCCCTCCAAGAAACTTCCTCTTTTCCTCTCTATGGATGGAGTGGAACTGCTGTTGCCAGGTGCAAAGCACCGTGCGGACTGCTGGACTCGAGCAAGCAGGCGGGACATAGGGAACACCTGCTCCAACTCAGGCATGGCACTCTGGGAAGTGCAGTCTCCTAACAGATACTGCAGCCGAAGAGCAGCTAGGAACTGTAGAGTCTCTTCTGGGGCAGGATAATGACCTCTGATGACAGCTTCATGAGCCTGCGGAAGAGAAAAACATGGAAATTACATTTCAGGTGTTTTCAGGTGAGAAATCACCTCTATGAAACCAGATTTAAGCTTGACATTCCATAGGTTTATTAATAAAAAAAACCTCATATTTTAGAGGTCGATCTATCTGTTTTACCGATTAATTGGTGCCGATATAGTTGCTTTTTGGAACTATCGATTATCTGCAAAAAATTTACGGCAATTGTTGCAGATAGTTTTCATCTGTTGACTATATAGGCAAAAAAAAAGAAGCTTAATTTAGCTCATAATAAAAATTTTGCACTTAATAAAGCTCTGTGGATTAATTATTGCTCATACAGTATTTATTAGCCCATATGACTGTTTACTTTATAGCGATTGTATTATAATACAGGTAGTGGTGGTGGCGTAGTGGGCTAAAGCACATAACTGTTAATCAGAAGGTCACTGGTTTGATCTCCACAGCCACCACCATTGTGTCCTTCAGCAAGGCACTTAACTCCAGGTTGCTCCGGGGGGATTGTCCCTGTAATAAGTGCACTGTAAGTCGCTTTGGATAAAAGCGTCTGCCAAATGCAGAAATGTAAATGTAGATGATTTTAAGACTGCATGTTTTTTCCCTTGTGTGTTTGTGGAAGCACAGACATTTCAAAATAAGATTCCCAGTTGTATTTCAGGCTTTTTTATTATTAGTCTGGCGTTATGCACCACAAACATTTGTAAAATCCCAGATGCGTATCTGGGATTTTACAAATGTTTGATTCCTGCAGTTTCTATGTCTGTGCCTGCTACAGTAAGGAAAGTCTAAGATTTTTTTTTTAACATTCAATAAATCGATTCCACCACCTTTGTTTATGTTTCCGCAAATCAGCTGACCTCTAATATATTTGCACGTGTGTGATTATTTTCAGTGGCCCCCAAAATATTTGAACACTTAAGTCTCACTTAAAAATGTATGAACGTTATTACATTGGAAAATGTCAAACCAAATAGCATTATTTTAAACCAAGATAGCACAAACACAGTTTAAGCATTTTTCAAGCTGGTTAGGTTTTAAATTCTAAAACAACAGATATACTGTTCAAAATAAAGTAAAAAAGTATTTGGACAATTTCTGGTTCTCAAACTTTAGTGCAGTGGTTCCCAACCCTGTTCCTGGAGGCCCCTAACACTACATATTTTGGATATCTCCCTAATCAAACACACCTGATTCAACTCATCAGCTTGTTAGTGGAGACTATTGTAAAGGGAGATCTATATAGTGTTGGGGGGCCCCCAGGAACAGGGTTAGAACCACTGCATTAGTGTAACATGTCCACAGTTAATGTGATCATCTTCACCTGTGGTTACTCTGAAAGGACACCTATGTGACTTGAGGGGAACTGACTTCATACATCCACTTAAAATGACCTTGGTACCAGAAAAGCCAAGAATCATTTCTCACTTGTTTTGATATTTTGTTGAAAGAAGAGAAAAAAATTAATTTGCGACTATTTTGAAAAATATTGCGATCACTGTTATGTAATTATTAACATCTAATAAACCTAGTGTTTCCTTTTTACCAAAATTAAGTCATAGGTAAACATGCTCTACTGCCAATAGAAATACTGTTAAAGAAAGGGTGTACACTTGAGTCCTCTTAAAAAATTTAAATACTAAATAAATTAAAAAAACAGTGAAACCTAGAAAACAAACAAACAGATTAGCATCACCTTCATATTGTACACCGATCAGCCACAACGTTAAAACCACCTGCCTAATATTGTGTAGGTCCCCCTCGTGCTGCCAAAACCGCGCCAACCTGCATCTCAGTATAGCATTCTGAGATTATATTCTATTGTCCATAATTGTACAGAGCAATTATCTGATTTACATTAGACTTTGTCAGTTCAAACCAGTCTGGCCATTCTCTGTTGACCTCTCTCATCAACAAGGCAGTTTTGTTTTTAGCACCATTGAGAGTCAATTCTAGAGACTGTTGTGTATGAAAATCCCAGGAGATCACCAGTTACAGAAATACTCAAACCAGCCTGTCTGGCACCAACTATCATGCCACACTCCAAATCACTGTGTTCACATTTTTATCAAATTTGTTCCCCTTTCTGATGGTTGATGTTTACTGAAGCTCCTGACCAGAATCTGCATAATTTTATACACTGCACTGCTGCTACAGGATTAGCTGATTAGATAATCTCATGGATGATTGTTGGTGCCAGATGGGCTGGTTTGAGTATTTCTGTAACTGCTGGTCTCCTGGGATTTTTAAGCACAACAGTCTCTAGAATTTATTCAGAATGGTGCCATAAACTGGGCAGTTCTGCAGATGGAACAGGCTTGTAACTCAGATAACTGAACTGTTCAATTGTGGTGAGTAGAATGTCATCTCATAAGGCACTGTTTTGGTGACAATATTAGGCAGGTGGTTTTAATGTTATGGCTGATCGGTATGTGTTCACCGTGTACCTGTTTTTGTCCACTGGAACCCAATAATAAGTTATTATTAAGTTAAGAAATGTTTACAGAAATGTATTTTTGTATAATATTAACACCACCACCAACAAAAGCAATAATAAATTATTATTATTTCTATTTAGTGCCAAAGCAATGAACGTGAGGAGACCCTATTGTTCTTCTAAGGATTATTAGAGCCCAAGTCCTGAAGTGCAGAGGCCCTATTGTTCTTCTAATGATTAATATTTAGGGCCCAAGTGCTGAAAGTGCAGAGGCCCTATTGTTCTTCTAAGAATTATTATTTAGGGCCCAAGCACTGAAAGTGCAGAGGCCCTATTGTTCTTCTAAGAATTAATATTATTATTCTTTTTTCAAGGTTTTCTGTACTTTTGGAGTACTAAGCATATGTGAAAACTCTAGGGGATTCATGTGACTAGCACCAAATTTGTGCAACATCATGCCGAGACATTGTAGATGCTAAACTGTGAACAGAAGTTTTATATTTTGAACAGTGTCGCCATGGTGAAGCAATATATTTATGGCGAAAAATGTTAAACAGGAAGTGCCTTAAATCCTCTTTGTGCATTGTGTGATTTTGATGAAAATTCAGTTTGGTAATGGAGGCTGATCACATTGATGCGGCTAGTATGGGTCATGGCCATAGTGCCACCAACTGGCAGCAGGAAGTATGGCATTTTTAACAGACTTTGAAATAGCCCTCTTCTGTTTACAAAAATTGCTTCAAAATTCTTTAGCATAATGTCAAGACACTGCTGATGTAAAATAGTAAAGGGATATTTGATATCTTGAATACTGTTGCCATGGCAACATGTTAATTGTTATTACTTGCTTCCTATATTTGGGTGTTTTTGAGGCACTTAGCATGCTTAAAATTTCAAGATACTTCACACATGGGTGTACAGGGAGGCTCTGTAGCACCCCCTTTAAAATGGGCATATAACAAGGTCTCTGTTGCATCCTCAATTTCACCTAGAGTCACCAGCTTGGTACATATATTGTTCTCATCAAGCCGAACAACTTTTATACTTACAGTCATTAGCTTGCCCAACGGGAAGTTAGACATTTAGGATTTTTTGAATATTGCAATCTCTGAACTTTTAAATACTCCTCCTAGGGGAGTCATGAGACTGTCACCATATTTAGATATAATATTCCATATTTGGAATTACGCAAATGCACAATTAGTGAATCTAGATCACTGTGAATATAACTCAGCTTTTTAGCCTGGCACATGCTCGGAGTATGTGTAATACTACAGACAACAGAGCTGTGCACATACAGTAAGTGTAGCGAGCAGCGTGTGCAGACTATTTACTGAATTATATTGCAGCCCTTGCGGTTTTATCATATTGTGATTTCTATTGTATTTATATTAATTATTCAGCCCTATATGTAAGTGGCTTAAGTGTCCAAATACTGTTTGGGGCCACTGTTTGTGTTTTTAGGGCAGATATTGAACTGCAATCTGACCTGTTCGAACATAAATGCAAACTCCACACTATCGCTGGAAACATTCTCAGGTTCTGAGAAGCAAAAAAGTTTAAAATAGAACTTCCATTCCTCTCCTTCCTGTTCTTTACTTGCCAACCTGTGAAAGAGAGAGAAACAAATTAAAAACTACAGGATTTAGTTAAGATAAGGCCTGGTGATGGTGGTTTGAGGTTTGACTCACTTCTCAAACTTGGCGAGGATATCGGCCACCACTGCCTTACTCTCTATGGCTCTGTCTGTAGTGTTGTTATGTTCAAACAGAGCGAACATGTTCCTACAATCCTCCATGGAGAGACCTTTCAATAGCTTCTCTACCACCTGATGTAGGGGACACAAATGCAAAGGTTAACCTGAAACTGAATCTCACAATAGACATGCGTGGGTGTGTTTATGTGTTTGGTTTTTGTTTGCACCTCTCCTGCAGTTGTATGTGAGTTAATGGTGATTTTGCAAGACCCTCCCCCATGGCAGTAGACTGTTGATGTCATTTCCTGTCTGCTGAGAATGGCCCGCAACTCCTCTTGTGAAGGAACGTACTCGCGTCCACGCACATGGCGCAAGGCATCTTGGGAAAATGTAGCATAGCGATCCATCTCTGTCCCAGGGTACAGCTCTCGTGTCCTGAGTGGTAATACTCACTATTAATAATATTTCTATAATTATGATTTTCACCCCATTATTTCTTTTTTTTTCTTCTTCTGATTTCTATATTGTATTTAACAAATAATAATACAACAAAAAATGCTCAGTTTTTTTAGTTTTGACCACGAACAGCAAAGGCGTTGCTTCAATTTATTGAATCAAGTCCAAAATTATTCTGGGTTCAAATGGAGGAAAAGTCACTAAGACTTATCCCACTCAAATAAACTAAACCATTTTTATTACATCGGAAAAATGTATTTTGGTCAAAGAGAATAGGACAGTTAAGGCAGTTTGACAGTGCAAAATACTCGAACACACACACACACACACACACACACACACACACACACACACACACACACACACACACAAACATGATTTATAAGCTGTTTTCCTCATGGGGACCGACAAAATGTCCCCACAAGGTCAAAAATTTCGGGTTTTACTATCCTTATGGGGACATTTGGTACCCACAAAGTGATAAATACACGCTCACACACACACACACACACACACACACAAACACACACACACACACACACAAACACACACACACTTTCATACACTGACCTCTTCAGGTGGAATTTCAGGTATTTAAGGATGCTTCTAGAGGCTGGGCTAAATGTGCAGCACATGCAGGCCATGATTCTCCAGCCACTGATGTGGGCGGGTCCAGCTGGCTTTGGGGGGTGTGCTGTCTGCTTGATGAGCTGGCAGAAGAGTTCATCCCTAAGAGGTCGGAGGTCATGAACTGTCTGCAGGAGATTCTGGATGTGTGGTATGGGATTGGCCTCTCCCTCCAACTGATGAAGAACACTGAAGAGCTTCAGGGCTTCAGCCTGAAGTGTGCTGTAGCTTCTCCCTTTGTCAGCTAAAAACACACACACACACACACACACACACACACACACACACACACACACACACACACACACACACACACACACACACACACACACACACACACACTTATTCTTATTTTTTTTGTTGTACTTTTTTACCAGATAAAAACCATGTGTCATAATTTTTGTCAAATGCTTACATTTTGTTTACTTAAAAACTGATAATTTCAACAATTCATTAACATAGATGTTTAATCAGAATAATTAGATCTCATAATTTATGCAATTATATATATGCCTAGAATACAATACTAAAATAGATCATATGTTACAAATAAAACAAACACATTTTGAAATTCATGTACATTTGTCACATTAAGAAGCATATTTGCTCACACACTGGTGAATATCTTTTTTTCTTTTATAATATATACTCACCGGCCACATTATTAGGTACACCTGTACATCTACTTATTCATGCGACTATCTAATAAGTGGAAACTATCATGTGGCAGCAGTGTAATGTATAACATCCTGCAGCTACGGGTCAGGAGCTTCAGCTAATTTTCACATCAACCATCAGAATGGGGAAAAATTTGATCTCAGTGATTCAGCTGTGGTATGATTGTTGGTGGCAGACGGGCTGGTCTGAGTATTTCTGTAAACCTCCAGGGATTGTCACGCACAAGTCTCGATAAACAAAAAAAAACCAGTGAGCTGCAGTTCTGTGGACAAATGCCTTGTTGATGAGAGAGGTCAACGGAGAATGGCCAGGCTGGTTGGGGCAGACAGAAAGGCCCCAACCACAATGTACAATTGTAGTGAGCAGAATAGCATCTCAGAATGCACATGTCGAACCTTGAGGCAGATGGGCTACAACAGCAGAAGACCACGTTGGGTTCCACTTCTGTAAAGCTGCAGTGGGCCTACCATTTGTGTACCTCAGCAGATATCCAGATTTGTCAGATTTGCCAGGCAATGTTTTCCAAATGTCTACTGTCCAGTGTTGGTGAGCCTGTGCCCACTGCAGCCTCAGTTTCCTTTTCTAAGCTGACAGTAGTGGTACCTGGAGAGGTCTTCTGCTGCTGCAGCTCATCCGCCTCAATGTTCGACCTGTTGTGTGTTCAGAAATGCTTTTCTGCATAGAACTGTTGTAATGCATGTTTATTTGGGTTACTGTCACATTCCTGTCAGCTTAGATCAGTCTGGTCAGTAGCAGGAGATCAGCAGTTACAGAAATACTCAAACCAGCCTGTCTATCAACAAAAATCATGTCACAGTCTAAATCATTGAGATCACATTTTCCCACATTCTGATGGTTGATGTGAACATTAACTGAAGCTCCTGACCCGTATCTGCATGATTTTATACATTACACTGCTGCCACACAATTGGCTGATTAGATCACATGTAATGTGCAGGTGTACCTAATAAAGTGGCTGGAGAGTGTATATTTTGGCTGTTAAGCCTTTTATCTTACAGGTCAGTTATTGTTTTTAGATTTTGTCTGTTAAGTCTTTTATCTTATAGGACAATCAAAAGAGAGGGAAAGGAAAGTTGAGGGAGAGAGGGGATAAGGGATTAAGACATAACCCAGACTGGATTCGAATCTGGGTCCTCGTGGCTCTCGTTTGTCATGAGCACTACCCTTGCGCCATTGCCCTGACGAGCCCCCGTTAATATCGGACCCTGGTGCAAGCAGTTTGTTTGTGTATGTGTTACTCACAGCTGTGCTGTGTGTCTCCATAGGGTAAGGGCAGCAGTGCAGTGTGCAGAGGGTGGTGTGTATATCGCAGTATTGGGTTCCTCTTATAGATTTGCTCCACCACCTCTGAATTCAGACAGTTCTCCTGAAAGAACACATTCACATAACATACAAACCATGATTACAACAGCATATCCAGAGATAGTTACAAAATAAGAACATATATGTGTACATGTGTCTTACCTTGATGTCCTGTAAAAGTTGTTGCGTGTGTGTGTCCATGAGTGGTTTGCTGTCGATGATGGTCTGCACAGAGCTGGCCCACCGGCTAGCCTCTGTCTGCAGCTTAGAGTACAGCCTGTACGAATGCTTACGGCCAAACACGCTTACATTCCAGTAGCCTAGACACACACAAAACACACAGGACAGAGATTAAGAAAGATTTTCTCATGTATAATGCAATGTTTTGTTGGTAAACTTTTCACTGAGTATATGTTTGCTGGTTGTGTATGCTAACCAGTCTCCTTGAAGACCCTCTCATCAGGAACAAGCACAGAGCAGAGGCTGTTAAGCACTAAAGAACCCAATTTCAGGGCATTTCTCTCTGAGCTTTTATAATAATCCACCGAATTATGAGTCAGCACAAACCAACGCTTTTTCAGTTTAAGATTGCCAGGACTGCTGCCCCGAATCTCTTTATACAGCCAACCTGAAAACCACAAAAAGTAAGAAAGAGAGTTCACATATTTTCATAACTAAAAACACAGTTTGAAGAGATGTGCAGTTTAAGTTGACTGTGGTGTCAATGTAAGAGTGAACTTTTTATTCAGAAATGACACTTTCCATTCATTTGCCCACCTGGATTTGAATAAATACAGAATGTTTCTGAAGGCTTTTGTAACTCCAGTAGTAAATGCTAGAACTTTACCTGACTGTATAAATAATCTTCAGACAAACCATGAACAAATGGATTCTGAGCATGCCTTTTGACTTGTGAGCAGGTAACATCTTACCCCTGATAATGAACTCTTGTCCCTGTACGCGTGTGTCTCCTTTAGTGCGCTGCAGCAGTGTAATCCAGTGATGCATTTCTTCTGCTGATTCAGCCATGCAATGCAGCACCCGATGAGCTGTAATTATCACAAAGGAGTTTGGCCTGCAGAGAGAGAAATAGTGAAAAAAAAAAAAAAAATGTAATCTGTACACAATGACAATTAGTCTCCTTTTTTTTTTTTTTTTTTACCTTTTTTCTATGGTCCCCATTCTTGGGTAATAATTACGAATAAGTGCACAGATCCACTAATCTTCCTTTTTACATTTCTGTATTTAAAAGTCATAATTATGATGCTCTATTGTACATCATCCTGCTTACTCCCTTACTAATTTCGAGCTAGCTCATCTCTTTGGAACTGAAAGCAGATGTGCCATCAGGAAAATGTAAAAATAACTGACAGTCCTGTGCAAAAGTCTTATGCAGCTGTGTAGTGAGGATGTTTTTAAAAATAATGGCATGAAAATTTTTATTTATCAATCAACTTATGTGCAGTATGCAATTAATAGTTTTTATTTTTTTATTTATCCTTTATTTAACCAGGAAAAAAAACCCATTGAGATTAAAAATCTCTTTTGCAAGGGAGACCTGGCCAAGATAGGCAGCAAAATTACATCACATCATTACATACGTACAAAGACACACAAATGAAAGCCAATTATGCAGTTACAATGTAATCTCAATAAAAACATTGACATGTGAGGGAGTCCAACTCAAAGCATCTCATTCTCAACTTAAAAACACTCAAAGGAATCAATTTACTAAGTTTTAAGTTGTTCTGCAGCAAATTCCATGTAAAGGGAGCAGAATAAACAAAGGCCTTTTACCCAACACAGTACTGACATGTGGAACAGAAAACAAGACAACAGCCTGAGAACGGAGAGAGTAATGACCAGCTCTTTTTTTCATAAGAAGTGAACATAAATAGGATGGGAGCACACCAAGAATAGCCTTATATATAAATGTATACCAATGACAAAGCCTCCGTGTGGCCAGAGCAGACCACCCTACACGAGAATACAGCTCACAGTGGTGTGTGCGAGCTTTACAATTAGTAATAAATCTCAGCGATGCATGATAGACTGCATCAATCATGTGAAGGCATTGAGCAGATGAATGCATATATAATATCTCACCATAATCCAGCACAGATAAAAAAGTGGATGCCACTAACCATTTTTTAACTTTAAAAGAAAAGCACAGCTTATTTCGAAAGTAAAAACCGAATTTTAGCCTCAACTTTCTCACTAGACAGTGAACATGAGGCTTAAATGATAGGCAATCATCAATAACAATACCAAGATATTTATAAGTTGTAACAGTCTGTATTTCACGTCCATCAAGAGTAATCACTGAGGGAACATTCTGTTGTCTTTGCCAATGTCCTGTGAAAAGCATACATTTTGTTTTGTCTGCATTGAGCACAAGTTTCAACTGTAGCAAAGTGTTTTGGACCACATTGAAGGCATTCTGTAAATGTGCAATGGCTTGTTTAAGAGAGGGTGCACAGCAATAAATAACTGTGTCATCTGCATAAAAATGAAAGTTTGCATCAGAATACATGCCGATTAAGATTATTTATATAAATAGTAAATAAAAGAGGGCCTAATACAGAGCCTTGATGGAACCCCTTTTAGGATTGGTAAAATACCAGCTTGAACACCATCATGCGTAATGCACTGAGTTCTGTCACTAAGATAGTTTGAGAACCAAGATACAGTTTTCTTTGAAAACCCTGAATTAAGAAGCCTAATCTTTAAAACATCATGATCAGCCGTGTCAAAAGCTTTTGACAAATCAATAAAAAGTGATGCACAGTGCTGCTTCTTGTCACGAGCAACAGAGATGTCATTTATCACCTTCATTGCAGCTGTGATGGTACTATGTTTTTTCCTAAAACCCGACTGAAATGGTGATAAAATGTCCTGTACATGCAAGAAGTCTTTCATCTGATCACTCACCAACGATTCAAGCGTTTTGGCCAAAACAGACAAATTAGAAATTGGCCTGTAATTATTTAAGTTTGACGGGTCACCCCCTTTCAATAATGGACAAACAAATGCATATTTCCATATTTTGGGAATAGTATTGCTCTCTAAAGTAAGGTTAAAAAGGTACGTTAGAGGCTGTGCTACACAATCAGCAGCTAATTTTAAGAAATAGGGCTCTATAAGATCAGGTCCTGGGGGTTTTTCAGGAACCAGTCCTTTTAATGCTTTTTGAACGTCAGCCACTAAGAATGGAGTGAGATTGAAGACACTTGTAGAAACTGGTACATCTCTACAAGGTGTCACAGTATAAGGACAAGCAAATAAATTAAATCAATATTTGGTGTGACCACCCTGTGTCTTTAAAACAGCACCAAATCTCATAGGTACACTTGGGCACAGTTTTTCAAGGTTGTTGGCAGATAGGTTGTTCCAAGCTTCTTCGAGAACTTGCCACAGTTCAATGTATTTAGGTTGCGTCGATTGCTTCTGTCTCTTTGTGTAATCCCAGACTGACTAAACAGCAGCGTTTCCACTATTGGGTCAAATGAGGGTGTGCCAGTGCATGCCAGGACCAGTTGCGTTCCTTCATCGTGCCTCCTCAGGGCTTGCCTAAGGCCTGCAGATTACCCTTGGGCCAAACAAGGCCAACCGGGGATTGAGGCAGGTTCAATATCCAAGGTGGAGTTTCGCCGAACATACCAGGTTGTGTATCAAGTGCACAACGGTACAGGTTCAGGAAAAAAATTAATGTGAGCACAGTACAATCCGTTAAAACTAACAAAGCGGTGCCCATATAAATGACTTTCCATTGTTCGGTGAACATTCATAGACGGTGTGCTGGGACATCGTCCTGCTGTTAGTGGAGAGACCGCTCTTGATACCATGGCAGTTACAGTCGGTGAGTTGTCAATGCTTACTTATATTGCTGTTTACAATATAAACTCAATATTCTAGATAACTAGATAACACTAACCTTAGCTTGAGCTTCCTTCTTGCTTGTGAAAAGGGTGGGTGTGTGACGTAGGTACCGCAGGATTTTATTGGGTCGATGGTGGGAATGCAGATCGATTTTGGTATTGCGGGTCATGGTCCGAGGCTATTGGCCCCGGCTGGTCAGATGTTAGCCCTGGCTCGCACTGGCCCGACAGTAGAAAAGCGGCTAATGATGTTGAGATCTGGGGCCTGATGTATAAACGTTGCATAAGCACAATTTTATTTTTTTAAATGTGCGTACGCAATTTTCCATGCACATATCGTGATTTAAAAAAAAATAAAACTTGCCGTGAATATGTGTGCACTGTCCGGCTCTAAAAGTAAAGATAAAGGCAATTTCTTAGAGATATTTTCTGTTCTATTGCAATCATGTACTGAGATAAGTACAGCATTTGAATAAAGATTATCTGTAATGCTATGCGCACTTGATTCTGACTGACGTGAAATGTCTCAGTAAAACGGACAGTAGCTATAAGACAGGCACTGCATTCAGTAGTCGAACGGACCATTGGAGAGACATGTCTCATCAGAATCAGCATTGTACAGCTGCAAACAGGTACAGCAATGCACATAAAATGTGCATCAAATATGCAGCCTGCTCCACTTCATCCTGACCCTCATCACAAGGAAACCCCAATTCTAGTCTAATAAAAACTTATGAAAAGTACATTTGAGGTTCAGCTGTTTTTAAAAAAATATAAAATACCAGTCAAATATAAAATATTAGTAATCCAATGATATCAGACAATGCTGCACAAAATGTTTTCATAATTTTCATATTGTTTACAGTACTAAATATTTAACTTTTCAATAAAAATACCCTTGAAACTGTTTAAAAGGTGTTCTGAGAAGCAAATTAGCTTAGGTTAGATTTATGTCTGCAAAGATAAAAATATGTTCAAGATAAATTCTTTGAAAACAAGTTCATATAATGTTTCTCCATGGTGCAACATCTAACCTTTGGGTACATGTGACATTTAGTTTTATCTCTTATAATACAGTTTCTCGTACCGTTAAACTCAGTAATCACATGTTTGGATGGTGAAATGCATATGGTAATTGTATGTAGATGAGGATATGCATAGTAAAAACAGGCATTGTACACTCCAAAAAACAAATGAATCACTTGCATGCACGCACAATCTTCCGCTAGCAGGGATTTATTAAGGGAACTATGCACAGCTTCTGGCATACGTACGGTTTTATAAATCTGATATTTTGTGCGTACTCAAAATCTGACTTTTTTGCTAACGCACACTTTTAGGAAGAAATGTAAAGAGAGAGAGGGAGAAAAGACAAAGAGAGAAAGAAAGAAATTAAAACAGAGAGTGAAAACATTGTGTGTGTATTTATCTGTAAGAGTGCTTACTTTTCTGGGTTGTCAGAAGCACATACAGAATCAATCATCCCCACGTCCATCGTACCCTAAGAAAAACACACACTCATGTTGCCTCATGTTCTTATGGATAACACTCTTAATAACTGTCTGCAAATGTGTCAATAACTGTCTATGTACAGGTGTATGTGTAATACTCACCACAGCATTCTGAGGATTTGCTTGTTCATCATTCATCTCTCGTATTTCCTGTTCTGTTGAGGTGTGCACCTGACTCAACACACTGAACCAATGACTGCAGATCACACAAAGACAGCCAAACAGTTTTACACATTATTGATCAACTAAAAAATCAAAAGGCCTGAAGCAAGCAGAGATAAAAATGCATAGTGAGACACATAAACACACTTACCTGGCATCTTCTGCGGTTTCTGCAATGAGGTGGTATGTTCTCTCGGGCATTACAATGTCAATTCCATTCTCCTTTCCTGTTACATCAATAATCTCTCTAACAGAACCACAGGAAGAGAGAGAGAGAGAGAGAGAGAGAGAGAGAGAGAGAGAGAGAGAGAGTAATTGAGGCTTTCATATTGTAAAAATGTAATCTATCTATCTTGTATCTATCTGACTTGTGACTTGTGACCAGAAGCCTTGAGATCTTACTTGGCTTCGTGCATGTCCAGCATGCCTTTCATCCGCTCCTCTGTATCATTCTCATAGTAAATGAGTTTGCTCTGTCGTAGGACAAACCAGCGGCGTCTCCAGTTGCGACGAGAGAGAGTGGAGGACCCTCCACCCTTTTTGAGCAGCCAGCCTTGTTTGAGAGCCTCCTGTCTGCTGCGGAACCACAGAAAGGTTTCATCTTTCAGCACACACCAGCGACGCTTCCACGAGTTCAACAGTCCACCTGCAACACATATGAAATAATGAGAAAGATTTTAAGATAAGATTTGGCTTTGGTTTTTAAGTAAATGGAAAGCAGCAATGGCATGTTATTATGACATTCAAAAATCATAGTTTTTTCTGTCAGCTATGCACGAGAAACATCACATGCTGTAATGCGGCTTCTGTACCTTTGCAGTGTAAAGGTGGCAGTAGATGGCTACATTGATGTTAAAAAAAGGTCCAATCACAATTCACTATGCAAATAAATGCAATATAGCTATAGAATGCAAATATTAAAATTACATTTTTGTGGTTGGTTATATGTTGAATGGCAAACTATAAATGTAAGTCAATGAGAGATTTAATCTTAAATATATTTGGCATATTAAATAAATACATATTTAAAAAAAGTATTATAAAGTATTAAATGTATAATGTATATTAAAAACCAAAAACCTTAGCAGACTGAAATGATCTGTAAAACAAAAAAGTTTCGAGCTGAATTATCTGCAGAAAAGTTTGAAGAATTAAGATGAATTACAAGTACTGTAAAAAAAAAGGGATAGTTGAATGAAAATTCTATCATTATTTACTCACCCTTATGTTGTTCCAATCCCATATGACTTTCCTCCATGAAATAAAAAAGGTGATGTTAGGCAGAATGTTAGCCTTATTCACCATTCACTTTCATTATAGGGAAAAAGATACATTTTGTCTTGTATCTCCTTTTGAGTTCCACAGAAAAAAGAAAATGATATGAGTTTGGAACAACTAAAGGGTGTGTAAATGATGACAGAATTTTCATTTTTGAGTGAACTATCCCTTAAAACAAAAAAAAAGAGGAACGGTGTTGGGAGAGTGGTATAATATATATATATATATATATATACACAGTGGGTACGGAAAGTATTCAGACCCCCTTAAATTTTTCACTCTTTGTTATATTGCAGCCATTTGCTAAAATCATTTAAGTTCATTTTTTTCCTCATTATTGTACACACAGCACCCCATATTGACAGAAAAACACAGAATTGTTGACATTTTTGCACATTTATTAAAAAAGAAAAACTGAAATATCACATGGTCCTAAATATTCAGACCCTTTGCTCAGTATTTAGTAAAAGCACCCTTTTGATCTAATACAGCCATGAGTCTTTTGGGGAAAGATGCAACAAGTTTTTCACATCTGGATTTGGGTATCCTCTGCCATTCCTCCTTGCAGATCCTCTCCAGTTCTGTCAGGTTGGATGGTAAACGTTGGTGGACAGCCATTTTCAGGTCTCTCCAGAGATGCTCAATTGGGTTTAAGTCAGGGCTCTGGCTGGGCCATTCAAGAACAGTCACGGAGTTGTTGTGACGCCACTCCTTCGTTATTTTAGCGGTGTGCTTAGGGTCATTGTCTTGTTGGAAGGTGAACCTTCGGCCCAGTCTGAGGTCCAGAGCACTCTGGAGAATGTTTTCGTCCAGGATATCCCTGTACTTGGCCGCATTCATCTTTCCCTCGATTGCAACCAGTCGTCCTGTCCCTGCAGCTGAAAAACACCCCCACAGCATGATGCTGCCACCACCATGCTTCACTGTTGAGACTGTATTGGACAGGTGATGAGCAGTGCCTGGTTTTCTCCACACATACCGCTTAGAATTAAGGCCAAAATGTCAGACCAGAGAATCTTATTTATCACCACCTTGGAGTCCTTCAGGTGTTTTTTAGCAAACTCCATGCGGGCTTTCATGTGTCTTGCACTGAGGAGAGGCCATAAAGCCCCGACTGGTTGATGGCTGCAGTGATGTTTGACTTACTACAACTTTCTCCCATCTCCCGACTGCATCTCTGATGCTCAGCCACAGTGATCTTTGGGTTCTTCTTTACCTCTCTCACCAAGGCTCTTCTCCCCCGATAGCTCAGTTTGGCCAGACGGCCAGCTCTAGGAAGGGTTCTGGTCATCCCAAACGTCTTCCATTTAAGGATTATGGAGGCCACTGTGCTCTTATGAACCTTAAGGGCAGCAGAAATTTTTTTGTAACCTTGGCCAGATCTGTGCCTTGCCACAATTCTGTCTCTGAGCTCTTCAGGCAGTTCCTTTGACCTCATGATTCTCATTTGCTCTGACATGCACTGTGAGCTGTAAGGTCTTATATAGACAGGTGTGTGGCTTTCCTAATCAAGTCCAATCAGTATAATCAAACACAGCTGGACTCAATTGAAGGTGTAGAACCATCTCAAGGATGATCAGAAGAAATGGACAGCACCTGAGTTAAATATATGAGTGTCACAGCAAAGGGTCTGAATACTTAGGACCATGTGATATTTCAGTTTTTCTTTTTTAATAAATGTGCAAAAATGTCAACAATTCTGTGTTTTTCTGTCAATATGGGGTGCTGTGTGTACAATAATGAGGAAAAAAAATGAACTTAAATGATTTTAGCAAATGGCTGCAATATAACAAAGAGTGAAAAATTTAAGGGGGTCTGAATACTTTCCGTACCCACTGTATATATATTATTATTTTGTTTTTACCTTTAATATAAAGGAAACTGTGGAAGTAGGGGAGAGTGACACAGCTATAAACAGAATCCCGCCGATAAGATGATTCATCATCTGTGTCAAACCTATCAAAGTCATCCTCACTGTCCTCAAACTGAAAGAAAGAAACACACAGGAATATACAATCAGCAAACACTGGTATAATGCATGAGTTGGTGTATATGCAAGACTCCTGTGTAAAATCTCTGAATACTCTTGTGTATAATATTAATACTCATGTAAGACCAGTAAGTTGACCAGAATTTTAGCCAGTAACCACACATGTGTACCAAGCCAAGTAGACTTATTACTTATATAAATATAGCCATGTAAGTCTGTTTAACGATGCAAAGAACATTTCCTGACATTTACCCTTTATTTTGATCCTTGTATTCTGTTCTGTGTGGTATTTAGCATCATCATTATCCTTAAAGGGATAGTTCACCCCAAAATGAAAACTGTTTAATTCTTTACTCACCCTCATGTTGTTCCAAATGTCTTTCTTTTTTTTTTCTTTCTTTTGTAGAATACAAAAGGAGATGTTAGCCCTGAGTCACCATTCCCTTTCATTGCAATGAAAGTGAATGATGACTGAGTCTAACTTTCTGCCTAACATCTCCTATTGTGTTCCATGAAATGAAGAATATCATACAGGTTTAAAACAACGAGAGGCTGAACAAATTATGACAATCCCTTTAATACCTCTTCCTTATGATGCTGATTGCAATATTGTTAATTCTTAAAGGAATATTTCTCCCAAAAATCTAAATTCTCTCATCATTTACTCACCCTCATGCCATCCCAGATGTGTCTTTTGCAGAACATAAACAAAGATTTTTAGAATGCCTCAGCTCTGTAATTCCATTCAATGCAAGTGAATTGGGTCCAACACTTTCAAGCTCCAAAAAGTAAAAAAAGCAGCATAAATATAATCCACAAGACTCCAGTGGTTTAATCCATGTATTCTGAAGAAATCCAATCAATTTTGGGTGAGAACAGATAAAAATGTAACACAGTTCCCCATCTGTCGCTCACTTCGACGTTGTGTCGAGTGAAGCAACACTAGGGGACTTCTTTGAAGGGCTCGGTTACCTCTGAACTTGAGAAAGGCCAATGAGAAATTGGCAGACTGTCCCTCCCCCAGACATACAGGTATAAAAGGAGGGAATCATGCGTCTGTCCATTCAGATTTCTTCTTCGGAGCAGAGCGTTTGTGTGATCAGAGAGCTGAGATCACTTACTGTTCTACTCACCTCTGCAGAGTTTATGCTGTTGGATCCTATGGCGCATATCAGTGGCTTTTTCCTTCTCTGCACGGCAGTGCAGCTTTGCCCATGGGCGCTTCGACAGTGCTACTAAAATAGAATATTTCAAAGAGCTTATTTTCTTTAAAACAGCAAATACACGGCAGGCGTAGAACGTCCTTTTCAGGACGCATCTTTATAAAGATGCCCTCCCGCCCCTGTGTTGTTCCTGGATGCGGTCGATTTCTCTACGCTCCTGATGGTCACAGGCGCTGCCTCGTGTGTCTGGGCAGCAATCACACTGAGGCAGCATTTGTGGATTATTCGTGTTCTCACTACGAGAACCTCACCGTGGCAACGTTGCGGTCACGGCTTTCCTTCTTAAGGAGGAACGTCACTCCAGCCACCCCCCCTGTCTCGCTCCTTCTTCCCACGGGATTGATGATGACCCAGCTGGTGATGGAGGCAATTTAGGGATGGCAGCGGGCTTGGTTTCGCCCGGTATATCCCCACGATCCACCCACCCCACGGCACGGGCCAGGCTCGAGGTGAGAGCGGCTCGCCTCAAGGCCAGTCTGTTTACTCCCTCGAGCCCCCCGAGCTGGATGATGAGTTCGCCGCTGCATCTGAGGGTGTTCCAGCATCTGACGTGGAAGACTCGACTAGACTGCCGCCTTCGGGTCAGCACGCCCAGTCTGAGGCTGATGCCCAGATGGCTGACATACCCCCGCCGGTTCCTTTCTTCCCGGAGGTGCATGATGAGCTGACAAGGTCATGGAGGGCACCTTTCACTCCCTGCAACTGACCTCCTCGCTCATCCACTCTCACTACCCTAGACGGCGGGGAGGTCCCCCGGGTGGACAGAGCTGTTGCGATCCACCTGTGTCCCGAGAACACCGCCACCTGGCGGGATTGCCAGGTGCTCCCCTCCAAGGCCTGTATGTTGACATCTTCACTGACCACCAAAGCCTACAGTGCCACTGGACAGAACGCCCCCACCTTGCATCAATGTCCCTACTGCAAGTTCACCAGGCCAAGGCACTCAAAGATCTGCAATTGGGTAGTCCAGACCCTGATGTGTTGCAGGAACTGCGCTTTGCGACCGACCTCACCCTCAGGGCCACAAAGGTCACAGTGCGGACACTCAGGCAGGCAATGGCCACCCTCGTGGTCTATGGCTAAACCTGGTCGAGATGCGGGATGTAGACAAAGAATGCTTCCTCAACACCCCGTCTCCGACACCAACATTCGTTGACACCGTTAACGACTTCGCCTAGCAGTTCTCAGCGTGAAGAAACAGACGGAGGCCATTTCCCACATAATGCCCCACCGCCGCGGGCAGTGCTCCGTGTGCTCGCCGAGGGCGTTCTCCTGCGGCTTCCAAACGTCAGGCAGCTCCGCATCAACCTGGGACCAGCTCTCAGCCACAGCGTCAAGCACCCCGTAGGAAGCGCACGCCCCCGTCTCCCGAAAGTCCTCAAGGACCCGGAAGGCTCCCAAGTGTTCCTGAGACGGACAACCCAGGGAACGAGACGTTTGCTCTGGAGCTGGTAAGCAGAACACTCATCCCCCAGTAGAGGGCCGAGAGGAGAATCTTCATATAAAAGGTATTTTCTTTTGCCTCCCGATGCCACTACCTGCTCCGCCGCACTGCAAAGCCTCGCCAGGTACGTCAAATACAATTGTCCCCTTAGTGCCCCTCGCACAGAGCTTGGCTCTCACTTCCCAACCCATTGCACTGGTTGGCCAGGATCATCCAACTCGGCTACGCGATTCAGTTCACCAGGCCCCTCTCCCCTTTCAGCAGGGTCCGCTTTACCTCTGTGCATGGCGAAGACGTCAACACCCTGCGTGTGGAGATCGTGACCCTTTTACTCAAAGACGCGATACAGCCTGTCCCTCCAGCTGAGATAAAGAAGGGTTTCTACAGCCCTTCATCGTACCCAAGAAAGGCGGCGGCTTACGTCCGATCTTGGACTTGTGAGTTTTCAACTGGGCCTTACACAAACTCCCATTCAAAATGCTCACACAAAGACACATTCTAACTCGCATCTGGCATCAAGATTGGCTTGCAGTGGTAGACATGAAGGACACATACTTTTATGTCTCTATCTTGGCTCGACACCGACCCTTCCTATGGTTCACGTTCGATGGCCAGGTGTATCAGTACAAAGTCCTCTCCTTTGGCATGTCCCTGTCCCCTCGCGTCTTCACGAAGGTCGCAGCGGCAGCCCTTGCCCCGCTAAGGGGAGTGGGCATTCGTATACTCAATTACCTTGACGACTGGCTCATCCTAGCTCACTCTTGAGAGTCTCTGTGCGCCCACAGGGACCAGGTGCTCAGGAACCTCAGCTGTCTAGGGCTAGGGCTGTCTAGACTCAATGACAGCGCGCCTCACCAACAAGCATGCTCAATCGGTGCTGAAATGCCTCACCTTATTCAAGACAGGCACACCGGTCCCTCTAAAACAATTCCAGAAGCTCCTGAGGCATATGGCATCCTCCGTGGTGGTCACGTCACTGGGGTTGATGCATATGAGACCGCTTCAGCACTGGCTTCAGACTGGAGTCCCGAGATGGGCATGGCGCCGCGGTACGTACTGTGTGTTCATCACCCCCCCTGCCGCCAGACTTTCCAACCCAGGACAGACCTCTGTTTTCTGCGGACAGGAGTCCCCATACAGTAGGTGTCCCGACGCGTTCTGGTCACCACAGATGCCTCCAAACAGGGTTGGGGCTCTATGTGCATCGGACATGCAGCCGCCGGCACATCAACTGCCTACAGCCGTGGCCAAAAGTACTGGCAGTGACGTCAATTTTGTATTTTGCAAAGTTTGCTGCTTCAGTATTTGTAGATAATTTAACATGTTTCTATGGTATACTGGAAAACAATGATAAGCATTTCATAAGTTTGAAAGGCTTTTATTGGCAAAAACATTCAATATATGCAAAGAGTCAATATAGGTACACTCAGCGGAGAGTGGAGGCTCCACCCCCAGGTTGTCCAGCTGATTTGGGAGTGGTTCGGCAAAGCACAGATAGACCTGTTCGCTTCCCAAGAGACCTCCCACTGCCCGCTCTTGTACTCCCTAGTGGAGGCTCCCCTCGGGACAGGCGCGCTGTCACACAGCTGGCCCCGGGGGCTGTGCAAATAAACATTTCCCCTGTGAGCCTACTTGCACGGATGCTGTGCAAGGTCAGGGAGAACAAGGAACAAGTCACTCTGGTGGCCCCCTACTGGCCCACATGGACTTGGTTCTCGGATCTCACACTCCTCACTCCTTTCTCCTGAGGAAGGACCTTCTTCTCAGGGATGGGGCACCCTCTGGCATCTGTGCCCAGACCTCTGGAACCTCCATGTCTGGCCCCTGGATGGGATGCGGAAGATCTAAGTGGCCTACCACCTGCTGTCATAGACACGACCAACAAGAGCTCCCTCTACCAGGCAACTTTACCCTAAAGTGGTGCTTGTTCACAAATTGGTGTTCTTCCCGGTCTGAAGACCCACAGAGATGCACAGTCGGGTCAGTGCTCTCGTTTCTGCAAGAGAAGTTGAAGGGGAGGCTGTCCCCCTCTATCTTAAATGTTTATATAGAAGCCATATTGGCTCACCATGACGCAGTGGACGGTAAGTCCCTAGGGAAGCACGATCTGATTATCAGGTTTCTTAGAGGTGCCCGGAGGCTGAATCCTCCCAGGCCATGCCTGTTCCCCTCATGAGATCTCTCCATGGTCCTTTCAAGCCTTCAGAGACCCCCCTTCGAGCCGCTAGAATCAGTCGAGCTCAAAGTCCTCTCCTTGAAGACGGCCCTCCTGATCGCGCTCGCTTCCATCAAGAGGGTTGGGGACCTGCAAGCGTTCTCTGTCAGCGACACCTGCCTGGAGTACACCCATGTCGTCCTAAGACCGCGACCGGGCTACGTGCCCAAGGTTCCTACGACTCCCTTCAGGGACCAGGTATTGAACCTGCAAGCGCTGCTCCAGGACGAGACAGACCCAGCCTTGTCGTTGGTGTGTCTGGTGCGTGCTTTGCATACCTATGTGGACCACATGCAGAGCTTTAGATGTTCTGAGCAGCTCTTTGTCTGCTTTGGTGGACAGCGGAAAGAGAACGCTCTCTGAAAACCCATGTGATGTATTTCGACACTCCTAACCTCCCCCCAGCCTGGGCAAGTGGTGGTCTCTGCGGGGTCTTTTCCACCCGGAAAGAATAGGAGTTGGAAAAGAACACCTTCCCCTATGCGTGTGATAGCGCTAAGATGGCCCCAGCTGCTTTAACTCTATGCGAGAAACATAGAGAGAGAAAAGGCGTGGCTAGCGTGGCCTGCTCCCATGCTTGGCACGTAGCTTTGTTCCCCTTCGGGGTGTCGGGAACCTAAAAAGTTTATGACGATTTTATGGGGTGTTGGGGAAGGGTACGTGCAGTCTGACGCAGCCTGTCACTTTGGTACGCAAATACCTGCCCGCACCTGCATCAGCAGCACACGTACACGGTTCAGCACATGGCGTGATTGAATAGGGACCCCTAGTGTTGCTTCACTTTACACAAAATCGAAGTGAGCGACAGATGGGAAATGTCTACGTTACTGTTGTAACCTCCATTCCCTGATGGACGGAACAAGACTTTGTGTCCCCCTGGCCACGATACTGAACTGAGCCACTGCTATGGCCGAACCTTACTCTCGGCTCCTCAGTGCAAAACCTGAATGGACAGACACATGATTGCCACCTTTTATAACCGTATGTCCGGGGGAGGGACATGCAAATTCTGTCTGCCAATTTCTCATTGGCCTTTTCTCAAGTTCAGAGGTAACCGAGGCCTTCAAATAAGTCCCCTAGTGTTGCTTCACTCGACACAACATCACGTTCCCTCCACCAGGGAACAGAGGTTACCACAGTAACCTAGACGTTTTTACTGTACATCTTGCCATTGCAGTCTCTAGGCACGATCATGATTTCAAGCTCGAATGCTTGATGCATGCGCAGAGTGCTAGATGGCGCTAGGAAGTTTTATAGAGCTTGAAATCATGATCACCAAAGAGACTGCAGATGTCAAGATTTATAGTGTAAATTGAGGTACATTTTGGTCTGTTCTCACCCGAGACAAATTGGATCGCTTAAGAAGACATGGATTAAACCACTGAAGTCGTTTGGATTACTTATATGCTGCCTTTATGTGCTTTTTGAAACATAAAAATGTTAAACCCCCATTCACTTGAATTGTATGGACCTACAGAGCTGAGATATTCTTCTAAAAATCTTTGTTTGGGTTCTGCAGAAGAAAGAAAGTCATAAATATTTGGGATGTAAATGATGAGAGAATTTTCATTTTTGGGTTAAAGAACATGCTTGATTTACTCACTGAAGACTGTTGCCCCTCAGAACTGAAGCGATACGCCCCTGAGCTGACACTGGTGCTTGTTGCAAAGGAGCTGCGGTGGTCACGTGACCAGTGGTCATTGAGAGGTGGGAGGCTGGGAGGTTGCATGTTAATGCCACCCTCATCATAATCATCTGCATCATAATCAGAGTCTTCATCTGGTGGGATTAGTTCCGCCTCCCCCTCCTGAACCACATGAGAGTAGGCGGAGCTGCTGCTGGAGGATAGACCGTGATAGGCTGAGGGTATGATGGTGGGTGGAACAGGTGGTGGAGGCATACGATCATTAGCATAAGGATCTTCTTCTGAGGAATCGTCACTGGTGCGTATTCCGCTGGTACGCTGCCCATCAGAGTGGCCATGCTCGCTGGGATTCGGCGAGTCTTTAAATCCATCTTCCTCCACCCCGAGGCCTTCATCCACTTCCTCTTCATCCTCACCTCTTTCACTCCCCTGCTGTGAGCCACCAGACTCCCCCAGTGAGCTCTCAATGTTGCGTACGCATTCATCGATCTCGTCGAAGTTGAGCGAGGTGAGGAACTGTTGAGCAGCCTTGCAGGCCTCCTCTTCAAGCCTGCGCAGCTCCTGATCGCGAAGCCACTGCAGACGCTGCATCGACTGCTCAGTCAGACTCTGCTCCTGAGCCTCCTTCTGCCGTCGCAGATCTTCAATCTCACGCTCCAAACGCAATATTTCCTCCACCTGTGATGCTTCGTTTGCCTCGCTCACAGACACCTTGTCGAACACATTCTCTGCCAATGACCGCTCTGGTACAAGGTCAGACTCAGATGGGACAGTGTCAGGTGAAATACTGTCTGGTGTGGTACTTTCAGGTAAGACATTTTGAATCTCCTCCTTTTGAATCTCTTCCAATATTCGAGCCTCCTCCGCCTGCATACAGGATAGTAAAGTCTGCATTACTCAATCCACTGAAAGTGGAAATGTGCGGTTGTTACATTTAGGAGCTATTTCTACCAGATCTGACAACTGCAGTAAAATATCTTTATTATTAGTGTAACCTAATGCAATTAAGTTGATTTAGACAATATTAAAAATGATTTTAGACTTGAATAAAATCAAGTTAGATAAGAGTGTACCACTTAACCCTTTAAACTCTGAAGGTGTTTTTAAAGATTTCGAGTATAACTCGATACAATTTTATTTAAACTAATAAAAACAAATTGTGTTTGGTATCATGGTAAAGAAAAATTTCCACATGTATTAATGATATAGATTATGATACATTCTGTTAATTTCAGCCTAAGAAACTGCTGAAAAACAAAATCATAAAAATGTTTTGCCAAATGTTTTTCTTATTTGACTTACATATCTCTCGGTGTAAATAAGGTGACTCAGAAAAAACATTTTGTCAGATACAATTATCATGTCAACTGTATCAGAGAAAATGTTTGTGTTGATATGACAAAGCAATCAAAAGTTATAGCATTACAAAAATAATCATAGTGTCCAAAAACATCTTCATGTGCCAAAAGACTCTCAAAACAAATAAAACATAATAATTGTACTTAGGAACTAATTACACATGCAAACGCTACAATGACTAAATGCATGCATAGCATGAAGACACGATTTTAGTCATGAGAATTCACAGAATGAATGCCTTTTGACTCAATAAGTCAGCATCATTGAGTTTATGTAATGTACTTGGCACCATCTCTTGGTGGCCATATGTAACATTGTGCTTCATGTGGATTATCTAATGGTCTATGCAGCTGATTACCTTTTGTGTGGGCTTGTTTGAAAAATAATCACCTCCTCTAAGTAATGCAATGTGATTTTTTAAGTTTCGTTTATTTTTTGTGAAGTTATCAGCCAAAACGCGGCATACAAGCAACACCAACATAATTGTCAAAGACATATACTTAGCTAATACTCGCTATATTTTTGTCTGTGAGTAAAACAAATAGGCTGTTTGTATTCTACTCTTTGAGAGCTTTCCAACAACCTATGACACAATGGCTATTTGATGAGATTGATGTTTTTACTGACTACAATATTTATAGTGCAAATGTTTTTTTTTATAAATTATTAAAACAGAACACTTCTGATTTGTCTGCACATTTCAAAGCACTAAACCAGTATTGTTTATAATGCCTCCATGCAGTGGAAAGCAGAGCCTCTAAGCTTTCAAACTATACATATTTTTTATTGGTCAAGACTGTAGTTATTAATGTTTTGATAATTTTTTTCTTGCGGCCCCGCCGGCAAGCTTAAAGGGTTAAAGCACATTTTTCAGGTTACTTGTACCTGAATTTTTGTATCAGTTCATCACATCTAATATTTTCTGCCACTGAGGTTACATATCAAATGAGAATTTAATAAATGGGAAATAAAGGTTTCGTATCTGTAGACCTTTTAAATTGTAATGTAATTAGCTAGCCTATAAATATTGGTTATGGTTGGTAAATGGTTATGGTAAAGGTTTTGGTTATGGATTTGAAAAACATTTCACTAACCGCTCGTGCCAGGAGCTCCAACTCCAGCTGCTGTCTTTCTCTGACAATCAAGACAACATTAAAAAATATTAGCAACTTAGAAATAAACACGAGTAACACAAATGTTGGTATAAAATAATACAGAATAACTAACATTTTGTCAAATTTCTTATATTAATTATTGTATAGAAGTACATTCTACTTATTCTGCTATATGTAACATATGGATTATACAAAGACATGCATGTTGGGCCCACCTCTCTAGCGCCTCCTGTTCTGCTCTTCGTCTCTTCTCCTCTTCTTCTCTCCTCCTCTTCTCCTCTTCTTCTCTCCTCCTCTTCTCCTCTTCTTCTTTCCTCCTCTTCTCCTCTTCTTCTCTCCTCCTCTTCTCCTCTTCTTCTTTCCTCCTCTTCTCCTCTTCTTCTCTCCTCCTCTTCTCCTCCAGAAGGTGAGTGCAAAGCCGTCGTGCCCTTTGACCTCGGAGTCTCTTCTGTAAGGTGATGGTGGCCCAGCGCATCTTCAGGAAGCGTCGCCGCCAATAAAATGATCGGAAGCTTTTCTGAATTACCACAATGCATTGCAACAGTCGTCTGTATTGCCTCCTACAAGAGTATGAGAGAGAGAGAGTGGGAATGAATGGGAGAATAATATATGTGTGTTGGCACCAAGTGGAAGTGAGCGTGCATTTGCATGCATATGCATGTGCATGTTTAAGTGTGTTTACCGTGCGCTGTAGCCAAGTATATAAGCTTGGATAATAGATGCTGCTTTGAGCACTTCCTTCTCTCTCTGTTTCTCTAACCGCAGCTCCAAACTCTCCTTCAAGAACACCTACAAAAGCAACCAATCAAATGCCAAACTAAACACCAGATCCACCAGTCATGACAGATTTAGATTGTAAAATAAATTAGTAGATATGTTAATGAATTTTATAAAAAGGTTTATAATATAAGGGTTCACTTTAAATACAAATAAAAACAATACACCCTACATTATTTCCTGCTGAATATTCAGTTTCACTAGGAAATATATAACATTACAAATGCACTGTGAATGACATTTCATGTTGTCTTTTACATATACACACACTCATGTGAATTTGCATCCGGTCCTTTATTACAACATGCAAACACGCACACACTAAAAAGCATTTTAAAAGCACTGGATTGTGGTAATGTTCAGTTTTAGGGCTCTGAAAATGAAACATTTATTTCAATAGATTTCAAAGTGAACATCATGACAATATGATGTTGCTTACTTTGGTCTTTCCCAGCTGCCATTCAGCACTGTTGTTGTCATAGAGCTGCAGCAGGAGTTCACATCGCCCCTTGAGGTCATCTGACAAAGCCGCGTCTCTCATCAGCACATAGTACCTGTCAAACAAAAAATACATATTTTATATTCATTGTTCCAATATTCAAACAATATCAAACTTTCCAAATATTAAAAATATTGACTAACATATTTGGTAAATAATCAAAAACTGGCAATTCAGAATAATGGCGCCTACGAGTTTAGAGAATACTGAAAAATTTTGAAAATTGTAACTTTGGCTGCTATGCTCTCTGGCGATGGCAGACAACGAGTCCAGTTGTGATTTCGGAAATCCAATTCACTATAATCCCGCGTGTTTTCAAACTGTTCCGTCTTTCCACACCCTCAAAATGGATCGTATGCATTCCTGTCTGTTAAACACGCTTTCTCTAGTGTGTAAACAAAGACATATAAATGTATATAAAGATGTATAAATCCATTCCGTTGAATCCAAAGAACAAACAGGTGTGATGTCATTTAGAACAAAATCTGGTCAAAAAGAAAGGGTTTTTGCATTAGTTTCGGTGGTTCGTAACAGCTCATCTGGATGAACTTTTAGGAAAATGTCTTGCCATCTGCTAAACACCTTCTTAATGCAATTGGTTCACATCGCTGTTCTGGAGCTCCACCTACCTTGAGGCCGACAGCTCATTTAGTTTGTTTTCAGTCAATTAAAATCAGTCAACATGAACACACTGGCATATTAGCGAGCTGGTGGAAATGTACCTACATCTATACTATTGTTTCCATAGAGACATTTTGCAAGAACATGTCATGTGATTTTCTTTTTAGTTTAATTGGTTTACAAAAGGAATTAAATCTACTCAAACACTCACAAGTGCCCATTCACTCATGTGCCATCTGCAGCAAAAGCAATTCACACATCTACCCATAGTAAGATATCTTAACACGGTTTTATCAATACATCTTTGCAGTAGTATCAGTGTCATCATAAATTACAACAATAGAGTGTAAACGGTGCATATTATGGCCGTGTTTAAATCATCATCATGTGTTTAAAACAGCTTCTTTGACTGACCTCATGTGAATTCTGCTCATAGAATGAGGCAAAAAGTCATTGATAACAAATTTTTATGGTTTCACATGTAGCGTCCTCATATTTAAATGCTCCTCTAAACACCTCCCACAGTGGTGTGACAGGTGTCTGAATGTTCACAAACAGTATACTGTTACACTTATTTTTATACCTGAACGAATAACGCAGAAGAACTTCTCTGGAAATATATCGGGGTCTTAATAAAGCAACTTAAACAAAGGTTTGAGAATAATCAGTTTTTGCAGCACTATGTTCATAATGTTTCAGGTGAAATTCTGGCCAAACCTGAAGCAGAAATCCTTGAATGTTCTCCGAACTGGAAACCCAGAGCGCCTGATCTTAACAGTCTCCAACATCCCAGAATATCTCAGCTGGTTAAGGACAACAGACTGCTCAAAATGATCTGGCATCTGCGAGAGAAAGAAACAGAGAAAAATACATTCTGAATTACCACTAAAACATTCCCAGGACAGTAAAAATTATCTTAATTCTTAACTGCTCTGTTTAAAAAGTACTTCAGCAGCAGATTACAAAGTTAGAATTAAATCTAAATTAGCTGCATTAAATCAGGCTTACAAATATAGATTTGTTGAATTTGAGTGGATTCATTCTTCAAAAACACTAAGTGGGCCCCCTTTCCCCGTGACCTTGGACCCTGTGTGGGGGTGAGATCGGAAACAGGGCGCTGTGATACACGTTTCTAAATGTCATCTCTGTGGATGAAGCGACGAACTAGAAGGACTGATGAATGAAAGTGAGATGAAGAGATGAGTGGTGAAGGAGCTCTGTGAGAGTGAGCTCAATAACAACTCACTCACTCACTCACTCATTCACTCACTCACACACACACACATTGGTGTGGCAATCCTTATGAGGACTCTCCACAGACATAATGATTTTTATACTGAATGAACTATAGATTCTATCCCCTAACCCTACCCCTAAACCTAACCCTCACAAAAACATTCTGCATTTTAAAATTTTCAATAAAAACATATTTTATGTGTTTTTTTTTTTTAAGTGATTTGAATTATGGGGACACTAGAAACATACTCATAAACCACATTTATTGCATAACACCCTTGTAAATACTAGTTTGTAACCTAAAAAAAAAGTCCTTGTAACCCCGCCCACCCCCCCTCCACACACAGACCATCAATCATTCATTATTGTTAGATACGAATTAACATACTGATACATGCAGCACAAGTCACAGCAGACAGGATCAATGTCAGTGTTTATGACTGTGTGTGTGAGTGTATTTCATGGGGGAAGGGAAGTAAATACAGGAGTTAATGTCCAAAATAAAGTCTCTCTCTCTAATTCGCTCCCTTTAAACATCTCAGATAACTTAGAATACACACAAATAGCTTATGTGCAACTTCATGACATATGTAAATAAACATACTTTAGCTGGAAAACAATTTGGCACCCTGTGTGAAACATTACTGATGTGTTTGTCATTTTCAACCAATTATAACTATAACTAACAAACTATCACAAGCCATTCTCGCAATTTCAAACAATTCTAAAAATAAATCAATAAATAATAATGAAACTTTGCGGAACACTGCAGTTATCATAATTTTGCAGACATCAAAAAGCAAAACATGTTCATTCGATACAGATGTAAATCCCAACAGGTAAAGACATATCTGACCCCCCCATCACAAAAGCAGCAGTCAAATAGAAATGCATACATCTGGAAAAACTCTCAGCATCAGTCTAAACATCAGATCTGTTCTTCTAAAGAGAAAATGTATCTGGCAGAAACTCTCTCTTTCTCAAAACACACACACACACACACACACAAGCTTAGTTTAGTAATATTGAATCTCTTACTGAACAGAAACCTGTCCTTTCTCATCCTGTGACCGTCAGCAACTCCCAGTTTAGCCAGTGATCAACTGGTCAGCTCACACACATATTACACTCATACACACCCCAACCCCTCCAGTCTCATTCAGATACAGCTGGTTGCCATGGCGCTCAGAGCCATGCTGTGCTAATTTGTGCACAATGGGGGAGGGAGGTGTTGCAACGAGGTGTATTATGGGTAAAAAAGGGCAGAAGCCACCCCAGCTGTTTACATTCAAATTAAGTAGGGAAAAGAGAGAGAGAGTGACGTTGAGACAGAGGCACAATTTTCACTTTGTATTAATTTAAAGACACAAAAGAAAAAGACCTCGAGAAAAAGGGCGATTTACCAAAAAGGGCTAAATAGTTGATTGGCTTGTGATGCGCAAATGGCTTGCACGCCTTATATTTAATGTTTTGCTGAATTAAACTTAATATAAATTCAAGTTTTTTTCCCCTTGTAATTCAGTGAATGTCATTTAGAAGTATTTTTAAAAGATGATTGTGTCTTCTTTATTGTCAGTAAGCACATTTAATACAACCTTTCAAGTCGAGGCACATGATGAATAGTTGAATAATCATTCTAAGAATCATTAGAGTAGTCGATTATCAAAATAATCGTTAGTTGCAGCCCTACTTTTTTATATTACATATACTATCATATGTACATATTCTACACAATAATACAGTAATAAAAGAAAGCTAAATTGAAATTCATTCATTTTCAGAGACCAAAACAAAAGCTTTAAAGGGATAGTTCATCCACAAATATTTCCTTTGGGTCATAGATTTCCTCATTGAGAGACCTCAGTTAGTACAAATTGGAGGCAACATCTCAAATACCATCACGCGGAGCACTGGTGCCCTTTTGACCAAGGGCCCATGCTGGACAAGAACATACACCGCTGAATATCGGAGGGACCATTGTACTGTAGAAAGAGTCAGAAGTTTTTAGGAGTACAAAGAGGTCCCAACAGTGTCCTCACTTCCTGCAACGGCTAAAGAAAACAAGACTACCGATTCCCATCTTATCAACATTCTAAAGGGGCACCATTGAGAGTGTTCTAACTAGCGGCATCACTGTCTGGTACGGAAATTGCAGTGCCTTAGATCACAAGACTCTACAACGGATAGTGAATGCATCTGGAAAGATCACCAGGTCTCTCTTGATTCTATCCAGGAGATCTATCATGCACGGTGTGCAGGGAGGGCCTCCAGGATTGTGAATGACCCTTACCACCTATCACACAGCCTCTTTAATCTTCTTCCCTCTGGCAGAATGTATAGGAGTATCTGAGCTAGGTTGCTGCCAGATTGTTCTATAGCTTTTTCCCACAAGCTGACAAAATCCTCAACACTAAGAGGTACTATGTGCAGTATAGAACTGATACAAGTAACTATACACATATGCACATACACACACACACACACACGAACACATTAACGACAATAGAAAAGATTATAAACCGGAATTGCTGCTATTCTATATCCTGGAACACTGCTTAAAATATTGTATGATGCATCATAATGTTTTAATGTGTAATCTGTATAAATTTTCATATCTGGCCATGTCTCATTGTTTAATTGTTTCAATGTGTATGGTGAAAAAACAATTGTCTGTTTTATCTATACAGTGTGGTCTGTGAGAAACAACATCTCATAATTATATTGCATCTGCATATGGTTAAATGACAATAAAACTCCAACTCAACAAATTACAATTCTGTCATATTTACTCACCCTTATGTTATTTCAAACCTAAATTACTAACTTTTTAGTTGTTTCCAATACAAAAACACAAAACACGCATGCAGCCTGACATCTGCTTTTGAGTTAATGGGCAGTCTGCTGAATGGCCTCAGGTCCAGAGTGGACTGAATGGACAAGTGTGTAGAGAGTGTGACAGTCTCTCTCAAAGGGGTCTTAAATCTCCATTCTGACTCTATAATGTCTAATCTCCTCTAATTTACTACTGAATGAATACACCCATATATAGCATCTCTCACTGTGTTTAACAATAAAACAGAACTGCCGGCCTATGTGAGGGGTGGAATGAGTGGAACATATGTACGATCATGATGACAACTGTGACAAGAGTGTGTTTCAGTGCCTGTGTATATGTGTGAGTGAATTTAGCTGTAATTTGGGAACAAAATAGTCTGAGGACCCTGATGCACAGATTTCACAGGCTTTTACTCAAGAGATTATACCCAAATTTGACCAAACCCAGTCCAGTTTAACAGGTTCTTTTTGCGCTCTAGTCAGGTGGCGGACCTCTAATGAATAGATGTCTGTGTGTTTGACACATACCTTGTTGTTGTTGGGTTTAACACAGCGAACAAAGAACGGATTGGAGGCACTTAGGTTGGACATCAGAGAGTGCAATGAATTCTGTGTAGACACAAAAATTATGATTAATAATAAATGCATTCCCTTTACACTAACAATTACAAATATTTTATACCATAAACACTTAATATACTAACTAATAGGGGTGAGGAAAAAAATCTTATTTCGTATTAGCAACCAAATTTCGTAATACGCGACTAAAATGTATATATTTGGCAACTGACTGGTAAATGTTAACATTCACCTCACCAGTAATTGTGTAGTGTATAGTGGTGGAGTGTTCAGCGAGATCCTTTCAATGCATGTTGACAGTAAAAGTTGTTCCGTTTAATGTGTGTCCAAAGATGAGATCCACGTGACCCATTTGTCATTTAATAATGCATTTTTATGTAATACCCTTTCTGTTTTTACAGTAAGTTATTGATAAAAACAACAAAAAAATAAACATTTAATTGTAATCATGTATAGCACAGATGAGATAAAGCCATTAGAGTCCTGTCTCCTGTACATGCACTCATCTACAGACACTCTTTAAGGAAGTGCTGGTTTTGTTAAAGTTTTAGCTTTAGTTTTAGTACGTGTTCCACAAATCAATGTAAATACTTGTAAATAGTTAAAATTATGCAATTAATTAAAAAACAAACAAAATTGAATACATGGATTTGTTCATTTTTAAAAAGCCAAAATGTGACCAAAATGATAAAAAAAAACTAATAAATATCATTGGTAAAATTAATATTTTTGTAATGTACCTAGATAGAAGGTCCCCTATATAATTAACAGCATTAGCTGGGAAGTTTTTTCATATGTAAGCAAAAGGTACATTATAATGGAAATGTACCCATATGAATCAATATCGGAACCAAATCAAATCGAGAGCTAGTGAATCAGAATCGAAAAAACTGTATCAATACCCAGACCTACTAACTAACCCTTGATTTATATAAAAAATATGAGATGAATATACAATCATTTCTTAAAAAATATGCTTTGGATATTATCTTTAGTGGGACAATATGTAAACGTGCTACTTTCTTCTTAATCAATTTTCAGACAAAATTTCAGACACAAAATGATCTAATCTAGACTGTAACCAAACGTGTTATCAATTTTCTACAGTATATGAACATGTGAACTGGAATTATATTTGCATAAGGAACTTATCTGACTTTTAGGTGGAAATACTAATTAATTTACACAGTTTGATTGATTAATCTGATTCTGTCTAAAGCATTATGGTAGTTGTAGTTTCTTACCTTAAACTGAGAGCTAACTGTTGGTCTACGATACTTTGAGCTGCACTTAACTGTGTCCTGCCCTTTCCAGGTGTTCACTCGCTCAAAGAGATCATACACAAAATCCAACCTAAGAGAACAGAAATGTTTGAACAAATAACAACACAGAGGACAGAACAGCAAATCCTCCTCGCGCACATACACACCTGCTCTCCCTGAGTAAGTTGAGAATGTCATCTCTGAAAGTGTCTCTGTTCTTCTCCAGGATTCCTCTGACATCATACACAACCTGCAGACAAAAACAGGATGTTAACCTGATACTAGGATATGGAGCTGTAACTCTGATGCTGACCACATCATACTCTCATTCTCCAGTGAATACCATAAGACATTAGACATCACTTAAAGGAATAGTTCACAGTGGCGACCCATCAGAGAAGGCAATGGAGGGTGAGCCTCTTTAAAACCATATTCAAAATAATTGTAACAACAAAGTGATCAAATTAACAGTTTTAATCAATTTAGCTACTAACATAAATAACTCTGATCCCTTTAATGAAAAAATATGTATTATTATTTTATATTTTTCTTTCATGCAGCGTAGCCCAGATGAGTTCACTGTATGAATCTGTGTGAATGCCAGATGAGGCTTACGCCGTAAAGCCTCTTTTCATTAGTAAACAGACCAATCAAAATGGATATTAAAATCACAGAGCATCATCAGCTTCTATCCAAACTGCAGCCAATAACCAATCTGCATTCATAACAAATCATTAGCAGATGTAACCATTTAAGCCAGTATCTTTTATAGAAGAAATAAAAATGATTGTAGAATCTAAAAACATTTGAAAGACTGAACGACAGGTTCGTATATAAATTAGACTAAATGAAACAGTGGAGGATGGAACTCCCTTAAAACATACTGCATCAGATGAGTAGATGTTACTGTACAAGGAATGGGGCCCTCCATATGAATGCTTGCATTGATCATAGTCTGTCATGTCACTGTGTGATTTGTTCCATTCATTTACTGTATTGACAAAAATTGGGTTGATGATCAAAAAGATAACACATCAGTAGTTATCTTGACTATTTTAAAATATACAAGAGCATTATCAGAAAAAAAAAAACAGAACACAGCATGATATTTGAACCCACTGCAGTCTTTTTTAGTTTGATCTTTCAATACAGATTGACATATTTACCTCCCTGGAAAATTCCCTCATGGACCACAACTGATAGCTTACCCAAAAAGTCCATGGGCTTGAGAGAAGTCCTAGTCAGACATTATTTATTACAAAGTCTGCACTTAAATCACTGTCATGTTAATGTTACACATTTTAAATATAAATAATAATACAATTATTATTTTTAAAAAAGGGATATTCTTTTTCCCTCAATCCCTAAATTGCAGCGCATGCAGAAAAATGTCCTCTCGCAAGACCAGCAAAGTAGTTACGGAAATTACTTCGGGGGAGGTGCAGGAAGCAGATTTCCGAAATGTTGGCTTGCAAGTCACCATGGATGTCTTTACATTTGATTCTTTGAATCTATGTATGCTTGCAAGTTATTCCCCCCCAAATGCAAGCTTTTTCAAGCGCAGGATAATTGCCTCAGGTGAGTCAGGTAGTGTCTTTCACCGGACCATGTTGATGTTAATTTTACTCATCAAAAATGTATGCTTTTGAGCAAGTAGCCTAGAAAATTATTATTTTAGCCTAGGTATGCAAATTATTTTTACCTTGCTGATCAGGAAGGCTATTTTCAACGATGTGCTGACTGCTTAACTGGTTAAACCCTTTTATTCTGTGTGCACCTCATGTATAGAACAAAACATTACGTTTATTGTACATTTCCCACAGCCCTATTTTTTTAATCCTAGCTATTTATTTTTACATTGTAACTGTTATTTTGCTAACATTGTTAACCGAATAGTCATCATATCAGATCACAGGCTAATGCACGTTGTGAAATACGCGGAGGTTTTCAGCGCATTTTCTCTCTCTCGTAGATATGGCTTGAAATAACTGTGAATTATTTTCAAAAATTCCTGTTTTAATATATTAAGTTACTTTTACTTGATGATTTATGTTTAGAACAGGCTATTTGGGTTGCTCTATTGCTTCTGTACTACTCATTCCTTGTATTTACACATTGTTATCAACAATTATGCCTGTATTCACTAAAATGTGTTTAATAAATTCAATGATAATGTAAGTCAAGCATGTTGCAGATAAATTACCTTTTTAAATTAAACTTTGCCATATGAAAATACATAAAAACCTAAATTGAACAATTTGAAAATTAGTAAGTCATCTCATTAAAAAAGCTCAAATTTGATTATTGATATATTTTTATCTTATAGTTGCTGCTAAATGTCAGGCAATATTGGCAAAAGGTTTAACAAAATATTTACTAAAACACTGTGCAGGTGAATAAACTTACTTTAAGATGCCCCAGAAAATCTTCAGCAATATAATTTAATAAATAAAATCTAAAATGAAGGGTCTTTATTATAAAACATGAGAAATTGCATTTTCTACATGAGCAAAATGTCACTTCAAGGGAATAGCTGTTGAAAAATGCTTACTGATGCTAATTTACTTGGTGAAGGTTGTATTAAAGTATTAAAAAAGAAATTTTGTTGGCTGTTATTTTTCTGAAATTTGGTAGTTGGTGCAAAGTACTGCAGAAAATCAAAGTTGTTACATTTGACCAAAGTAATCCATTCGAAATTCATGCCACCCCATTGAAACAGAATAAACACACGCACGCACGCACACACTCCCGCACGCACGCACGCACGCACACACACACACTCACTCACACTCACACACACACACGGGACAGGCTGTTGTACCTCTCCTGCATAGTGCTTGATTCCAAACTGATGAACTGCAACACGGGGTTTAATATAGAACTGATTCCTCTACAGAGACAGAGACAGAGAAAGAGAGTGAGATTGTGTTTGTGACATATTGATTATATTTCCTACATCCAGGGCTATAACCACCACAGATACTGAGGTGTCTTGATCAATGGTCAGTGGTAGATTAATATAGTTTTTCAATGACTAATTCTTAAAACTATACCTTTGCCCCATTCATGATTTATTTTTTGGTTCATATAATTTACATTTATTCATTTTTATAAAAAAAAAAAAAAAAAAAAGGTTAAATTTAAAATGTTGTATCCTTGCCTATAGATCATGCAAATCTGCTGCCGTTCAGAGAAAAGATAATGGATGTATGCATGTTTGAGTGTTTATTACATACAGAATGCTGACTGTGGAGTTTCTCCAGCAGTGTGTCATCTGTGCCTTTAGGAAAATGACTCTCCTCATTGACGAGAGCAAGCAAACCCAACTTCTACAAAGACAACACACATGCACCGACAGACTTAGATCTAGAACAATAGAATCTAGACAGTATTGTGTTTGTTTGAGTCTTTACCTTTTCAATGAGATCAAGGCATTCTCCATTGTCCATCCAGTTGACATCATCCCAAATCAGCCCTTCTCTGTAAGCACAAACACAAACAAAGAGAATTAAGATAGCAGAGATTAAGATGATAGCTTGTTTTACGTATCCCAGTTGGGTCTGACTTGCACTGTACATGTGTTAAATGATCACTCACTTGTTGTACTCCAGCTGTTCAAGTGAGAAAATATGTTTATTGAAATACTCCTGTAGCTTCTCATTTGCATAATTAATGTTGAACTGGTCAAACCGGTTCACCTGAGAGAGGGAAATAAAATAAGAGCAGAGGGTATATGATATCGGATTTTAGGGATTTTCAATGGGATAATACCTGTGTGTGAATCTGATCAGCATTAATCTCACCTCAAAGTTCTCAAACCCGAAGATGTCCAGGATGCCGATGGATCTAAAGTCTTCATTGCCATTGATACGGCTGTTTAATTTACGAATGATCCATGTGAAGCATTGAGAGTAGAGAGCCATCGCCATGGAGTCCCGTGAGTCCACCGCCTATTCAACACATATTAAAATTGTGTTCTGTGAGAGCAGTGATATACACAAATTCAAGTATTTTTTGTGAAGTGAGGTTTGTTAGTCTCTATCAAGAAGTGAAAATTATGAACAGGATGTATAATCAATAATATAATCAAACAAAAAATGCACTGGCGGAAGGAAATTGGTACTTTAATTCACCATAGTGGCATTCAACTGATCACAAAGAATAGTCAGGACATTACTGATGTAAAAAACAGCACCACCACTATTTGAAAAAATCTAGACAGGCCCCATTTCCAGCAGCCATCACTCCTACAATATATCCTTAAATAACCATCATAAATGGCTAATTTTGTACTAGAAAAATCACTTGCCATTTTATCAAACACAGTTGAAAGTTATTTGGTTTGTTAAATGAAGCTTAACATTGTTTTTGTTTTTGAGTTGCCAAAGTATGCAATAGACTGGCATGTCTTAAGGTCAATATTAGGTCAAAAATGGCAAAAAAAAAAAAAACCGCTTCCTCTAGAAACTCATCAGTAAATCATTGTTTTGAATGAAGAATGAAGGCTATAAAATGCTTGAAATTGCCAAAAAAAAAACGGAAGATTTTATACAAATGTGTACACTACAGTCTTCAACGACAAAGGACAACTGGCTCTAACAAGGACAGAAAGAGATGTGGAAGGCCAGATGTACAACCAAACAAGAGGATAAGTACATCAAGTCTCTAGTTTGAGAAACAGACATCTGACATGTCCTCAGCTGACAGCTTCATTGAATTCTACCCGCTCAACACCAGTTTCATGTACAACAGTAAAGAGAAGAATCAGGGGTGCAGGCCTTATGGGAAGAATTGCAAAGAAAAAGAAACTTAAAAACAAAAAGAAAATGTTAGAGTGGGCAAAGAAACACAGTCATTGGACAACAGATAATTGGAAAAGAGTGTTATGGATCTTAACCCCATTGAGCTTTCGTGGGATCAGCTAGACTGTAAGGTGCGTGAGAAGTGCCCGACAAGACAGCTACATATGAAATGTCTCCTGAGTCTCTGGACAAACTGACAGCTAGAATGCCAAGGATCTGCAAAGCTGTCATTGCTGCGAGTGGAGGATTTTTTGATGACAAACAAAAAAGGAGATGTTAGGCAGAATTACAGGCCTAGTTGCCATTCAATTTCATTGTATAGAAAATATTGGAATGAAAGTTAATGGTGACAGACTAACATCTCCTTCTGTGCTCCACAGAAGAAAGAAAGTCAAATGAGTTTGGAATGACATGAGGATTAATAAATGATGACACTCATTTTATTTTGGGTGAGGATATTTTTAATAAAAGGGATAGTTCACCCAAACATGAATGAAAAATTAAGATTAAAAAAAAGAAGATTTTTAGAAGAATATCTCAGTTCTGTAGGTCCTTACAATGCATGTGAATTGTGGCCAGAACTTTGAATGTCCAAAAAGCACAAAAAGGCAGCATAAAAGTAATCCATACGACTCCAGTAGTTAAAAATGTATCTTCAGAAGTGATATGATATGTATGTGTGTTTAAAACAAATTAAAACCTTTTTTACTTTAAATTCTCCTCCCTAACCAGTAGGCGGCAATATGCACAAAGAAAAAAAGTTACATTGAAAGTGGAGATTTATTAAAAAGGGACTTAAATATTGATCTGTTTCTCACCCACACTTACTGTAAACAGCTTCTGATTATATGGCTTTAACCACTGGAGTCATGTGGATTACTTTTATGCTGCCTTTATGTGCTTTTTGGACATTCAAAATGCTGGTTACCTTTCACTTGCATTGTATGGACCTACAGAGCTGAGCTATTTAAAAAATAAAAAATAAAATGTTTGGGGGCCTTGGTAGCTCATCAAGTAAAGACGCTGACTCCCACCACCCCTGGAGTAGAGAGTTCGAATCCAGGGTGTGCTGAGTTACTCCAGCCAGGTCTCCTAAGTAAGCAAACTGGCTCGGTTGCTAGGGAGGGTAAAGTCACATGGGGTAACCTCCTCGTGGTCGCTATAATGTGGTTCTCGCTCTCGGTGGTGCGCGTTGTGAGTTGCGCATGGATGCCGTGGAGAATAGCGTGAAGCCTCCACATACGCTATTTCTCCATGGTAACATGCTCAACGGGCCGCATGATAAGATGCACGGATTGGCGGTCTCAGACGTGGAGGCAACTGAGATTCGTCCTCCACCACCCAGATTGAGGCGAGTTGCTACATTTGGAATTTTCAAATTTGAGTCCACATTGGGAATTGGGCATTCCAAATTGGGGAGAAAAATAAATAAAACATATTTGTTTGTGTTCAACAGAAGAAAGAAAGTCACATACATCTGGGATCTCATGAGAGTGAGTAAATGATAAGAGAATTGTATTTTTGGGTGATCTATCCCTTCAAGTGAATGCAGTTACCCACAGAGTCCTCTAGAGGGAAGGAGAGTTTGGAATCAAACACTATGCAGAACAGTATAGCACCACTGTTTGGTCTTTGGCGTAATTTAGTTTTTATAGATTAAGTTTGATGGGAAACTATGATGTTTGTTTTCTGAGTGTTTGACTGTACAGTATTGACTGTGTTACCTGCTCTACAGTAAGAGGTGTGCTGATCTCTTCTCCTCTGAGGATCATGGATCTGTGGGTCAAAACTTCAGCCAGCTGGGAACAATCCAACCCCAAGAGATCTGCAGCTTTACTCAGAGCTACACACACAAGGTTAAAAAGTCATATATACACATTGACAACTCAGTCACAAACACAAACAGACACACATACATAAAAACGTTTTAAACATAAAACATAGAACATTAAAACAGAGTGATAGAGAGAGAGAACTAGGTGATTCATGATTATAGATTACTAAATTGATATATGATTATAACATTGATTAATGTAAAAACAGGAAAATAATAAGTTAAAATTAAGAAATAGAGCGAGAAATAGAGAAATAAACAGGTGAAGAGAAAAACTGAAAGATAAACACAGAAGCAAGTGACCAAGATAGAGAGGAAAAGAGTGCTCACCCGTTTTAGAGCAGACCTGAGCTCCACCTGCTGTTAAAAACTGAATGTTCCCCATGTGCAGAATTCCAGACAGGAGTCTCAAAACCTCCTTGATGTTCTCTTCTCCAAACTGCATCGTCCTTAGAGCAATCTGACACAGAACACACAGTCAACATGTATTTAAACAGAATGAGTTATGTATTAATTATAAAAAATATAGTTTTAGCACTAAAATCTGACTGGATGAGCCACATTCAAAGTCGTTATGAAGATAACATGCAATACACTTGTGACTGCACATCAACTGAATATGAATGCATAATGCTTGCTTGGCAATTATCAACAGCCTACAGTTAAGCTAATGAACTGTATTATTTGGTGGAATAACTGTTTATTATTGAGACTTAAAGATTATGTAATTTATCATGTTGCCAATATTTAATAAAACAAATATGACATTTGAGTATGTGCATTAAAATAATTTTTCCATAAGGGGTATGCTTCATGTCCTGCTTTGACCATGGAAACCCCTTGTCTGTGGTGAAGTATTTAACGTATGACACAGAGTGGCTTATTGCTTTATTTATATATTAACATTACGATAACATTACAATCACATTTAAGATTGTACTTTTGTGCAGTGTTGGGTGATTTTTTTAAACAGCTCAGTTCAATGTGTGTTTATGAGCTTCACATGAGTCCCACAGCGTTATGTTGTCATGTTGTGACTAACTTACCAGCACTTCCTGAAAAGTCTCAGTGTCATTAATGGCTTTGTCCTTCACACATCCTGACTGACCCAGATAGTGAAAGTTCTCCGGCGGGGAGAGAGAGAACGTCTCTATGAAAGAATGAATTGGGAGAGAGAGAGATTTTAAACAAACTGAAACTGCGTTAAAAACAGCACTGATTTGCTGTGACCTTCTGACCTCTCTATTGAATTGACAGTGACATCCTCATCAGGTGAATCCTGGCCTAGATGACTAAAGAGTGTGTTGTCACCATGAAGTCTGTAGTGAAAAACTGACCCTATTTCTTTTCTTAATACATGTTCCTTGACTTAATGTGCATGATTAAATGATTTTTAAAGTCAAATAAATAAACAGAACTGATCAATACCAATAAATGTCAATACAATGGTATAAGATATCCCTCATCTAAAGCCATTGTGGAGGAAAAACATGAACATTATTTTAGGAGCATTAGACCAATCTGTCCTCATATACTTTTATTTTTCATATTTGATTTTCATACTTTAGGCTGCAAAATTTGTAAGACACGTTTAAAGGAATATTCTGGGTTAAATACTTAATTTTAACTTTCAATACAGAATTCATGTAAATTAAAATACGAGTTTCACATTTCTGCTTTTATACATTCTGGAATCAATAGCATGTCACTGATGTTTTCATTAGTGCAGTTTAAAGTTTTTAAGTATTTAACCCAGAATATTCCTTTAAAGGGCAAGGGGTCTCCAATCTCAAAGACAAGGGTCAAAAAGGCCTGAAATGACAATATGTGGACAACATAGAGGCAGACAGAACACACTCACCCCTCTGTTCTGCATTGGTTCCAGCCAACAGAGCATAGAATATGTGATAATTTCTTTCACCAGGATTCTGACGCACAACTCGATTCTGACATAAACACACATAAACAATAAATGCAGAGTCTGTAACAACTACTGATTAGTGACCCACAAACCTGAAAACATGCAAAATTCCACATTTGAAAAATCTCACCTTTTCTAGTAGGTCTGTTTGTTGAAAATAACGAGTCAAGGAAAATAAAGTGGATTAACATCACTGCATTACATTTTCTGTACTTAAATTATAAAAGCACTGTAATTACACATACACATAGATTGTGACCACATTCCATTACAGACATTACAGAACAATGTTCTGTTACTGCTAATTTTCTGTAAAGCTGCTTTGAAACTATGTGTATTGTGAAAAGCTCTGTACAAACAAATGACTCTGGCCGAAAGTTATTTCTGCTCTTATCGGAGTATGCTTGTACGCCAGTGTTTTGTGAAGGTTCTTTAGAAGCAATCTAGATAACGTCATTAATTATGACTAACTTTTGTTTCCTTAGTGTTTAGTCACCTTGAATCACTGGATGTTTTGGATAAAATAGACTAGATAATTTTTTCTAGACTTTAAAAATCTGTTTTTGTACATTATTATTCTGCATTTCCAAAAATCAGCAATCTGCAATTAGATTGTCATGTGGACATCATACTGGAAAGCATGCTGAACCAGGGGGATTTTGATTTTGTGAAAAATAACGATTAATTGGTCAATAGCTTTTAAAACTGTATAATAATAAAACAATGTATTAAAAAAGTATTTCCTTTCCTGCATAGCGTGAGACTTTTACTATAACACCCCCCAAAAAAAAAATCGGTCTACCTCTAGCTATGTGCACACATAATGAGAGCTGACAAGAACAGACAGCTCATACACACACACACACACACACACACACACACACACACACACACACACACACACACATGTTGTGTTTCCATGTTTTATGGGGACTTTCCATAGACATAATGATTTTTATACTGTACAAACTATAGATTCTATTCCCTAAACCTAACCCTCACAGAAAACGTTCTGAATTTTTACATTTTCAATAAAACATCATTTATGTAAACACACACACACACACACACACACACACACACACACACACACACACACACACACACACACACACACACACACACACAAACACACACACACACATGTTGTGTTTCCATGTTTTATGGGGACTTTCCATAGACATAATGGTTTTTATACTGTACAAACTTTATATTCTATCCCCTAAACCTAACCCTACCCCTAAACCTAACCCTCACAGAAAACATTCTGCATTTCAAAAAACATAATTTAGTATGATTTATAAGCTGTTTTCCTCATGGGGACCGACAAAATGTCCCCACAAGGTCAAAAATTTCGGGTTTTACTATCCTTATGGGGACATTTGGTACCCACAAAGTGATAAATACACACTCACACACACACACACACACACACACACACACACACACACACACACACACACACACACACACACACACACAAACAGTTACACAAACATTTAGAGGATACAGTCTGTTATCTTTCCTCCCTGGATGTTTCCGTGCTGGCTGAAATTAAGTTGGATGAATTTCCCAAATCGACTAGAATTGTTATTATGAACCGTTTTAGCATTTCCAAAAGCCTCCATTATAGGACTACAGAGAGAGAGAGAGAGAGAGAGAGATACAGACAGACAAATAAAGACAGAGACATTAGTGTGTGAATTCTGCATAAATACTGCATATTGTGTATTATGTAGTGTGTGCATGCACCTGCTCTCCAGAATTGCCTCTTCTACATGAGATGATGCAGCCTTTGTTGCTGAGAGCTCCACACTTTGCTGACTCATTGCAGACAGAAAGCGCAGAATCAGCTTCGTACTCTCCGTTTTACCTGCTCCACTCTCCCCACTGAAACACAGATGCACATACACAGACATAGAAAAATGTCAGCGCTGAGGGTTTAGAAAGAATTGTAATGATCTGATGTGGTCAGCTGAGGGAAGCTACATTCAGGTTTACTTTTAAGATTCAAGAAGCTTTACCTTGGTATGATGAAAAGGGTTTACATTGCTAAAGTTTGAATAAATATTAGATGTACATACAGTGTGGTCAAAAAGTCTGAGACCAACAGTGAAATAGTTTATCAAATTACAAGTTATATTAAAGTTGAACTTTGGTATGTCCTCTTGATTAAATGATAGCATGCACTCAAGCTGGCATGAACTCTACAAGTTTGTGCAAAAATCAATTTTTTCCCAGACAGATTTGAGAATGTTTTGAGAAAATCAGAAATTTTTTTTCAAAGGATTTAACATGTTCAAAGTCACACAGTTGCTTATTTGTGAAAAAATTATTACACAATGTTATATATGTTGTATTCATTATGTCATAACAAGAGCTGTCAAAATTAACACGCTAACGCATGCAAATACTTGAATTTTTTTTTAAACGCATTTAATGTTAATACAGCATAAACCAGCATAAATTCTTGTTGGAGGGGTGGAACCTTTGCAATGTGTCTGCCCGGAGTCATTACCCTGATGCACACACCACAAACACACAGCAGTGATTCAGTATCAGTGACAACGTGATGGGGAAAGGAGCTCTTAATGCTATTTGTTGTATAAAACAAGCCTAGATGGAACAGAACAGAGTATGACAGAAATAAAGTATTTTTCAGTAAGGAGCATTTTAATACCACAGAAGCACGCCAAGTTTTAACTATCAACAAAACGCAGCATGAGACATTTTTGCCTGCACGCGCTTTTCATGTGGAGTTTGGCGCTTGACGCTGGTGCTGACACCCTGACCCAAATCATGAACATGGCTTCATGATTAATGCCCATTGCAATGAATTCTCAACCTATGAGGAGACTATAATCAGACAACCTCCAAATTAGGACAGGAAAATAAGTATATTTAGAGTCAAATTTCAGCACGAAATCTATGATTTCCACAAAAACGTTATGCAGTTAACCATGATTAAAAATCTTAATCGACTGACAGCTCTTGTCATAACATTAAACTTTGTATATTTGCAGGTTTAAATAGGATTTTGAATCCAAGATTATCAATGAGGTCTCAGACTGTTGCACCCCACTGTATACACATATTCACAAAATAAAGGTATTACTGAAAAGTTATGTCTTCTTGTCATATGAAATGAGGAACCAGTGGGGCACAAACACAAAGCTGAAAGTTGACAGCTTTGCACAGATATGAGTTTAAGAAGTTTCTACCCCATTTCTTTTGCAGTGTCTCCTTTTGGTAGCTCTATTTGTCTCTGTCCGCATGTTTGCTGAGGCTCTGTATGCTGAGGGCTTTTCTTAGTCTAGCGTTGGTCACAGTTGTCAGGTATGCTGCCAATTTGTATTCTCTATGCAGGCTGCTAGGCTTTCACTAAAGCTGATGAGAGATCTGCAGCACAATCTGTGCAGTGTGGAGGATAAACACAGCAGTCTGTAACCCTTGACCTCTGCATGCTTGTGTAATGAGTGCTGTCAGACAGCCATGAGTTTGACCTCACACCCTAGCGAAAGCTCAGAGGTATAGGCTAAGGTCAAGGTTAGGATTTTAGTGATCAGACTGCCTGAAAATAAGATGAAAATAAAAACAAAAGTGGGTAAACCTTTTTCACGGTTAGTTAGTTAAAGCTGAAGTGAGTAATTTTTTTACATGAAGACAACTATAAGTAATTCGTAGGGTGATTCCTCGGCAAAGTGTAAACACTGCCTCTGATGCACTATCAAAACATAGCTCTATTTGTTTTAGCATCTGGATCAGCCTGACATGTCCACAATGTTTCAACCAATGGCATGGGTTTGGGGTGGTGTTTGGGAAACCAGTTTGAAATCATTTATTATTTTTGTAATTCTATTTGTTGTTGCTAGAGGCGCAGAAATTAAACACTTTACCTTTAAAAACATACATAAAGTTCTGTGTAATGTATATATATGTGAATATGTTCAAACAATAACATACCTGATGAGCACACACTGGTTGTTTGAGCGTTTCCACAGTGATCTGTAGCATTCGTTAGCTATGGCGTAGATGTGAGGTGGAATCTCGCCCAGGTGATGTCGACTGTATCGTTTTACTGCTGTGACATCATACAGCTCAGACAGACACTGATATGGGTTTACTGCTGCTAAAATAGAGCCGATATATGTCTGCAAACAGAGCAAGAGACAAAGAAATAGGGTATTATAGACACAAACTTTTCTGTGTGTATGCATGTGTTTGTGCACGTCCACATGTATTTGTGTGTTCCTTGTCTACTGACCTACTCCACTGACCACTGATGCAAATAGATTTCATTGGCTGGACAGATGTTTTGATTTGAAATGCAAATAAGTGCAAATTGCTGTCTAAACTGTAAAATGTTCAGGTGACTTTAGGACACGTGACACACAGGGTCAAGTGTGTTTGTAAAGTTTGTGTAGGAGTGTGTGCATGTGCTAAGCCACAGAAATAAAAGGAGGAAGTCTGTATTTTGTGTCATAAATTATTAATATATATGTATAATGGTAGATTTAACGTTTTCATTTATACTGATATAAAGGCAGAAACAAACGTGTAGCACGTCTGTCTGAAAAACTGAACACAAGTTGCAGATATGTAACAATTTCGACTCATTCTAAAGGAGCTTTAAAGGAATAGTTCACCCAAAAATGAAAATTCTCTCATTATTTACTCACCCTCATGTTATTCCAAACCAATTTGTCTTTCTTTTTTGTGCAACACAACAGAAGATGTTAGGCAAAATGACTTGAAAGTGAATGGTGACTGAGGTTCTAATACTGCCAAACACCTCCTCTCGTATTCCACAAAGAAATAAAAGTATATGGGGTTGAAACAACATTAGAGTGAGTAAATGATGACAGAATAAAAAATTTTGAGTAAACTTTACATGTCTTTATCTCAATAAAAATGTGAGCAAATTAAACAAATTATTTCTTTGTCATTGATCAAAAATACATGTTTACATATTTATAAAAGCTGCAGTTTCATGCTGATATGAATGACAGTATTGACTGTCAAACTATAAATCCAATTTCTCCCACAGAATGTCAGGTACAATGCCGGCACTTCAAATGAAGTTTGCATTTTCTCGTTTATGAGGTTTGTTCAGTCAAATTTGAAACATACACTCAACACAGCAGGTTTTATAGTAATATTAACTTCTCTGCTTCTGTTGTTCAGCCAGAGGCAGAACTGAGACAGAAACAGAGGTAAGTAGAGTAAGGCTTAAAGCAGACATTAAACTGTCAGTATGTGGTCCTCAGCCGAGGAAAGCCATCTCATTGAGACACAGGTGTGACCAGTTTGCTCTTTTTTCTATTACAGGAAAGATGAAGATCCCCACTTTGGCCATAATAAAAATAATGAGCACTGTTGTTACAGAGTCTAAGTGTGCAAGATACAGAAATGTATTAGGCTATTTTTGGAATGGATTCCATTGATCATCACAGAATTAATGAAGTTATTTAGCATTTTAAATCCAATTTTGTTTATTAATGTCTACAGACAGTGAATTTGCTGTAGATATTGCAAATACAATATCAGGCACATTGCATTGTGGGATAGTGTCCCTTGCAGTTCGCAAGGGATTGTACATGGCTTCTTTTGGTAAAGGTAGTGGGCCATCTTGGTATTGCATGCATACTCTTCACATTTTACATACTGCACACTAGAGATAAACGTATAAAAAGTATAAAAATAGAACCACTAAACTATTAGTATCGGTAGATGTATAATCAGCAGTGTTGGGTAAATTACTTAAAAATAGAAAAAATTGAAAAATCATCTTATCTTAAAAGTTCTTACGCCAATTATGCTGACAACGTGCAAGGTCATAAATGCCTTAAGCATAAACCGATTGACACATTGCTTTTTGACAGCACGTAGCTGGCTACCATTACACACACACACTACCAACTGCAGACTACTTTCTTTCAAAAATAGTAGGTAGTATGCTATTCCAAACATAGCCGTAGACTTTCAGTCTGTGGAAGGTTTGGACAAGCTATGTCTGACATACTGCCCCAGAGACAGTCAGATGCCCCCGAGAGGATTTAATCTCCATAAGCACTACCTCAGAAATGCAGTGCCCTCCCCATAACCTCCCCTGGGTGTGTCTGGAAATGTGTTTAAAATGTGCAATAGCAGACTGAAGGTTTTTAATTGGGGTGAATGTCACCTCTCTCTACATGTATCACTCTTTTTGTTGAGCTCAGTCCAGTGGTGTTATAAATCTGGTTAGATACATTCTTAACACACCAATAAGTTGTTCAGTAAAAGACGCACTTTTAAAGAGTGTGTGTGAATTATATGCAGTTGTTATACATGTTCCACATGCACAGACAGAAGCTGAGATTGCAGTCTAGAGACAGCTGAAAGTAACTGCTATGAATAGTAATGCATTATAAACATACACTCACTAAACACACACACCCTCTCGTTGTTAAACTGAGTTTTTAGGGTGAGAGTTGAAATATGATCCGACCCAACTGAAGCAGAACTATTTCCTGCAACACACACACACACACACACACACACACACACACACACACACACACACTTAAAGAGAGAGAGACTCAAAAAGAGAGACAGAGCGCAATACAAAAAAAAAAACGAAATTTTCTGGATCACCAGCCCCCTTGTGTGTGTATGTGTGTGTTTGATGTGGGAAGCTGCCCTACCATTTTCTTTCCAAATGTAAGGCAAAAAAAAAGTCCACAGCTGTTTATAATCAGAGAGAGAGAGAGAGAGAGAGAGAGAGAGAGAGAGAGAGAGAGAGGGTCTTTGTGTTTAAAATGCAGCAGAATTTGATCTTAGTGAGAAGCACATTCCACAAGAAGAAAGAAACACACTTAAGCACATGCTGAACTGACTGGCTCCAAATTATTTCAGATGTGTTTAAACATTAAATCTATATATTTTCGAATAAAATTCTGTTGAACAAGAAATAGGCAGACCACATCCACCACACACAAATAGAACCCTAATCAGTTCTGATTGCTCCCATGTGTCCAGCAATTAGCCAATGAATTCAGCAGACATGTGACAGCTGCCCTGATTGGCCAATCAAATCATTATTTCCATAAAATGTGGGACGGGTGCATATTGCACTGAAATTCTAGATTTTATATGGCAGCATTTACAGGTACCGTGTGCAATTTCACAGGAACAGAAGGAATTCCAAGACAAATTACTTTCTTAAAAAGGATTTCAAAATGCTCCCCACATCTTCCATTGTTCACACAAACGTGTAGTCCCACCCCAAATGTATGCCATTGTTTAAGGCAATGTTGCTTTGTTGGACCGCTAAAACAAACAATTCTGAATGGTCCACAGGAAGTCAGCCTGAATTGCTATTAAATCACATCATTTTTATTTACTTCTTAGGAAAGAAAAAAACAACAATGTGTAACAATATAATGTGTTCTTAATTAGGGTTGAAACAAATAGTCGACGTTATCGACAACGCCAACAATACAAAATTGTTGACAGCATTCTTTGTTGTCGAATAGTCATTTGATCTTATTTAACGCAGCATGAGATCACATTAAACTCTAATGATGATGCACGAGAGCAGCACTGCAGCTCGCACCTGACTGAGGAGAGGAAGAAAACAGCTCACAGTCCAGATGCATTCTAAACTTTCACAGCTTTAGGTGATGTAGATTGCAAAGTATACAAAATAAGTTAATACAGAAGCACAGCTGAAGCAAAACTTGCATGTCAAGTGTCTTTAAAGGAAACTTTATTGCAGTTATATTTACTGTGTTACAGCTTTATTAAAGTTCAAATAATACGGAAGCAGGTCATGTAAATAACGTCTTGGTTACTGTCGTAACCACTGTTCCCTGATGGTGGGAACGAGACGTTGTGTCGATGTAGTGACACTAGGGGTCTCACTTGAGAGCCTCGGTTACCTCTTATCTTTGAGAAAAGGCCAATAAGAATTGGCGAACAGAATTTGCATGCCCCTCCCCAAGACATACGGGTATAAAAGGAGGGAAGCCTGCATCTGTTCAGACAGGTTTTGTGCTAAGGAGCCGAGAGCAAGGTCCTGGCCATTTCAGCGGCTAACAGTGTTGTGGCAAGAGGGACACAACGTATCGTTCCCTCCATCAGGGAATGGAGGTTACGACAGTAACCAAGACATTCCCTTCTGTCACTCACTCGATGTTTTGTCGATGTAGTGACACTAGGGGTCCCTATCTAAAAATGGCACAACACTGAACCGTATTACGTGGACTGCTGATGCAGGTGCAAGCAAGCTACTTCGTGCAAAAATAGCAGGTGCATCAGACTGCACGTAACCTTCCCCAACGCCCCAAAGACTTCATGTAGTTCCCCACATTCCATGGCCTTTTCTCTCTCTATGTTTTCTCTCCATAGAGTGTTAGATGTGACTGGGGCCATCTACCGCTAAAACACGCATCGGGGAATGTGTTCTTTTCCTATCCTATTCTTTCAGGGGGAAAAGACCCTGCGGAGACCACATCCTGCCCAGGAGGGAAGGTTAACATGTGGCAAATACGTCACATGGGCTTACCAGCCATATATGGAGCAGATGAGCACATGGGGTGTGGGATCTTGAGCCGCGGCTGGGCAAGATGTGTTGGATGGCCTCCATCTGCTTCTTCACCGGCAAGAATGCTGGGCAAAGTCCTCAACGGTGTCACCGAATAGGCCGATCTGGGAGATGGGGGTGCTGAGAAAGCGAGCCTTGTCGAAGTCCCGCATCGCGACCAGGTTCAGCCACAGTTGGCATTCCTGGACCACGAGGGTGGCCATCGCCTGTCCGAGTGCACGTGCTGTGACCTTCGTGGCCCAGAGGGCGAGGTCGGTCAACGAGCACAGTTCCTGCAGCACATCAGGATCAGGACTACCCAGGTGCAGATCCATGTGCAGCGTGGCTGTGAGTGGCTCCCAGAACCTGGGGGGTGTCTAGAGAGGCTTTCCCCCGGAAAAAGGAAAGCAACGTTGCCATGGTCATGTTCTCGCAGTGAGAACATTCGACAGTGGTCCCGAAACCAGGGAGGGAGGAGGGATATGCTGTAACGGAGTACTTGCCATCCACTAGGGGAGCAGCCATGGCTGTCGTCCTGGGGACAGAGGGGTCACTGCCAGCCGCCGCAAGCCAGAGGAACCACTGCCGTTGCCAACGAAGGGGAGGAGCAGTTCCATCCGCCAGGGGCCGGAGGACTCACTGCCATCAGCCGAGGGAGGAGCGAGCTTGCATCCATCAGAGGGTGGAGGAGCAGATGAGGAACGGACAACAGCACCTCCGGGAGCCGGCGAGCAAGTTCGTCTCTCTCTGTCCTCACTTGCTGTGTCTCCGCTCACTCTTTCTCTCTCTCCACGCCTCCACTTGTCTCTCCCCCAGGCTCGGTGAGAACCGGTGAGATTCTATACACCCTGATCTATAACTGTTCTATGAAGACAATATGTCAAAGAAGTCAAAATCCTTGGGCTCTGGAGGCATTAAAAGACACTTGCGTACTCAAGCTGATACCCCAGACAGGGCCGCAGACCAGGGACTCATTTTGGACGGTGTCGAGCATGTCGGCAATGCCGGAGAAGGTCGTTGCAGGCTTGGAGGATCTTGATGTAATATGTCGATTGATCACTGCCATGGAGACAAAATTCTCTGAGTTGGTTACAAGAGTGTCAGACGTAGAGAAACAGATTGATTATCTGGAGTCATCTGAAAGGGAATTAGCTGCTAACCCGCTAGCAACCAAGACAGACTTGGAACACATTTGGGAAAAGTTGGAAGACTTAGAGAATCGTAGCCAGCGAATTGTTGGAATTCCTGAGAATGAAGAAGGAAGAGATATTGTGAAATTCCTAGACAAGCTCTTTCCAAGTCTGTTAGACATAACAGGTCATAAGCTGGAAATCGAGCGAGCTCACGGGAGAGTGGGCTAGGAGTCTAAACAACGTCAAGTCTGTATCTAGAGACGCAAGGGTGTGCCTTATGCAATTCAAGATTTTATATAAATTCTATTGGACCCCCTCTAGATTGTATAGGCTTGGTCTTACAGACACACCCACCTGCTGGTGATGTACAGGGCACTCAGTTTTCATTTTGCCACAGACTCTGTATTTTGGGTGATGAGGCAGTCATCGATGTTGAGAATAGATGCATAAAGAGTTGGGTCCTAACCAGCATCACGATCGCCAGACAGATTCTTTTAAGGGGTTGGAGGTCGGCTGGAGCGCCCTCATTTCAGGAGTGGTGCTCGGAGATGGGGAGGGTGGAAGCCTTTGAATAAGGGTAATTTAGAAGACTAGGGAAATATAATTTTTTTATGGAGAAATGGGGCGGATATCTGACGTTGCTGGATGTGTGATTATTATTATTTTTTATGTATTTATTTGTCTGTGTCTATAATCATGTACGACCACTGGGATATTGTTGGGGGCCAGGATGGGGTTGGGGATTGGGGAGGGGTGATAGCGGGGGTTAATTGTTGATTCTGTGTATATATGTTTTGTTGTTCTCTGTTCAATATGTAAAGTTGACTCAGACTTGACTAAGGTGGACTCAAACCCAACACTATTGTTGTTAAGTTAAGTTTGACATTAAAACTTTATGTTTATTGTTCAGCCGGTTCCCGCCTCCTCCTTGCCCATACATAATCTGTTACAATGCGTTACTGGATTCATTTTGACAGCTTTAATTTTAGCATTAAAAGAAAATATTTGTTCATGCAGGGACTTCCCATTCATACAAGACATTTTTTCTTCAACTTCGGGCACATTCATGCCTCAGAGGTTCATTTTTATTTTTAAACAAACAGATTTAAACTTTTTTCTTTTTGTTTTATAAAGGTCACATTAAAATTGTAGTGAAACATTTTACCAGGACTTCACAAATACCTTTTATTATAGATTTAACTGTTTTGTCCATGTCCCAGACACGGACTTGTTAAGTCCATAATATTGTTAATCCATAATAACAATACATATTATTACATGATAAAAACTATTATAATCAAACCGTTCAAAGATTACGTCTGTCCCACATTTGTGGCATCATTTCCAACACCCCAAACAATTTTGCCCCTAATAATTAGTGTATTTGCTAACCATGTCAACAAAAGTTTCAATGAAGAATATGCTTAAGATAAAATATGAAAAATCAAGGTAAATATGTGTTGCAAGGTAAATCATTGACAATTAAGCTGCAAATTCTGAAAAAGTGCAAAAATGTTATTTAGTTGTGTGCATTTAGGATGCATAAAATGTTAGCAATGAAATCAAGTCAAGTCAAGTCAAGTCAAGTGGTTTTTATTGTCGTTTCAACCATATACAGTTAGTACAGTACACAGCAAAACGAGACAACGTTCCTCCAGGACCATGGTGCTACATAAAAACAACAAAGGACCAACATAGGACCACATGAGACTTCACAACGAAATAAAATACCTATATAAACTACCTATATATACCTATATAAAGTGCACGTGCAAACATGTGCAAAAAGTACAGGACAGTACAACAAATTACTGACAATGAACAGGACAATAGACAGTGCAGCGCCGACCAGTACTCAGTAGTGCAAAAAGATGACAGTTTCTAAAATGTAAACATAACATACTATGAGATAATGTTCTATGCACATAGCAGTTATTGAGGTAGCAGACAGTTATAAAGTGACAGTTATTAAAGTGCAACTCAGGACACGTGTGTGTCAAACCAGTCTCTGAGTATTGAGAAGTCTGATGGCTTGGGGGAAGAAGCTGTTACACAGTCTGGCCGTGAGGGCCCGAATGCTTCGGTACCTCTTGCCAGACGGCAGGAGGGTAAAGAGTTTGTGTGAAGGGTGTGTGGGGTCGTCCACAATGCTGGTTGCTTTGCGGATACAGTGTTTTTTGTAAATGTCTTTGATGGAGGGAAGAGAGACCCCAATGATCTTCTCAGCTGTCCTCACTATCCTCTGCAGGGCTTTGCGGTCCGAAACGGTGCAAGTCCCAAACCAGGCAGTGATGCAGCTGCTCAGGATGCTCTCAATAGTCCCTCTATAGAATGTAGTGAGGATGGGGGTTGGGAGATGTGCTTTCCTCAGCCTTCGAAGAAAGTAGAGACGCTGCTGGGCTTTCTTGGTGATAGAGCTGGTGTTGAGGGACCAGAAATTAGCCTTAGCAAGAAAAAGAAGTCTGACAAAAATGGTATTTCCATCTATGTAATTTCCACTACGGAATTCTATTAAACACAGATAGATTTGTGATATGGTAGAAATGACATTAACTGTGGTGGGAATTTTTGCAACTTTCATAAAAAATGGCATAAATCTCCAGTGATGCATGTACAAACACTGCTGGACATTGTTAGAAGACAAATTTAAAAAACTATTGAGGGTGTGAAAAATGTTATAATGAAACTATACATTCTAGAAATCCAGTGTTAAAAGTGCCTTAAGTTCACATATCTTCCTTAAAAAAAACTAATTATAATGACTACAGATTGCAGTCTGTTTTATTATTTATGCATTTTCAGATATTACTTAAGACTATTATTCCTTTTATGGACCTTTCTTTCTTGTGGGGACATCCCCAACAATAAGGTGTGGGAAAAGCTTTAGTCATGTCGAATCAAGTGCTTGGAATTTTCTCATGAGAAGTGAGAGTAACTCTGATGTTATTCTGATAACCACTGCATACCTGCAGACCAAACCCACCTGCTCAAACTCACAGATGACTGGACTGCTCACACTCAAAATGAACCAATCAAACAGCTTTGTGTGACAAACAGACAGCCAGACAGTGGTTGTGTGTGTGGGATGTAGTTAAAGAGGTGACTCCTGTATTAAGTCTAGCACTGGTACTCATGAACCAAATGAGGAAAAATAAACATTCAGTGGGTCTCATTCACTAATGCTGTGTACAATGGTATCTGAACGTACAAGCTGTGTGCAAACACGTTATCACAGAAATCATGATTCATCAATAAGTTTGCAATCTTTTGAAATTCATGAATTCAAACCACAGGTATGCAAAAGTCACATATATATTGCCTACATATTGAATAACTATGTGACCCTACATTAAGCCTCACAATTATTTGTGAATAAAACCCAGTCTGTGTTTGAGTGAGACAGAGAGAAAGAGCTGACTCCTGTATATGCACATATGGCCCTTATTTTAATGTACAAGAGGAAACATTGACATTTAGTGTCTCATAAAATTTCACACTGAACAATACGGGTAATTAAATTTTTTACATGCTAAAATGCATTAGAGACATTAGACATGTTGTGCATACACAGACTTTGATTATGCATTAATTGGACTTGATCTGAGAAAATTGAGACATCAGAGCAGTGGTCTTGTTTTGAGAGGCAGTACTAGCATATTAACTCTGTTTCTTAGAGTCAGTCGGGAAATCTGGAACTGCTTTTGGCACAGACTACATCCCTGGCACAAACACAACACACACACACTACTAACACAGTTGAAACAATGCCAAAAAGGACAGAACACAGTATGCTCTTGTATTATACTGTTGTGTGGAAGGGCCCAAAGAGGCAAGGAAGAGAGAGAGGATATGTAATTAAGCATATATTTTACTTTGACACATTAAATAATACAAAGCCATCCAGCCACCTGCACAACAACCGAGTATTCTTGACAACTATGGCATTTATTACGGCTACAATCACTCTGTGTGATTTGGGGGTGTTGTGGCATTTGTGTTTGCTCACATATATGCTCTTCTGTGTGTAGCGCAGGTGCAGGTTGTGTAGAATGGCCCCATCGTGCAGGTCCTGTAGGGTTGCCATGTCCTCGACCCCAGTGATACTGCTGTTGTGCATTGGATACACTCTCTGTCTGCTCACTGCATTCTGTTTATAGGTGTACACCTGCAACACACATTTACAACACATATTAACAGTACAGTATGTTTTCTTTTATTTGAAAATGTGTGTTTATGTGTGCGTAGATTAATAACAGGAGAAACAAAACAAAACAAAGAGCAATACAATTCCGGGTTTAAAATTTGTTTGGATGAGCCACATACAAAGCCATCGTAAAATAGCCAATAATACCATTTAAAAGAATATTCTTTGGTTTGGGAAGTCACGTCCAGTTCCTAGACCATTTCCGGTTAGTTGTCAAACACATTTAAAACAACAGCAGGGCACTTCATTTATAGTGACTAATGTTAATGTTGTCATGATTGTCATAAAATGTCAACATAAAAATTTGGATCATTTTATTTGGTGACTGAATGCTTCCGAATAGACATAGACTATCATTTTGGGCTCATTTTAGCTTTTAAAAATGAACAAATCTATGTATTCAATCAATAAACATGACATTATATTGACAATAATATATTTAGTTACATAATTATTGTTTAATTGCATACATTTACTATTTACAAGTATTTACATTATTTTGTTGAATATATGCTAAAAACTCTTCTTGTCTCTTTAAGAACTCTGGAACTCTTCCAAGAGTGTCTGTAAATGAGCGCATGTAACCAAGACGGATTTGAACGGCTTTATCTTATCGTTGCAATGTATGATTAGAATGAACTGTTTTTTTGTTTTATTGTTTCTTATCAACGACTGACTGTAAAGAAAAGAAAGGGTATTAAAAGAGACATTATTCAAAGAAAAATGGGTTGCGTGGATCTCATCTTTGGACACACATTACACGGAACAAATTTTACTCTCAACACACAGTGAAAGGATCTGGGATTTGCTGTATCATTTCTGGTAAGAGAATGCAATTTTTGTCATATAACTGTAGGGTTTTACAGGTAGAGTCTAACTGGTTAGTAATAGTGACCTTAGACATATATCATATATATGCAAATATTCCCGACCTTTCCACTAAGGAATAATTCCAAGCATCTAAACTACAACACGCTTTCATCATCTCTCTCTCTCTCTCTCTCTCTCTCATGTAGAGGGACTCAGTGTCAACAAGACAATGGTAAATGTCTGAGTATTAGTAAAAGTGTTTTGTTGTCATAATATATCATTGTGTGAGGAACAGAGCAATGTATGTGTTTATTAACTGATAACCTGTCATTTTACCCATGATTTGTGTAAAAGTGAATACAAGTCATTGTTGTCATAGTGCCTCTAGTGTTTATTTCACCAGGAAACTGCCACGATATGTACAACGAGCTACATCAAAATAATTTTGGAAAAATATAGGTATAGTAACATGATTCTATGAGGCCAGGTTGCTATCGAGTTTAGTCACCTATGAAGAATGCTCATGGCTTGTGGGTAACTGAGGGCTCTAGTGGGACTGTCGGCCAGGAACAAAAGCAGGAGACATAAGCGAGAAACATGCTCATCTAAAGAAAAAAGACGCAAATAACTGAAGAAACAGACATGATATGATTAAAGCACGAACACTATTAGTGTGTATATGTCTTGCGTCATGTCACACACTGGCTTCAGTGAGTTTGTCTCTATGACAACAAAATGCCTGCTAGCCTCTTTACACATGGGGGGGGGGGTAAACAGAGAAGTATGTATTTGTGTATAATGAGGGCACGCCACCTGTTCAGCAGTGCGTTTTGATCTCAAGTGCACAGAGCAGATGTTAAGCCACAGTTCCCGTGTAAAGCATACACAGCCTCTCCCTTTCTTACCTGTCCATAGTCGGTGTTAAAGACCACCACTCCACCAGAGCACGAGTCCACAGTACTGGGCACATAATGATCCTCCACCCAGAGCCACACACGACAACCCTGACAAAGAAAAGCACAGATATTAGTAATATACTGAACTATAATAAAACCAGTAACATATAAGCAACTGTTAAACTAATGCATTATTTGTAATTCTGTAGCTTGATGTTTAGAATGACAGTGTTTGAATCATTTTAGTATTTTAGCACATTGTTAAAAGACCCCTCAGTTGTTTGAAAGAACAATCTCTGAACATAACATTTTCTTCTGACTAGGTCTTCTCATCAGGAATGTTTGTACATTAAGTCAAAAAATTTACAATTATTAATAGCTGAAACTCATTAATAGCAAATTCCTCTGTCTCTCTTTCACATACACACTCATCAGCGTACAGTCTGATGACAGAAACACATGGTAATTTGAACAGGCATGACTGGCTGTGAGGCCCCACTGAAGCAGGCACAGATGAACTTTAACCCCATTCCCCACTTCCAGTTGGATACACACATACAGACATGCATGCATAGACACACACGCTGTCTGCACTGCATTATACACTGCTGTATTGTGCAGTCCCACACTGCTTTACTGGTTTTGCAGCATTTGCAATCAGATTCAAATCTAGAAAGACAAGCTGAAAAGATCAAACAAAATCACAAATAAATGCACAGCCATAAATATGATCATGTTTGGTCTCCAAATATCAAAACAAATAAGTTTCCAAACTATGGAGTGCAATATATTGAAAAAGTCATTGAATCTAAAAAATTTGTCTACAGTACAGCACCTAGTTAGTAACCATTACAAATTCACAATTAGTAACCTGTTACTCCATTTGGCACTTCTCATTTATTTTTGTCTACCTCTCTCTGTTTATTCACTCAGTGGCATTAACTTTATAAGAGTTATTATTCAGAACAGTGGAAACACAAATGCACACACAGCTGTTAAATGATCACAATGAACTGTTACAGAACAGCTGTGCAGTTGGACACACACAACTACACACTCTCTCTTAACAGACTGCCTGAGTGCTGTGTATGTGTTACAGTAGCTGTCCTCATTCTGACAGCAGGTTCCAGCACAAAGAGGAATAGGAATATCAGTAGCAGTAAATATTCTAACTCCATGTAAAATAGAGCTGCAACAACAAATAATCAATAATAAATAATCAAAATAGTTTTAAACCATATACTGTATGTCAGGTCTTTGTATTGTGACGTTGGACACACAGTGATCACAAAGTGATCCCAATCTTAAACCAGCTAAGACCAACCATCCAACTAGGCTGATATTAGCTGGGGGGTTTTCAGCAGAGTAGTCAAATAAATAAATTATATGAAAAACAAAAAACTCATTAAAAGTGATACATAGCATTCCTGCATGTGGATGGGTACACGTGGGTACCCGACGGTGAACTGCTAATATCTGACGGGTAGAAAACTATTTACATTGTCATTTGCGGTGCGTGTGCTGGTCGGAAATAAATAGGCATGGGTGAACTGCGGGTCAAATAGCCAAAGCTATTTTATTAAATGTCAAATAATGTTCATCTTTCTCATCTTTTTTTCTGTTACTTGTCACCACAACGTTAGGCTACATGTCTATTTTTCTTAAATGCTCCAACTTGGAGTGCATAATGTTAGTTTGAGTGCTTGTGTGACATGACCAAATAATACATTTTTGTCTACCTGACAAATTAATTTGGGTGTGGTTCGGATAGCGGTCGTTATGTTAAACGGGTCGGGTTGGGTACGAAATTAAATTAGTGCTGCTGTCGGATAACTGGTCAGATGTTCTGTTAAGTATCGTGGGTGCTGGGCGGGTGCGGGTAGTTCACCCAAAATTTAAAATCTCTTATCAGTTACTCACTTTCATGCCATCCCAGATGATGTGTATTACTTTTTTTCTAACAAAGCTTTTTAGAGGAATATCTCAGCTCTGTAGGTCCTTTCAATGCAAGTGAATGGTACCCAGACCATTGAAGCTCCACAAGTCACATAAAGGCAGCATAAAATTTATCCATAAAACTCCAGGGGTTTATTATATGTCTTCTGAAGTGATGCAATCACTTTGTGTGAGAAACAGATGAATATTTCAATTCTTTTTTGGACCATTTTGAAACAGTTTATTGATGTATTCATTGTTACTCATTTATATGCTATGGTTGACTCTGGTGTCACTAGAAAAGAGAAAAGTATGTTTTAATATCATATCAGATTACAACAATAACAGGCTGTGGAGTGCAATTTCAGTTTCACCAGCACCACCAAACGAAATTGCAAAATTAAACCTTGTTTTCAAACAGATTTCCAAATACGCCCCAGTCTGCTGCTGATCAAACAAACAACTGACACCATTTGTTGAGTCAATGTTGTTATGTCCGCATGTACGGACCACTCAAAACAAACAGAGGAATTTTTATAGCAACGAAGAGACACAGTGTTCACAGTTTGAGAAAATTAACCTTCAAATGAATACCGGTAACTTGTTGTTGTCTCTGCATATTTTAAAAAGTTGCACAGTTTAATGATCGATCACTCGTCTAAATGTACTGTACATGACTGAATACTAAAACATTGATGTTGATATTCAGTATCTTTTAGAGCTGTTAGAATTAACGTATTAATGCATGCAATTCATTAAAAAAGTTTAACACAATAATATTTCTTAATCACGATTAACGCATTTTCATTTGACGAATTTGCACATTGTTGAGAGAAATAATTTTACCAATGGAAACATTACACACTGTATTATGAAATATTACAAAGCACCAATGAAAATGTTTAACTGTGAAAGAGGAAATCCAATTTTGAAAGATGTCTAGTCCTTTCCGGAAGGCAGCACGTAAAAATTATTAGAGTTAACTGCCTGCCAGTGTGTAGCATTTACTGTAGAATAATACACAAATATTATACAGAGCAAGCACTGCCCAAACACATACAATTTAGTGCTGTCTGTCGATAAAATTTTTTAATCCATCCATCCATCTTCAACCGCTTATCCGAAGTCGGGTCGCGGGGGCAGCTGCTCCAGCAGGGGGCCCCAAACTTCCCTATCACGAGCCACATTAACCAGCTCTGACTGGGCTGACCCGAGCGTTCCCAGGCCAGTGTGGAGATGTAATCTCTCCACCTAGTCCTGGGTCTTCCCCGAGGCCTCCTCCCAGCTGGACGTGCCTGAAACACCTCCCTAGGGAGGCGGCCAGGGGGCATCCTTACCAGATGCCCAAACCACCTCAACTGACTCCTTTCAACGCAAAGGAGCAGCGGCTCTACTCCGAGCTCCTCACGGATGACTGAGCTCCTCACCCTATCTCTAAGGGTAGCCACCCTTCTGAGGAAGCCCATTTCGGCCGCTTGTACTCGCGACCTAGTTCTTTCGGTCATGACCCAACCTTCATGACCATAGGTGAGGGTAGGAACAAAAATTGACCGGTTGATCGAGAGCTTTGCCTTTCGGCTCAGCTCTCTTTTCGTGACAACGGTGCGATAGAGCGAGTGCAATACCGCCCCTGCTGCCCCGACTCTCCGGCCAACCTCCCGCTCCATTGTCCCCTCACTCGTGAACAAGACCCCGAGGTACTTGAACTCCTTCACTTGGGGCAAAACCTCATTCCCTACCTGGAGTACGCACTCCATCGGTTTCCTGCTGAGAACCATGGCCTCAGATTTAGAGGTGCTAATCCTCATCCCAGCTGCTTCACACTCGACTGCCAAGCGATCCAGTGAGAGCTGAAGGTCACGGACCGATGATGACATGAAGACAACATCATCTGCAAAAAGCAGCGATGAGATCCCCAGCCCACCGAACCGCACACCTTCCCCACCCGACTACGCCTCGATATCCTGTCCATGAATATCACAAACAGGATTGGTGACAAAGCGCAGCCTTTGCGGAGACCAACCCCACATGGAATGAACTCGACTTTGTGCCGAGGACCCGGACACAGCCCTCGCTTTGGACGTACAGGGATTGGATCAGCCCTAAGAAGGGACCCCCCACCCCGTACTCCTGCAGCACCTCCCACAGTCTCTCCCAGGGGACCCGGTCATACGCATTCTCCAGATCCACAAAACACATGTAGACCGGATGGGCATACTCCCAGGCCCCCTCCAGGATCCTTGCGAGTAAAGATCTGGTCCGTCGTTCCACGGCCAGGACCGAAAACCGCATTGTTCCTCTTCAATCTGAGGTTCGACAATCGGCCGAACCCTCCTCTCCAGCACCTTGGAGTAAACTTTACCAGGGAGGCTGAGAAGTGTGATACCCCTGTAGTTGGCACACACTCTCTGATCCCCCTTTTGAAGAGGGAACCACCACCCCGTTCTGCCACTCCTTAGGCACTGTCCCAGATTTCCACGCAATGTTGAAGAGGCGTGTCATCCATGACACCCCCTCTACATCCAGAGCTTTCAGCATTTCTGGTCGGATCTCATCAATCCCCGGGGCTTTGCCACTGCGGAGTTGTTTGACTACCTCAGTGACCTCCCCCAGGGAAATAGAATCTGATCCTCCATCATCCTCCGGCTCTGCCTCTACCATAGAGGGCGTGTTGGGATTTAGGAGTTCTTCAAAGTGTTCCTTCCACCGCCAAATAACCTCCTCAGTTGAGGTCAACAGCGTCCCATCTTTGCTGTATACAGCTTGAATGGTTCCCCGTTTCCCCCTCCTAAGGTGGCGGACGGTTTTCCAGAAGCACTTTGGTGCGGACCGAAAGTCCTTCTCCATGGCTTCTCCGAACTTTTCCCACACCCACTGCTTTGCCTCCCTCACGGCCGAGGCCGCAGCCCTTCGGGCCTGTCGGTACCTTGCAACTGCCTCCGGAGACCTCCGGGACAACAAATCCCGGAAGGCCTCTTTCTTCAGTCGGACGGCTTCCTGACCACCAGTGTCCACCACGGTGTTCGAGGGTTACCACCCCTTGCGGCACCTAAAACCTTGAGGCCGCAGCTCTCCACCGCGGCTCGGCAATGGAAGCTTTGAACATTGCCCACTCCGGTTCAATGTCCCCAACCTCCACAGGGATGCCTGAAAAGCTCCGCCGGAGGTGTGAGTTGAAGATCTTGCGGACAGGGACCTCCTCCAAACGTTCCCAGTTCACCCGCACTACTCGCTTGGGCTTCCCAGGTCTGTCCAGAGTCTTTCCCCACCCTCTGACCCAACTCACCACCAGATGGTGATCGGTTGACAGCTCTGCCCCTCTCTTTACCCGAGTGTCCAAAACATATGGCCTCAGATCCGACGACACGATTACAAAATCGATCATCGACCTTCGGCCTAGGGTGCTCTGGTACCACGTACACTTATGAGCATCCTTATGTTCGAACATGGTGTTTGTTATAGATAATCCATGACTAGCACAGAAATCCAATAACAAACATCCACTTGAGTTCAGATCAGGGAGGCCGTTCCTCCCAATCACGCCTTTCCAGGTGTCCCTGTCATTTCCCACGTGTGCGTTGAAGTCACCCAGCATCACTATGGAGTCCCCTACTGGGGCCCTATTCAGGACTCCATTCAGGGTCTCCAAGAAGGCCGAATACTCTGAACTGCTGTTCGGTGCATATGCACAGACAACAGTCAGAGTTTCCCCCCCCCCCACAACCCGTAGGCGTAGGTAGGCGACCCTCTCGTCCACCGGGGTAAACTCCAACGTAGTGGCACTCAGCCGGGGACTCGTGAGTATCCCCACATTTTTTTAAATCATGATTAATTGCATAATTGTTTGTAGTCAATAGTAATTAATCACAGAATTTGAAAGTGCTGATATTTGACATTATATATATTTACGTTCTTGTTAAAATGCATTTATTTCCATTTTAGGAAATAAATCAGAACAATATGTAACAATATAATGCTTTAACATTTTCCAAACAAAGCCTTCCACAAAACATTCACTAAAATAGCACCAATAGTGTTGTTCAGCCATGACGTCAATTTGTAGGTGAACCCGGAAGTCTAATTTGCCATGTGTTCCCTCAAGATTTTCCTATGGGTTTTTATAATGGGGTTTTTGAACTTATTTGTAAACTTTATTTGACAATACGTGGTTGTTTTGTTCTACAACATAAATTACACACTTTCATACCTAAAACGTGAATTATTAAGCTACTGTGTGTTTTTTTTAAAGTATGTAATTCAATACGGCTTCAAGATTCACGTTTGAGGTATGAAAGTGTGTAATTTATGTTGTAAAACAAAAGTTTGTGTATAATAAAGTAAGTTTACCACAGACTTTATTTTACTCATAAGTACAAAAACACATAGGAAAATCCAGAGGGAACCCATGACGAATTCTCTTCTGGGTTTTTGGACTACAAGCTGAACAGCTCTATTCGAGTAACATTAAACGTTTCCCAAAGTCTCCCCATTGGTTGCTTATTCATTGCAATGGGCATTTAGTCTCTAAAACTGCAATATTAATCTGCCGGTAGACTTTGCTTTTCTGCTTTGTTACAACAATCGTGAAGCTGCATTCAATATTTGCATCAGGGAAGCAGCGCCACTTTGAAACCATGAAAAGCCCTTCCAGACAAAAATGTCACATTCTGCTTTTAGGTGATATTTAAGACTTGGCTTGATTCTGTGGTAATTAAAATGCACCTTACAAGTCCCATCTGGGCTTGTTTTGTACATTAAACAGCGCTAAGAGCTCCTTTCTCCATCATTTTATCTCTGACAAGAAAGCACTGTCAGAGATTATTTTATTTACTAAGATAACAACCTCTGCGTCTCTATCAAAGGAGAATATTACGACAGTACCGCCCATAGAATGTCAATGGGACCCCCACGTTGTGCTGTTTTATGCTAAGTGTGTAGGCTCATCTTGGTAGAAGGGCTCTAGCACTGTGTCTGTTTGTGAAGTATGCGGCAGTGTAATGACCCCGGGCGGACACATTACAAAGGTTCCGCCCTCCACACCAATGTTTATGCCGTATTAACTGTAAATGCGTTAATCGCAATTAACACGTTAAACTTTTTTAATTAATCGCATGCGTTAATGCACTAAATCTGACAGCTCTAATAAAATAACTAGGGGTGTAACGGTTAATCGTGGCATGATAAATCACGATTAAAAAATGTGACGATGTGCATCATGGAGATGGGATGTTTCTTTATTTTAATTATTATTGTTTTAGCGTCTGTTCTATCTAATACATGCGTTGACCAACTCCGGCGTAACGCATGCATACAAATGGAAATTGCAAACAAAGAGCACTAAAATACGATCGCATATGACACCCTAAAATAACAACATATAAGTTTATAATTGAAAAAGACATCTTTTCTCTAGTTTTAAATGACTCTAAAACCTCGAAAGACAGAGTCAACCTCATCAAGTTAGTGCATCTCTAACCCGCACAAACAGGAAGCTGTTTCTCTCCCTAAACCAAGTTTATCTCTGGAATTCTGGGCCTCTAATCCAATTCTCCATCTCTGAGCACTAAGTTTCCCAATGTTTGACTTTAGTGCTTAACGATGAGCTCAACAGTTTCTTTACACCCTACAGTAGGTTAGTTCGGACCAACACATACACACTTTGTCTAATGTTAAGAAATGTGACTACGAATCGTTCATTGTTTTGCTTAGTGTGTCAGATCCTGGACAGAAGTTAAACAGCTTAGCATGTGTCTTGTGTTTATCTGCAAACATTAGAAGATTAAAACTGCTTGACCAGTTTATGACTGCAGTACACATTTATGATCATGGGCAGTTGACACGTAGGCCTTATTTCGCTGGCCTCATTGGCTGGATAGCAAAGAAAACAGATTGTTTGTCCATAAACATAACAATATCTATTCAAATTGTAAAATTTTTAGCATTTCAAACTGCAATGTGGAAATTGTCCTGCAATGTCACTGTCCTTATGAGCTGTGAAATACAAAAATTAACAATGAACAATGTGGACAGAAATACTACATAATGTAAATATATATATAAACAATCTAATTGGGGTCTATTTAAAAAAATGACTGATTGTGAAAATACATATTACTAAAAGAATGTATAATATGTCTCTAATTATTGTGTTTGGTGGAGTGACTAAATGGGGAATCTATTGGGATTCTTGAAAATGTTGCTAATCAGAACCAAACAGGAAGTAATAAAGACATTTTAAAGATAGAATGAGGGACATTTTTACCTCCTCCAAATTACATTTGTAAAGTTTGTGTGGAGCTACTGTACTTCCATGTTTATTTATTCAGTGATGCCACCACTTAATAGAAATAATTTTTTTTACATTGCAGTACTAAGATTCAAATAAGTCAGAGCTTTACTTATTTGTGTGGATGCTAGCATGTGGAGGTTGGTAACTGTTGGTGTATCAAAATAGCTTAATTGCTTGAAATGTCATGCTGTCTTACATATTAAACTCCTTCTAAAACTACTTAATAATAATTTTGCATGCAGTTTTCATGATAAAGTCATATTAAATGAGGGACAACATGAAGTATTTTTTTAATCATTAGACACACAGCAAGACTGTGACATGAACTAAAAGCACCTAAACGAGTAAAAACCTAAACGAGTAGGAGACCAATATCAGCACCTAAAACTATACAGTTTTACTTATGCAAATATGTACATACATCATGTTCATTTGTTAACTACCCAACATATAAATATTCTAATAACATTAATAACAGTGAAGAGACCTCTCTCTCTCTCTCTCTCTCTCACTCATCAATACGATTTCAGTTAAAGGAAAATTCTGGGTTAAATACAACTTCAATCCACAGCATTTGTGGCACAATGTTGATTACAACAAAAAATTATTTAGACTCGTCCGTCCTTTTATTAAAAAAAAAAGCACAAATCGAGGTTACAGTGAGGTAATTACAATGGAAGTGAATGGGACCAATTTTTGGAGGGTTTAAAGGCAGAAATATGAATATGAATAATGTTATAAAAGCACTTACATTAATACTTCTGATAAAACTCTAATCTATTATTTGAGCTGTAAAATTGTTAAAATCATATTTTTTTTTACGGTTGTTTTAGGGTTTTTTGATATATCAACATCATGGCAACAAAGTTGTAAATTTGGCAAATCAAAATAAATGTTTGTGGTAGTCAATATCATGCCACAAATGCTGTCCATTGAGATTAACTTGTGTTAAACTAGTGTTTAAAACTAAATTTGTACAAGAAGTATGTACAAAACGTCTGCACTGACTTGTAATTGATAGTTCTTTGGGAAAGTAAGAAAGAAAGAAAGAAAGAAAGATGTGTCTGCCAGCTTTTCTGGGCATTTGCTCAGTTCCAGTGCTAAAACTGATGGCTCAAGGGAATCACAAATTTACACAGGTAGCAAAGTATCCAAAGAAAACATCAAACACTCACAAAACTAATGCAAAACTCCCAAATAAAATATCAACCATCCTAATTTCTTTTCATGTTCAGATAAAAGAAAAACCTTTGAAAAACCTCTCACTTTGAAGTTAAAAAGTGCACTGTGTGTGTGTCCTTGTATTGTGTTCCTAAACTCTTAAAATAATATCAGACTTTTGGAGGACATTCAGGTTGGGCAGAGTAAAGGATGAAAAACACCAGAATTACTCTAATCTCAATGCTGCTTACTGAGCATGTTTAGTGCTTTACACACACACACACACACACACACACACACACACACACACACACACACACACACACACACACACACACACACACTTCTCCATAGCTCCCTCTGTCTCCGTCTGTCCCCCTCTCTTTCTTTCTCTCATCTGGCTGCAGGAAGTGAGGGATCAGATATCGTTTGGGTCAACAGGAAGACAGGCCAGTGATGAAGGGCATTTATGCATACTTTCATCCCAAAGATCCCAAATTCATCTCTCTCATGTTATGTTAAAGTTTAAGTTTGGTGTTCAGACCAGTTTTCTAAAACAAATTTAACCAAACTTTCTCACCAAGCAACCCCCCAAAACCCACACATACACTCGTCTTTATTGCTACATGACCTACTTTTCCAAATGCAGTCTTGTTTTCTCTCTCTTTCTCTCTTCTACAGTGAAAAATGTGTGTTTATACTTCACGATGAGAGTGAATGGTAAGATATGTGGACTATATAAACTTACACAGAAAACAGACAAAGACCATCTTCATGCATGGTCTTTGTCTGCACCTGGTCAAAGCTTAGAAGCATGATAAAGATTTAATTGTGATGAATCATATCAGGAAGTTCTCTTCTTATGCGTTTTCTTTCTCTCTGTTTAGTAATTATAATGCTTTAGTCATTCGTGAACAAACAAACCAGCAAAGCAATCAAGTATTTGTGTGCATGTGTTTATTGACGTGAGAGTGTTGTTCCAGCAACATTGAAAGACATGTGGAGCAGAAATGTGGAGCACTCTTTAACTTTCAGAACAAATGGATAAATACAAAATTAATCCACTAACAGTTCTCTCCTAGACTCTTTCACTCTCTTTCCCAGTTTCTCTCAGTTAGTGTACATACTAGGTGGTTTTCCTGTTCCGAGTATCAGACTCCTGTTTACAAGCAGCTTTGAATCACTGTGCTGTGTAATCATTAAGCTACTCATAAGATTTAATGCGTGTCTGTGTGTGTCTGTGTAACAAAAAGGATTACCTGACTCCCTTGTGTGTGTGTGTGTGTGTGTGTGTGTGTGTGTGTGTGTGTGTGTGTGTGTGTGTGTGTGTGTGTGTGTGTGTGTGTGTGTGTGTATTTGTAATTGTGTTGTATAGTGATGGAGTGTTCAGCAGCAAGATCCTTAAAATACCTGAGGACAGTAAATTTGTTCTGTGTAATGTGTGTGTGTGTGTCCAAAGACGAGATCCAAGCAACCCATTTGTCAATGAATAATGTCTCTTTTAAAGGGATCGTTTACACAAAAATGAAAATTCTCTCATTATTCACTTACCCTGATGCCATCCCAGATGTGTATGACTGTCTTTCTGTCTTTCTTCAGCAGAAGCAGAGAGAGCTCTGTCAGGACCTTATAATGGATGTACACGGGTGCCAGCACTTTGATGGTCCAAAAGTCACATTTAGACATCGATAGGTTCATGTAAAAAAAGTCGATAATGAAAATGTTTGAACTTTACTTTTACATCCAGGGCTCTGATGCAGTTTTAAATGGCCGAACTCTTGTGCGATGTTCTTTCTTCTGTTGTAAATAAGTGCTGCTTCCGAATTCTTGCGTGAACTCACCGAAACGCTTACGTCACGCTTCGTGTCAGCTTTTTATTAGTTAATAACATTTTAATTATCTATTTATATTTTACACAAAGGTCTCGATTCACTTCAAAAGACATTCATTGATTAACTGGAGTCATGTGGATTACTTTATTGCTGTGTAAATCAGATTTTTGGACTATCATTATAAGGACCTGTCAGATCTATATTCTTCTGAAAATCTTTTTCATTTGTGTTCTGCTGAAGAAAGACAGTCATAAACATCTGGGATGGCATCAGGGTAAGTGAATAATGAGAGCCTTTAAGTCAAAATCAACAAAAAAATAAACATTTAATTCTACTCATGCAAGGTACAGATAAGATAAAGCCATCGAGTCCTCCCTCTTTAACATGCACCCATTTCTATGCCCTTTACAGAAATGCAGGGTTTCCTTAAAGAGACAGTACCGCTTTGAGCATGTATTCAGCAAATCATTTAAATTGTACAAACTATGCAATTAAACCATAAGCATGAAACAAAAATCTGAGATCTAATATCTTATTTATTGATTGAATACATGGATTTGTTCATTTTTAAAAAGCCAAAATGTGACCAAAATGATGAAAAACTAATAACATATCAGTAGTAAAATTTATATTTTCGTAATGTACCTAGTTAGAAGGTCCCCTGTATAATTAATACATTAGCTGGGAGAGAATTTATTTAATATGTAAGCAAAAGGGACATTATAACTGAAATATACCCATATGGATCGATAATGAATCCAAATATTGTAATCAAACAGGATATCTGCATTAAAGTTGAGTTGATGTATGTGTCCTTTCTGATGTTATACATGTTAATTTTGGAATGAAGACTTTTATCAATTTATCTGATATATAAATTGTTTCATGGCCATATATGAAGTGTTTCATGGCCAGGGTACTTTGGTTTTGACACGAACGCTTAGCATCTGTGTACAGTCAAATGCTCAGCCTTTCAAAGTACACTTTATTTGACAACTTCATTATACAACTGCTATGAGATACTGGACTATTTCTATTCAGGAATTGAGACACGATTATACAAAGTTATACAAATACAGGTATCTTTTGACCTCCTCACACCCACGTGCACATCTTCTCTGTGACAGCAATGGCTCAAATGTGAGTGCTGCCACCTTGTGGACCCACTACTCAGTGCAAATAATTCCTGGCGCATTCGCATTCTGAGTATGCGCTCATAGGCGGAAATTGTCCCCCCCATCTGAGGGTTGCCCCCCCTAAAATATCTTTAAAATATGTGTATTGTAAATAATATAATGATATATACTTACAATAATTGTTTAAGAAATAAAATAATACAAATGCAAACGGGGCAACAACAAAAAAAACCTTGGTGTCCCCTTCAGAAATTGCTCTTGAGAATTGTTATGTTTATTGTCTCCGCCAACATTTTGATGAAATTTTTGCCCCTGTATGCGCTGTTAAAAAAATCAGGCTGCATGTGTTCAGTGCTCGAGCACTCGGCTGATAATTAAATTTGCATCATACGTCCTGTACGTGTCTAACCGAAGTATACTTTGGGCTTAAGATCCACCCCCTCTGTGTGTTTCACTATTTCACTAGGGTTAACATTGATTTCCCTTTTAAGAACTTAAACTTGCTTAAATATCAACAGCAATGCAGCAGAAAAAAAGCAAGGAGACAGAGAGTTAAATCCTTCATATTCAAGAGAAATCAAAGTGAATTCTGAGTATTTGAGACCTCACTATTGCACCTGCAGCTTTACAAACAGAGGAAGAAGAAATGAGATTTAATCTATTTCAAAAACTCATATTTTCTGCTTTCTGATTGACTGCTCTCTCTAAAAGAACCAATAACCTGGTGTGTTTATTTTCCCAGAGTGTCACTCCTCTCTGCTAAATATGTCAAACTTTACCTGCGACTCTGATTGGCCACCTCACAGGAAGAGCTTTACCTTTGCGTAAACTCCGCCTACAGCAACTGCAAAGAGGCATTAACCTTTGTGACACTGCTATGCAAACACAGCCATATAAACACACCTAAAACAAACATGCACATCTGCAACCATAAGTGCAAACAAATTTGTGCATGTGCATCCGAGCTAAACCAAAAAGCTGAAGAAATTAAAAGTAGGGCAGTTAGTATGAGAAAATAAATGGTCTCTCTAAGAGCTATGTGTGAGACAGAAATCATGCTCTCTCTCCCTCTCTCTCTCTCTCTGAGGTTATACATGTATAAAAGCTTTGGGTGAAAACTGTCTCTTTCAGATTCAGATGGTAAAAAAAAAGACATGTTACATTGCCAAAGCATAATAACATTAAATATGTCTTTTTCTATATATGTACTAGTTAGTCATGAACTGTAGAAGAGTTGTCTGTGAGAAAGTCATTCACAAGCTCTTCTCCGCATTCCACTCGCATGTTTCGGTTTAATCTGCTCTGTCTCTTTTTAAAGACACATCTCCTTTTGTTCAGAACCGATTCGCCCGCTAGATATGCAGCAGCATGTGGATATTTGACACTAATGTGAAAAGTTGGTACAGTGCTCATGCAGCTTACTGCTTTTTTGTGCTTCCCTTCATGACCACGAAACTCTTAATACATAAAATATAGCAAATATCTGAGTCGGAGCAGGTGAGTTGTGTTTTGAATGGATTTATTTCATTAGAGCCACAACTTTACAGGTGAACAGCTCCTTCTGAATGTCATAACGATCCGCCTCTAGCCAATATTGGGAGCGTTCAGTTGTGACTCAAAAGGGAGCGGCTCGAGCTACTGATCGTCATCTCGCGCTCATGTCACAATCAGGTCACCAGGATGAATAATTCTACAATCTGATATCTGGCATTACCAGTCCTGACATGCATTAACCCAAAATTACCTTTACAACATGGATTAATTTAATTATATTTAGCATTTTTTTATTATTATTATTATTATATAGTTATTATAGTAATTTATTATTAGTATTATATTCTATTACCATTCTATAACAACAATTATAGCCTAATTATATTATTTAATAGTTAGTAATATTGTTTTAATTAGCATTCTATTTTATTATCATTCTATAAGTTTATTCTAATTATTCAAATACATTATTACTATTATATAATGCTAATAGAATATATCAATAATATAATGTCATTAACAATTATTATTATATTATAAAATACATAATAATAATACGATATTGTAATAATATAAATATAAATAATATTACAAAGTATAATAATAATAATCATCATCATCAAAGGGCCTAATAAAGTCATATTTATTATTCTAATAAATGCAATAAGTTATTTGTATTATCATAATAATTGTTAAAAGAGGTATAAACACTGAACAGATGCTAAGTGCAATAGCCTACTATTTGTTAATTCAGCGAGTGCTAAGGTGAGGGTGCTGAGGGTTTATGTTTGGACTTCTAATAATAGAAGCGGGATATAGAGGTAAACGTGAAGAAAGATAAGGAAGTGCCTGCGTGCTTCGCTGGGAACCGTCCCAAACGGCAGGAGCCCAAACAGCTTAGCTCCGTTAGAGAACCGGGCCATGACTGAGCGAGTCGTGCGCGCACACATTAATAACACACAAATACGCACGCGCGCACACATTAATAACACACACATACGCACGCGCACACATTAATAACACACACATACGCACGCGCACACACAACACGTTAAAAAACGAAATGAAAAAGAGCAACAGCAGAGAAAAAATATACACCTGGAAATTTTCATAGTAGGCTACAAAGCAACTGAACTTGTAAAAGCAACTTTCATGAGTTTTGTTCAATAGGACAGAAATAGCAGAACATCGCTCTTGCACACATATACTGACAAAAATACAATATATATATATATTTTTTTTTTTACATAAAAACTTACCTCGGTGAAAAAGTTATCCATTGTCCTTATAATTATTAATATGTGTGTTCTTCATAGGAGTCGACGAGCCGATCCATCAGTGACACACAAAGTGAAAAGAGCCTGGCAAGTCTCTCACTGCATCTCACTGTTCTCCAGGAACCACTGAAGCCTGTCTGTTTCTCTCTTTCGCAGAAACACGTCTTTGTTTCAGACCGTACAGATGTTTGAAGCTCTCATGTGCCCCGCTGCAAGTCACGAGAGTAAGGAAAAGAGGAATATTTCACGAGCGCTGTGACACCGCTGCTCGTGAAGCGCAATTGTATATTCGAGACAGGATATAAAGACACGGCGCGAGGTCACTTTATATGCCGGTGTGACACGCGCCTCGGTGACACCAGCGAGGGCTTCGACACTAGCCAAGTTTTAGCAACGACTCCGCTGCGTCGGCTCCCTGTCCGGTGGCTCCGCCCAGCGTACAGTTTGAATGGCAAAACTTCTGGAGCCCCGTTGCCTCGCGCGCTCCACCTGCTGTTCCCGTGGTGAGGATGCTCGAGACAGTCAGCACAATTACCGAGATCATTAAGTGAAACGGAGAGTTAATTATTATTAATGATATATACCTACAGCATATATAATTATATACACAGCAGGAAACACTTATATAAAATACGAATATATACTTGTAAATATGAATATATAAATATAAAGCATAATATATAGTTGTAAATCCTATATATACACACATTTATACACACTGGGTGGCCCAAAAGTTTGGAATAATATACAGATTTTGCTGTTTCGGAAGGAAATTGGTTTAATTCACCAAAGTGGCATTCAACTGATCACAAAGTATAGTCAGGACAGTACTGATATATAAACAGCACCATCCCTGTTGGAAAAAAGTCATATTTGATCAAACATATTTGACAGGCCCAGATTACCAGTTATGGTGCTTAGACCACTACACCACCACCATTGTGTTTTACTCATTGTGTTTGTTTTTGAGTTGCCACAGTATGCAATAGACAGGCAGGTCTTAAGGTCAATATTGGGTCAAAAATGGCAAAAAATAAAGATTTCTCTAGAGACTCATCAGTCAATCATTGTTTTGAGGAATGATGGCTATACAATGCTTGAAACTGCCAAAAAACTGAAGTTTTCATACAAAGGTGAACACTACAGTCTTCAAAGACAAAGAACAATTGACTCTAACAAGTACATTAAGAGATGTAGAAGGCCAGATGTACAACTAAACAAGATGATAAGTACATCAGAGTCTCTAGTTTTTTTAGAAATTGACGCCCCACTTGTCCTCGGCTGACAGCTTCATGTCACGAATGTAAGTGAAGGCAGACAAGGAGAGAGGATCCAAATGCAGGGCTTTATTGAATAACAAAAAAAACCCAAAGAAAACATCCACGATGGGAAAAGGTAAAACAAAACACGGAGGGCATACAAAGGGTTCAACGGGAAGTACATGAAGACAGAGAGCACGGGTAACAGGCGTCCACGAACATCAAAGACCGACAGGGGAATGGAGAAATAAACAGGGTTATATACACAGAGGTGACGGAACTAAACGATAAGCAGGTGAACACAATGAGTGAGTGCTAGCAGGTGGTGAGGGCAAGGAAAGATGGGAAGTGTAGTTTTCTTAGACAGGGACTAGTGAAAACACGGGCTGGACCACAAGGAAATTGACATGGAGTGTGAAGTGCTGAGTAAAACAGAAAACACGGGACAGACAACACAGGAACGTAACATAATCCCCCCTCAAAAGGACCGGATTCCAGACAGTCCTAAATAACAACAAAAAAAAAATAGAAAAAGCAAACAAAAGTTCCAGGAGAGGGGGGGCTAGACGAGGGGGAGAACGGACAGACCAAAGGGGCACAAGGGACACAAAGACAGACCAAGGAGGCACAAGGGACACAGAGACAGACCAAGGAGGTACAGGGGACACAGACCAAGGAGGCACAAGGGACACAGACCAAGGAGGCACAAGGGACACGGAGACAGACCAAGGGGGCACAAGGGGCAGTTAGGCAGTCCACGGAGGCACAAGGGCAAGAGGGCAGTCCAAGGGGCAGGGACAGATCCAGGAGGCCTGGGAGGTGGCCACAGGACAGGGACAGGTCTAGGAGGCCTGGGAGGCGGCCACAAGACCGGGACAGGTCTAGGAGGCCTGGGAGGCGGCCATCGGACAGGGACAGGTCCAGGAGGCGGCCACAGGACAGGGACAGGTCCAGGAGGCGGCCACAGGACAGGGACAGGTCCAGGCCCAGGAGGCCTGGGAGGCGGCCACAGGACAGGGACAGGTCTAGGAGGCCTGGGAGGCTCTGGAGTCCCTGGGGGCAGAGCCGTAGGAGGCTCGGGAGGCGGAGCCGTACGAGGCTCAGGAGGGGGAGCCGTACGAGGCTCAGGAGGGGGAGCCGTACGAGGCTCAGGAGGCGGAGCCGTACGAGGCTCAGGAGGCGGAGCCGTACGAGGCTCTGGAGTCTCTGGGAGTAGAGCCGTAGGAGGCGGAGCAGAGGAAGGCCTAGGAGGCGGAGCCGAGGGCGGTGGCGCCGTAGGCAGCTCTAGAGGCGGAGGCCTGGAAGGCTCTGGAGGTGGAGCCGAGGGAGGCTCAGGAGACGGAGCCGAGGAAGGGGGCGCCGTAGGAGGCTTTAGGGGCGGAGACCTGGAAGGCTCTGGAGGCGGAGCTGAGGGAGGTGGCGCCGTAGGAGGCTTTAGGGGCGGAGACCTGGAAGGCTCTGGAGGTGGAGCCGAGGGAGGCTCGGGAGGCTCTGGAGTCTCGGGGTGCAGAGCTGTAGGAGGCTCGGGAGGCGGAGCTCTAGAAGGTTCTGGAGTCTCTGGGAGCAGAGCCGTAGGAGGCTCTGGAGGCAGAGCCGTAGGAGGCTCGGGGAGAAGAGCCGTAGGAGGCTCAGGGAGAAGAGCCATAGGAGGCTCAGGGAGAAGAGCCATAGGAGGCTCAGGGAGAAGAGCCATAGGAGGCTTGGGAGGCGGAGCCGTGGAAGGCTCAGGAGGCTCTGGAGGCAGAGCCGTAGGAGGCTCGGGGGGGCGGAGCCCTGGAAGGCTCAAGAGGTGGAGCCCTGGGTGGCTCGAGAGGCTTGAGAGGCGGAGCCCTGGGAGGCTCGAGAGGCGGAGCCCTGGGAGGCTCGAGAGACTTGGGAGGTGGAGCCCTGGGAGGCTCGGAAGGAGGAGCCCTGGGAGGCTCGAGAGACTTGGGAGGCGGAGCACTGGGAGGCTCGAGAGACTTGGGAGGCGGAGCCCTGGGAGGATCGGGGGAGGAGCCCTGGGAGACTCGAGAGACTTGGGAGGCGGAGCCTTAGAAGGCTCGAGGGGCGCTGGCACTTGGACGGTCATGGCTACTGGCGCTGGCCCTTGGACGGTCATGGCTGCTGGCGCTGGCTCAGGGACGGTCGATGGCTACAGGCGCTGGCTCAGGGACGGTCGAGGCTACAGGCGCTGGCTCAGGGACGGTCGAGGCTACAGGCGCTGGCTCAGGGACGGTCGAGGCTACAGGCGCTGGCTCAGGGACGGTCGAGGCTACAGGCGCTGGCTCAGGGACGGTCGAGGCTACAGGCCCTGGCTCGCTGACCGTGGCAGGCGTGGCCGCTGGCTCGCTGACCGTGGCAGGCGTGGCCGCTGGCTCGCTGACCGTGGCAGGCGTGAGCTGAAGAGCGGAAGCTTTTCTTCTCCTCCTCCTCCGGGCGGACGAAGTTGGCAGCGCTGGCTCGTTGATCCGGGTAGGCATGGGCTCAGGCTCGAAAACCGGGATCTCGAGGGGTGGTTCGTCGGCCGCGAGTTTCTTCAGAGCGAGACTCACGTACTCCCTCCACGTGTGGTCTCCGGGTTCCGGCGCTTCCCTCAGCTGGGATGATGGTAACCCGACCCGGTAGATAGTCTTCAGGGAAGCGTCGTCGAACCCGGTGTGGATGGCGACCGTGGAGAAGAGACGCGAGTACTCGCGAATGGTCAGGTTTGCCTGGGCCAGTGTGGTGAAAACCGCTGCTAGATCCATTAGTGGTCGGTCTTTCTGTCATGAATGTAAGTGAAGGCAGACAAGGAGAGAGGATCCAAATGCAGGGCTTTATTGAATAACAAAAAAAACACAAACAAAGAAAACATCCACGATGGGAAAAGGTAAACTAAATGAGGGAAAAGGTAAAACAAAACACGGAGGGCATACAAAGGGTTCAAGGGGAAGTACATGAAGACAGAGAGCACGGGTAACAGGCATCCACAAACATCAAAGACCGACAGGGGAATGGAGAAATAAACAGGGTTATATACACAGAGGTGATGGAACTAAACGATAAGCAGGTGAACACAATGAGTGAGTGCTAGCAGGTGGTGAGGGCAAGGAAAGATGGGAAGTGTAGTTTTCATAGACAGGGACTAGTGAAAACACGGGCCGGACCACAAGGAAATTGACATGGAGTGTGAAGTGCTGAGTAAAACAGAAAACACGGGACAGACAACACAGGAACGTAACACTTCAACACCAGTTTCATGTACATCAGTAAAGAGAAGACTTAGGGGTGCAGGCCTTATTGGAAGAATTGCAAAGAAAAAGCCACTTTTAAAACAGAAAAACAGAATGTTAGAGTGGACAAAGAAACACAGACATTGGACAACAGATCATTGGAAAAGAGTGTTATGGATCTTAAACCCACTGAGCTTTTGTGGGATCAGCTAAACTGTAAGGTGCGTGAAAAGTGCTCGACAAGACAGCTACATCTATGGCAAGTGCTACAGGACGTGTGGGGTGAAATGTCACCCGAGTATCTGGACAATCTGACAGCTAGAATGCCAAGGATCTGCAAAGCTGTCATTGCTGCAATTGGAGGATTTTTTTTGATGAGAACTCTGAAGTAGTTTCTGATTTTTTTTTCTTCAAAAATGGGATCAGTGACAATAGGCAGTGATGGGCAGTAGCTTCACTACAAATGGCATGCTATTAGCTTAACTACATTTTTCAGTAGCGAAGTTACTAGGTAGCGGCATAGCTACACCGCTACATCATGCCTTGTATCCGGTTTTACTTATGCCAGTTTTGAATCAAAACTAAAGATGTCCGATCACAAAATAATCGCTCATCTGAATCGGTTCTTTAAAATTAATTGGTCACATGGGATAGGAAAGAAGTCTGAATCGGTTCACGATTCAATCTGAATGATTCAGAGAGCTTGTGCTTGTGCTGCTGAATCATTTGGCGTGCACTATCACTTGTCAATAAGCTCATGGAATATTTTATAACACTGCAAATAAAGATAACTCTGGTTGCAGTGGATCTACCATCAATGGAAATGAAACCTGCAAATGTGTCCTATCAATAAATGGGTCTTTATAAAGTTCAACATGTTTGCAGCTTGTATACGATTTCTGCTGGTAAATACCTTTCCCAACCAAAAGAGTATCAAAACACTTATTAGGCTACATGAAAACTCTTAAAATAGTACCATGGCATTACCATGTTTTTTTGGACAAGTATCATTACCTGGCACTGTTTATACAATGGTAGGGTTTATGAATATGGTAATCATTTTACAAAGTACCATGGTATTTTTTGAATGGCCTTGAAGCACCATGTAAATACAATAGTATATGAATATAGTAATCATATTTCTAATCATAGTACTTTGAAGCACCATGCAAATACAGAATGGTACATAAATATGGTAATTGTTTAACAGAGTACCATGGTATTTTCATCTGATACCATCAGAAATCCCATTGTTATTGCCCAGATGTGCTCACTCACTCACTCTGTACCAAGGCTTTTATAAACATCATGTGAATAAGTCTTTTAGATGCTTTGTCTATGATGGTATCCGTACATCTGCAGTTGAAAAAAATTAAGTAGCTTAAATGTAGCAAGCTACTTTTGTCATGTAGCTTGAAGTGTAACTTGCTACTTTCTTTGAAGTGTAGCTTTTAACAAATGTTTGTGTTGAGTAGTTTGTAGATTAGCTAGCTAAATGTTTTGAGTAGCTTGCCCAACACTGACAGTGTAGGTTAAAGCAGCCAAACTTCCTTTTGCTTCAGTAAACTTCCTTTAGCTCTGCACACACACACACACACTCAAAGGGTTTCTCAGTCAAGAAGAGGAACATAAATATTTCTCTTGGCTACAGCTTCAGATCCTTGATAAACATGTGGAAAGGTAAAATGAGAGGCAGAGTTATAATTATGATGTGGGTGATGTCCATCTTTCTATCCATTCATCTGTTGGTCTGACTGCCATCCAGTGAACTTGTTTATTACATGAATGGCACACCTGTTTGCACGTTTCGCAAACACAAACCCTGGAAAATACAGGATGTTCAAGACAACTGAAACTAAGTTTCTGTATGTGGATGTGTTTCTATCTCTGTGTGTAATGTACACATGGGCTCAGGACCAGTTCAGCTGACCAATTTGTTTGAATTTACTTAAGGACCCAGTGGCTATTCCCTGTGGACTCAGTTACCATATGAACTTTCACTCCAAGACCGGATTTGGTTCAAAACCCCATGCTGGCAGAAGTGGTGGAGAAAGTGAAGAAAACAAAACTCCAAGCTGCTCGTCCTGATCAATGTAATGGTGAAACTGATGATGTGAGATTGCTGATCTGAGAGACAAACTGAAGGCTTTTGCAGAGAGGAGATAGAAAAGATATTTGATAGTGGTAATGCTTTGGACATTAAGTTACTCATCATGCGTCATGTAATGTCAAATAGAAATATAAGCAATACCAACATTTACATGAGAATTATAATCAAAAGGCAGAAAGCATTTCTTATTATATCAGCAATGAGACTGAACTGTACTGATAAATTAAATAGAGAAAAAGAATATTTAGCATTTCAAGCATTTTAGAAACGCACTATAAATAGTCACTTTTAGCAGTCTTTATTTCTCTCTCTCTCTCTCTCACACACACACACACACACACACACACACACACACACACACACACACACACACACACACACACACACACGTTTATCCAATAACTTGTTAGAAACAGCATAAGCCGTGAAACTTTTTCTGAAGTGAACTTTTTGAATTACTAATGAAGGCTTGGACACATCATTTGTTTTGAACCAGCAACAGCAGATTCTCATCCGTCGTGTAAGAAAGTAGTTCCATGCACAAATGCATTTTTATGAATGTACTCTGTTTTTCTATAATTTTTTTTTTAATTAACTTGTTCATTGAACTGTTGCATATAAGCAATATCACACTCACAATCGTGCTATATGGCCCTACATCAGCACTGCTGTAATTACCTGCAGCCGAATCACAGCAGGGCTGATGCAAGGCCATAATCGCACTCTTGATCGTGTGATATTTCTTAAATATAACTTCTATCACTGAAATAATACATGCCAAGATTTTCCTTAACATCCTCTACACTGCAAGTGTAACATTGATGGGAGAGTCACGAAAGTGTGGATCCAAATGCAGACAATTTCATTAATGCAACTCAGAAGATGAGAAAAATACTTAAGAGGGAAAAACAAAAATCAAATATAATAGTATTTATACACAGAAGGATGACGATGGAACAGGGAACAGCTGTGGAAGATGGAAGGCAGGTTAGATAAAATCAACAAAAGTGCATCCTGGGAAATTAAGTCCATGGCTAAGGGGAAAACAAAGTGCAGTTTGAAAAGGTCTGAAGGGGAAGTCACTGCAAGAGGGTTGGCCGCTGGAGCAGAATGCAGAAGACCAGCAATCACGATGTTTGCAATTATTTCACCAAGGGGCAGACGGTTGCAGTCCAATGGGACCATCTCCCTCACCGGTTCATTCAACCCCAAAATGATCCTGAGGATTCTCTCTTCCCAGAACACTTGAAAGGGCAAGCTCCAGAATCTCACGCAGTAGTCCTCCACTGAAGACCCTTGAGTGAGTTGCTCCAGTTGTTCTTCTGTAACATTGATGGGAGAGATGAGACTGGAAAGTGTGTCTCAAAATGCAGACTAATTTTATTAATGTAACTCAGAAGATGAAGACATTAAAATGAAAATGAAACACTTCAGAAAAAGGGAAAATATAACATAACAATTTGCTGGTAAAAATAGGTCTGTAACATTCAAATTACATGTTACCAAACTGACAGACAAACTAACAAGAAACAATGATGAGGGAAGGAAACCAGAGGATATTTATACCCAGAAGGATGAAGATGGAACAGGGACCAGCTGTGGAAGATGGAGGGCAGGTGAGGGAAATTAACAAAAGTGCATCCTGGGAAATGAAGTCCATGACTAAGGGGAAAACAAATTGCAGTTCGTGACAGTAAGTGCAATTGTCACAACTGTTTTATGGGACATCACACTATATTGCATGTCTGAAATTTAGTAACTCACCCAAAAACATTTAATTCACGCTTCAAAATGTAGTTATTGTGTCAGTAAATTGGCCAATACCACCAAAATGAAAAGTTTTTTTGTCATCGTGTTATCTGTACTGACCAAAATGTTTATATACGTTTTTTTTCATCATGGTAGTCAACCCTGATTAATTTTTTTTTCTACTTTTTTGTTGACTGATTGCTTACTGTACTTTACAAGAATGTCAGTTTTGTCTAGCTGAATGCTATTGTGTATCACACTGAGATTTTTAGGCAGCGATTTCAACATAAAACTGTGTTTTCAATACTGTGCAATACTGTAGTATTATTTATTATTATAGTATAAATTTTTGTAGCAATGTGTTACATGTAAACAGAAAATGTACATTTGTATGTCCATTTTTACACATTTCTTACATATAAAATCATATATAGTGAACAGAAAATTGCCACAAAATGACGTCCATGCCAAAACAATTTAAAAAATAAAAAACCCTGCAACAATAAGAAAACATTCCATGTCATAGATATTTAAGAAATATACACGTATCTACACATGTGCCAAAACACGTGAAATTTGTTTAAATGAACAAGAAACAAACTGTTCAGAGATTTGAAATTAATGTTTTGAAAAAAAAAAACATTGGTTTGATTGATATATCAGTGTCATAAAAGAGCATCAACAGGAAGGGTCAGGGTAAGAAGAGCGATTTTAGACAGAATGATCAGTCCTGGAGTCAAATCAAATCACGTTTATTTATATAGCACATTTAAAAACAACCATGCTTGACCAAAGTGTTGTCACAGGCCAGACAGAATAACATAAATAGGTAGTAGGACAATTTCACAGCTTAACCATAGTAAATTAAAAGCTAATGAAAATAAGAAAGTTTTAAGCAACGATTTAAAAAGAGTTAGAGAGGAGGCAGTCCTGAGGTAGTCCGGTAAGCTGTTCCACCGTTTGGGGCCAGTTATACAAAACGCACGATCACCTGTATGCTTCATCCTAGATCTAGGAACAGACCACGAGCCACGATCCTCGGATCTGAGTGATTTGGTTGGGTTATGCAGACAAACCAAATCACAGAGATAATGGGGTGCCTGATTGTTTAAAGATTTATAGACTAATCTTAAAATAATTTTGAAATCTGATAGGAGATCAGAATGGGAGTGAGGTGTTTATGTTTACAACTGCCCTAATAAAAGTCATGCCGCAGCATTTTGGGCCATCTGCAAGTGGTATAGAGCTGATGGTGCAGGCCAGAGTACAGAGAATTACAGTAATCCAAGCGTGAAGAAATAAAAGCATGGAGCACAATTTCAAAAGTTTTCCTGGATAGAAACGTTTTGGTTTTAGCTAGGCGATGTCAGTGGAAAAAACGCGATCTAACCACTTCGTTAATTTGTTTGTTGAACTTTAGGCTACTATCAAAGAAAAAGCCTAGGTTCTTAGCGTGAGAAGTGAGATGAGGAGTGAGAATACCGAAGTCAATGTTGTTCACTTTTTTTAAGCACGTTTGGTCCAAACAAGATAATTTCTGTTTTATTCTCCTTAAGGTGTAGGAAATTATCTGTCAACCAGGTTTTGAGTTCCTGCAGACAAGCTAAGAAAGGGTCAAGAGCTTGTTTTTCATGACGTTTTATAGGTGCATAGATCTGTGTGTCGTCAGCGTAACAATGAAATGACACCCCATATTTGTTAAAAATAGCGTCCATAGGAAGCATATATAAAGAAAATAGGGTTGGAGCGAGGATCGAGTCCTGCGGAACACCACAGGTAAGCTGTGCCACAGAGGAGGAGTGCTGGCCCACTGCAACAGAGAAGCTTCTATCTGAGAGATATGACCAGAACCAATCCAAAGCCGTACCTACCAAATACCAACACAATGCTCAAGGCGTGAAATAAAGATATTGTGGTCAAGAAGGTCAAATGCTGAGCTAAGATCTAAGAGGACCAGAGCCATGACATTCCCAGAGACTGTAGTCATTAGGATGTCATTGAGTACTGTTAGTAGAGCAGATTCTGTACTATGCAAAGCTTTGAAACCCAACTGGAGAGGTTCAAGGATAGAGTTAATATTTAAAACTGATTGCAACTGGGTTAAAACTGCCTTCTCGATAATCTTCACAATAAAAGGCAAGTTAGAGATAGGCCAAAAATTGGTACAGATAACAGGATCCAAAGTGCGTTTTTTGAGGAGAGGTGTCACCGTTGCAAGTTTAAGGCAAGTTGGGACAGTCCTGGTCCAGAGACAGTAATAACAGACAGTAAATCTGGACCAAAAGTGTCAAATATTTGCTTGAAAAAGCATGATGGTATGACATAATTTGGAGATAAGGTATGCTTTAGATGTTCAGTGATTTCTCTGCAAAACAGTAAAAAATTAAGAGAAGTTTCACACAGATCACTGATGACTCTGGAAAAATAGTTGTAATAGGATTTAAAATTGCATTGATGGTGGAGAAGAGTTCTGGGTCTATCGGAGTTTTTAGTTATAATCTCAGATAGATATTTCGATTGAGCAGATTTGACAGCTTTTTGGAAGGTGGACAGTGCATTCTTCATTGTTTCGTAAGACACTTGTCCTTTTCCATTTCCATTCACTCAGCCTCTCTGTTCTGGGTTTGGGATCTCTGTATGTTTTATAGGAGGAGTTGAAGTTTATTCAAAAGTGACTCTCTGTGATCTAACAATATTGTCATATCACAGGAGTAGAAAAAAGATGAATTTATACAAATGTTCATTAACAGTAACAACATAAATAATATTAATAGACCTGTATGTAACTTGGGTAAGTATATTTGATTTGTGTAAACATGTTTTTATGTAAACGAGTGTCTTTGTGTTAGTAAAATATTATGAATTGTTTCAGATTAATGTAGGCCATATGTTTAGTATTATTTTGCAATATTATTTATTGACCATAAAAAATAACCTCTTTCACATAGGCGTAGGCTACTATTGATGAAAGATATCGTTGTCATTCTCAAGATATCATTGTATATATTTTGGATTGACATTTTTGTTACGTTTACTCAAAACATTTTTATTCACTGACTTTATTCACTGTATGAGTTGCATTGACGCTTAGAACCTTATGTAACCAATTCAGTATAATCATTGCCAGAAAGGGTTAATTTGAAGAGAAATGGGTGTGGTTCTCTTGTCACCCTGTAGAGGATGCTCTTGCACATCGTAATTGTTCGGAGAGTTGAGCTGCCACGTGAAGTTGCTGCTGTTAGAAATGATAGCAAGAAGGCTATTTTCATTGATATTTTGCTAAATATTGTTTAATTTTTAATTTGCAGTGTGTTCTAAAGTTTCCCAGATGCAATCCTTCGAAGGAGCCTTGCATTTTCTTTATATTCTACCATTTTTATGAGCTCTGGTCAGTTTCAAATTCATGCATCATTGATTTGGTTAATAATATGTTTTTTATTTAGTAAATCAAGCTAAATATCTCAAATTTTACATGTAAAAATACTTAATGAGTATTATCAAGTAAAAGGGTATATTGTTCCAATTCATTGATTTAATTAAGAGTTTCATGTAACAGTAAACTTTTATATGTTAAGTGTCTATCATTTATTTTCTCATGAATATCATTCACGATATAAAACATCTTGGTTACATACATAACCTCCATTCCCTGAGACGAAGGGAATGAGACACTGCATTTGCTAATGCATATGGGGTGTGTCCTTCCACATGACCTAGTTCAGTGGTTCCCAAACTTTTTACAGTAGCATACCCCTTCAAACATTAAACATCCTTTCCCGTACCACCACTCTAATGCATAGATAAAATTCACACAAGGTAATTTTGAAAATATGTCTGTTTAACACAATTATCTTTGTAAAACAACTCCCTTAAATGAAACATGTTATATATTTACATGTTTTGTACATGTTATATTAATCATATACATACTGAATAAATGGCTTACCGATTGAGATGGGAATGCTAGATATGATATAACTTGAAAACTCCCCCAAGAATAGCGTTTGGTTCTGTGCCTGGAATTGCGCATCATTGCAGGTACGGCATTATTGGTCGAATTCGTGCATTGCTGTATCTGCGCAATTGCGCGGTCAGCTCAAGGGGCTTTTTTATGTCACATTTGACACTGTTACATTATGTTTTTCAGCAAATGAGCTCAACATTACCAACAATGTAAAAACAGCTCACTAGCGTGCAATCAAATGTGAGTGAAAATTACATTGTGTAAATATGGAAATGATATGGTGCTGCCAAATGTCTGACTCCTGTCATCAAAGCTTTTGAATTTATACAATCAGAATCATATATAAATGATGTTTATTATATATACATATATAATAAACTAAAATCTTGGACGACTGACATGTGTGAGTCTGTGCTATCACTAAGCTACGTCACCTAGCACTGGGCTGGAGAAAAAAGATACTTGCGTGACGCACGACGCATGAGAAGATGCATTTTTTTTAACCGCAAAAGATTTTTCATAGGTTATTGCATAGCAGATTTTTCTGACCTTATGACACAACCATTTTGGTATTTCTACACAAGAGTGCACACAAAATAATTTTTGCCAGGGAGAAATACATGAACTTGGTTTGAATGTTATTTTCGACTTTGATGAATCTCAAAATTGTATTCGCGTACTCCCATTGTAACTTCACATACCCGAGTTTGGGAAACACTGACCCAGTGGGAAACCTCTCTACAATAACATCAATATTCTAATATTGGCTGTGGTATTTGAGTCCTGCCCTTTAAGGCGCGAAGCGCGAATTTCTGACTGAGGGACAAGGAGTAAATCACTTGCTCCTCAGAAGAACTCAGAGCCTTGTAGTGACGCTAGCGTTCGCAATGTCTCGTTCCCTTTGTCTCAGGGAATCAAGGTTATGTTTAATACATCAATACAACTGTTATTCTTTTTATTTAAAATTGCATACAAAAATCGAACAACCCAACAATATTCAAACTCTCCTGTTCTGCAATCACAAATGCTCTCATTATAAATATAGTTGTTTAAACAACACAATAAATCACTTATTTAGACCTTGTCTGTACCTTGCTAATAATGGTCAGGGATCGTTTTAGTTGTCGCATTTGCGGGTTGTTTACCTATGATAATTAATTTCAATTTGTTAAATTTCACCCCATTTTAAGTAAAAATTGCTCGCTTTTGTTCTACAGCCTCTTTTCGAGTGTCAGGTGAGGTTTCTTTGCACTCATTTTTGTGTGTCATCGGAAACCGAGATGAAATACAATGTAAAACAAGTATCTGGAGGACAGACTATTACTTGCACATAATGATAGGTTGTCATTATTGACAGGACTGTACTGTGGACTCACTGCATCTCTGATTGGCCATTGCCATTTCATTGCTCAACGCACACGTCTGGGATCGATTAGAAACTCAGCCACTGCAAAAATACATTCTAAATAGAAACCATTAACTCAACAGGATTAGACATAAATTGAATGCTGTAATTATCAGTTTTCATTATAGAGTTCTCCTTTGGATAATTAAAGACACGTTTTTGTTTTATCCCTGTCTTCCATGCATTCCTTGCAACTGGGTCCACATTCCCCATTTTTCCCTGAGCTCAGTTCCCTTGACCTTGCGTCACCCCCAAGTCCTTGACAACTGGAGCATCAGAAAGAGCAGCTTTTCCCATGTCACACATTTCCATGAGGGTCAGCCAGATGTGATGATCCAAAAACACCAGGTTACTCTCTGAGTTGCCAATGGCCTTTGCAGTGACTTTTGTGGCTCACAGTGCTAAGTCCGTAGCATTGCGGAGTTCTTTGAACATCTTTGGATTTTAGCCTTGCTCGTTCATTTGTTTGAGGAGCTTAGCTTGGAAAATTGAATTAGCAAGGAGAAATACACTAATGCCTCATGACCTTTTCCAAAAGCAGCAATCACCTCTCCCAAAGCACCTGCCACTTTAGGGGGTCTATGCTACTCCCAAAAACAGTACAGAGCATGTGTCGGAGCTGTAAATACCAATAAAACTGAGATCTGGGAATCCCAAAATGATGATGATGATGGCTGAAATGAGCAGCTGTGTTATGCAGAACTGGCCACAAAACGGTGCCGCAATATGTCGAAGGAGGCAGCGATATGCAGAAAAAGATAGCGACTTTTGGGCCAGTTGCTATGTAAAATCCCGGGCCGATTTCTCTTCCCTGTCCACCCCTGGTAGCCGAGTGTAGTAACCCCCCTCACAATCCACTCTGACCAACAGAAAGGGGACTTGTTGATACATAATTTGGGGTTCAGCCATATGCTTGAGGCAACATTTAAATAAATGTCTGAATTAAATACTGTGGCTACTCTTGTCGAAATAACGTGCAAATGTGAAATAACAGGGTGTGAACTCTCCAGATAATTTGACTGAAAGGCTTTGCAATGGCGAAATAGGGGCAATGACTTCCTGTTCAATAGAAAACCAGAGAGGGGCTCTTTCAGGTGGACACGACCAATGAGGCAAATGCCTGAGACCAAACGCATAATAATAAAAAAAACTCTTGGGTAGGCCTAGCCAACCTTTGTCAATCGGCCTATGTAATTTGTTGAAATGTAGTCTGGGACATTTACCATTCCAAATAAAATGAAGCCCAACTGTCCACATCACTCGAAAACCTTTTTATTAAAAAGTTCAAAATTAGACAAATATGCTGGGAATAAAATACCCAAATACTTAGTATGCTGTATTTGACCCTATTCAGAGTAAAATAATCTGAAATCAATCCATTTGTTTGTACCGCTGCTACAGGGTGTCTATAAAGTAACTTAATCCATACAATAAAAGTATTCCCGAACCCATACATTTCCAAAATCTTAAAAAGATAATCCCATTCTACCACATCAAACGCCTTTTCGGCATCAAGTGAGATGGCAGCGACCGGAGACTGATCATTCACTACTGACCACATAATATTGATGAAACGACTAATAGTATCAGAAGAGCTACAGCCCCGAATAAACCCCACCTGATCTATATGTATAAGAGTTGTCATAACTTAATCATTTAGCCAAAATGTTTACATCTAGCTGGATCAGAGAAATTGGACAATAACTTTTACACTCGCCTGGATCTTTGTCCTTTTTAAGAATCAGACTGATCTGGGCTTGCATCATGGTTGGGGGAAGCTTTCCATTTTTAAATTGATTCTTTATAAACTTCTAACAAAAGTGGAGCCAATTCTGTAGCATAATATCTAAAAAAAAAAATCTAAACTTCAGCAGCAAAACCATCTGGCCCTGGAGCTTTGTCTGTAGGTAAGGCATTAATTACCTAGTCAAGCTCCTCCAAGGTTATCTCAGAATCAAGATCATGTTTTTGCTCAGACGTCAATTTAGGGAGTTCTAATGGTTCCACAAATTTTCTAATATCTTTATTAGTAGACGAAGACGTAGATCTATAAAGATCAAGATAGAACTCTTTAAAGGCATTATGAATAACAATGGCCGAGGTAAAATTTTTACCACCAGCAGATTTCACTGAGGGAATGGTAGAAAAAGACTCTCTCTGCTTTATAAATCAAGTAAATGGTCTGTAAATGATTTATAAATGGTCTGCACTTATACAGCGCCTTTTTAACCTTAACAGTATTCAAAGCGCTTTACACTGTGACTCATTCACCCATTCACACACATTCATACACCAATGGCGGCAGAGCTGCCACGCAAGGTGCTAGCCTGACATTGGGAGCAACTTGGGGTTCAGTGTCTTGCCCAAGGACACTTCGGCATGTGGAGTCATGTGGGCTGGGATTCAAACCACCAACCCTGCGATTAATGGCTGACCTGATCTACCAACTGAGCCACAGCCTCCCATTTATATATTTAGCCAAAAGCTTCCCTGCTTTGTCCCTCGACTCAAAGTATGACTGTCTTGCCCTGAATAACCAAAACTCCACATTCTGTGACAAAATTGTATTATATCTGTATTTCAATCGGGCCATCAGAAGACATTCAGCGTTTCAGATCTGCCTCTGCACTTTTTATATTCCCTTCCAACTCCACAAGTTCTTGTGCTTTGGATATTTCGGTAAATGAGGCATACTGTATGATCAGACCCCTAAGAACCGCCAAAAAGTGCCTCCCAAGCCACAGCCACCGAAGATACTGAGGACCAGTTGGTCTCCATATAAACATTTATTTCAGTCTTTAATATTTGTTGGAAATCAGGATTTTGCAAAAGGGATACATTAAAGTGCCAACTACAGGTGAAATTCGAAAAATTAGAATATCGTGCAAAAGTTCATTAATTTCAGTAATTCAACTTAAAAGGTGAAACTAATATATTATATAGACTCATTACAAGCAAAGTAAGATATTTCAAGCCTTTATTTGATATAATTTTGATGATTATGGCTTACAGCTTATGAAAACCCCAAATTCAGAATCTCAGAAAATTAGAATATTGTGAAAAGGTTCAGTATTGTAGGCTCAAAGTGTCACACTCTAATCAGCTAAACACCTGCAAAGGGTTACTGAGCCTTTAAATGGTCTCTCAGTCTGGTTCAGTTGAATTCACAATCATGGGGAAGACTGCTGACCTGACAGTTGTGCAGAAAACCATCATTGACACCCTCCACAAGGAGGGAAAGCCTCAGAAGGTAATTGCAAAAGAATTTGGATGTTCTCAAAGTGCTGTATCAAAGCACATTAATAGAAAGTTAAGTGGAAGGGAAAAGTGTGGAAGAAAAAGGTGCACAAGCAGCAGGGATGACCGTAGCCTGGAGAGGATTGTCAGGAAAAGGCCATTCAAATGTGTGGGGGAGCTTCACAAGGAGTGGACTGAGGCTGGAGTTACTGCATCAAGAGCCACCACACACAGACGGGTCCTGGACATGGGCTTCAAATGTCAAACGTCTTACCTGGGCTAAAGAAAAAAAGAACTGGTCTGTTGCTCAGTGGTCCAAAGTCCTCTTTTCTGATGAGAGCAAATTTTGCATCTCATTTGGAACCAATGTCCCAGAGTCTGGAGGAAGAATGGAGCGGCACACAATCCAAGATGCTTGAAGTCCAGTGTTAAGTTTCCACAGTCTGTGTTGGTTTGGGGAGCCATGTCATCGGCTGGTGTTGGTTCACTGTGCTTTATTAATCCAGAGTCAACGCAGCCGTCTACCGGGACATTTTAGAGCACTTCATGCTTCTTTCAGCAGACAAGCTTTATGGAGATGCTGACTTCATTTTCCAGCAGGACTTGGCACCTGCCCACACTGCCAAAAGTACCAAAACCTGGTTCAATGACCATGGTATTACTGTGCTTGATTGGCCAGCAAACTCGCCTGACCTGAACCCCATAGAGAATCTATGGGGCATTGCCAAGAGAAAGATGAGAGACATGAGACCAAACAATGCAGAAGAGCTGAAGGCCGCTATTGAAGCATCTTGGTCTTCCATAACACCTCAGCAGTGCCACAGGCTGATAGCATCCATGCCACGCCGCATTGAGGCAGTAATTAATGCAAAAGGGGCCCAAACCAAGTACTGAGTACATATGCATGATTATACTTTTCAGAGGGCTGACATTTCTGTATTTAAAATCCTTTTTTTTATTGATTTCATGTAATATTCTAATTTTCTGAGATTCTGAATTTGGGGTTTTCATAAGCTGTAAGCCATAATCATCAAAATTATATCAAATAAAGGCTTGAAATATCTTACTTTGCTTGTAATGAGTCTATATAATATATTAGTTTCACCTTTTAAGTTGAATTACTGAAATTAATGAACTTTTGCACGATATTCTAATTTTTCGAGTTTCACCTGTATATGATTTTTTTTTCTCTGTATGTGGCAACAACTAAACTCACCAGGGCGTGATCTGAGACTAAGATTTTTCCAATTGAGCAGTCATTTTATTTTTGTTTTCAATCAAGTAAAGTTTGAGCTCATTTGTATGCTTCAACAAATTGTATTTCCACTAAATTGTTTTGTGGATCCTATCACTGCCTCTTTGAGCCTAGGTCTTTGATGTGAGTGAAGTCTATTCTAAATTTGAGTAGAAGCGAAACACATACTTGTTTATTTCACCAAGAAGCTCTAAACAAGGAATCGATGAACCAAACAAAATGATGGGGTTGATGGAAATTATAATTTTGTGACTGAAGGTTGTTTACATGAACATATGCACATTTAAAATGTATTACAATCTAAAATATAGCTGCAAGCAGCAATGATGGGCCCAAGCACCCATTGGCTTTCGGAAAACAATGCAAGGTAGACACAGAAACAACTCAACATTTATATTAACTTGGACTCTAATTTTACAATGAGAAAAAGATATATGCCACCATTCCAGTTTGACTACAACCTCACAACATTTTCAGTCAGCAGTGTCTACACAATTTAAGCAATTTGGGTAAATGTAAGATTTTTCAAAGTCTGTTGTAAGTGCAACTTTTCCTGCTGCCATTTGATGGCGCTATGACCGTGACAACAATAGCAACATCCATGTGATTAGCCCCCAAGAAAAAACATAAAACTCAATTTCGTTGCAATTCTGTTGTTGCATTTTTTTCTCTATTCACTGTCAAAATAAATGAAGTACATTAACTTTAAGTCTGCATTCGTTACTCATACGCACAACTGTTTAAATAGCCTCTAAATTAATGTTGGGAAAATGAGGACATAAATTAGATTAGAATACTGCATATTCGCCTATAGAATAATTATTCAAAGCATAAATTACCAACTGGTTACCAACAAACAACTATTTGTCATTGTTCCACCATTTGTGCCGGCTCATACTGTTGTTTGTTTTTCTCTATCCCTCATGTCTCACAGGTGGAGCTGGCATGCATTCAGTATTTCCATGGGAATGGTGATCGATCTCAGGGAGATGTTGATCACAACAATGATTTACTTAGCCGTTACCATCTGCTTCACACTGATTGCACTCCCTACTTATTCCTTTTGTGTCACCTCGTTATTTGCCCATTTATTGTTCACTGTAATGTTAACTGTGCTCTCTTGTGTAGTTGGAGCATGCTCGTGTGTCTGTTGGTTGCCCCTCTGTAGAGGTGCGGTTACCTTCCTGTTTGCCGTCACCCTCGCCAGTTCTGTGCTCTGTTCATGTGGAGGAGGATTCCTCGGTCGCTGCCCACGTCTCAGGGACAATATCATCTGGGCTTCGCAACACCCCAGCTTCAACAGACTCTCTTCGGATTGTTTCTGACTTCCATAAAGCACACACTTATCATATGAACACACCCTTCACTAGCCAATTGCGACTCACTGGATTTCAGCCTTCAGAAGCTGGCACCAGAAACGTTGTTAATAAAACCATTGAACATTTTAAATGCAATTATATGTAACTATGTAGTGCATAATAACTGAATATGCAGTTAGCAACCAAAAAAATTAAATAAATGCACACAAAAATATCATACTATTAGGTGAAAGCTGTGGGTATTGAAATACCTTAATTTTTTTTTATTATAATTTTCTGCCTCAGAGAATGCAATAAAACTTAGATGTACAATAAATCTGTAAGCTAAAAACACAAATGAGGATTCAATAATTAGGCCTGTTAACATTATTACATTGTCTTATATTTAAATCTGGCATATGGCCATATACAGCCACGGCCAGTGCATTTTAAGTCTACAGTAGGCCTTCAGTGCGATTCATGCCATTAAGAAAAAGTTTCAAAATTAATAGGACAATACTTGCAATACATTTTGTTTCGTCAGGGTACACAGTTTCTTTTAAAACTTGATCTGACACTGAATGCTCAAGCAGCCTAATTTTCACTTAGAAAAAACCTGATGTTGCTATAATAATGCAAAAAGCACTTACCAATTTGCTTGAAGTGAAAATCACTTCTTCTTTCCAGTTTAATCAATCACACGATCATGCAGAACATCTCAGGTTTGTAAATCCATAAGGATCTCTTTCTCAACTGTAATGCCAGCAGTGATGACAGCCGACTCGTTAGCAAGATCTCGCGCTCTTCACTTTCAAATTACGTTCATCACTTAAAATAAAATTGCGTCACTCGAGGCCTGGACTGGGACATATCCGAAAGACCACAACCACAAGAACAAATAAATCAATCTTATTGGCTGATGATTCTGACAATCTGACTTTAAATGCCTATTCACATACATTGTTGAGGGATTCTGTGGAGTTCTGAAGGCCTGATGGGGTGGAGCTCAGACTCACACGCTGCTTCGGCTAACAAGCATGGCTTCGGGCATGCGATTTGTGAAAGAGTTGTCACACTTGGACCAAATAATAAAGACAAGCACCAAATTAGTGCCCAATATAGATGGGAACTCCTTCAATACTGTTTAAAAAGCATCCCAGGGTGATACCTCAAGAAGTTGTTTGAGAAAATGTCAATGGCATGATGTTCTAATATTTTTACATTTCAGTTGATATTTGTAATATATTTTATTTATATAAAAAATATGTTTATTAAAAATAAACTTGAAAATGCAAGATTGCCAAATAATTAAAAACATGTGAAAAATGAATGATAAAATTTAATGCATTGCCATGGCAACAGTATTTAAGATATCAAGAATCCCTTCAGAATTTTAAATCTGCCCTGTCTTGACATTATAAAAAAAAAAAAAAAATGTAAGCAATTCAGGTGAAAATAATAGGGATATTTCAAAGTCTGTTAAAAGTGACACATTCCTTCCGCCAGTTGGTGGCACTATGGCCATGACCCACAATAGCCACATCAATGTGATCAGCCTGCAAGGGCAAACATTTGGCTCAATTTTGATGCAAATCTCATCATGCACGCAGAAGATATGAGACATTTCCTTCTTCCAATTTTTTGATGTTATTTTATCCCGTCGCCATGGCAACACCATTCGATATATCAAAAATCCCTTCGCAATTTAGCCAACTTCCTATTGGGCAGACGTTCAAGAGATTTCACGCGTTATGTACCCCAAAAGTACCGAATACCTTGAAAAGCAGAATAATAGTAAGAAGAATCTTAAGAAGAAAAATAGGGGTCCTCGAACTTTCAGTGCTTGGGCCCTAATTAGGGATCATGTATTAACAATAAATATTTTTCATAAATGTTTTAATCTTGTTACTGTTGATTACTGATTACTCTTGGTTAATGATGATTCTGTACTGGACAATAAGGGCAGATGTCTTGCTACCCATCTCGAAAGGCCCATCCAGAAAACAGTTATCCTGCTTGAAGCAGATTGAGAACTTACCTTGTGTCTACAATTCTTTGGGTTAGTCCATAATTGAATATCCTTAATTAATATTTATGTGTCACTAACTTACAAGGAAATCACAAGAAAATTATGTGGTGGGAGTGTAGCTGACGTCAAAGTCTGTTTATATTTATTCATGTAAATGTAATAATTTTTCCAATATTTTTGTAGGAACTGTTTTTGCAGAGGCTTTTATGATGACACAAACACAGAGGCTGCGATCGGAATTCGGTACTACTTCTGCCAAATAAGTCTATGGCAGAAATAGTATGAGTAGTATGCAATTCCAAACTCAGCGAGTGAGACTCAGAGAAAAGATGATCCGCACCACATACTGAGTTCCAGAGTTCTCCACATTTTGAATATTGTTTATTGAAGTCATCCTAAATATCTGAAGTTACAGAAGATGTTACAAGATGCAAGATTAAGTTATTCTTGGATAATAAGCAGCCAATGAATTCCCAGAGTGTGAGGATGCTGTTACTGGGAAGTTGAGTGGAGTGACAGGGTGGACATATCAGTGTCGTATAAGAGCATCAGTAGGAAGGGTGTGTGGATTTGGATATAATAATCATTCCTGGAGTTTTTAGTGCTCTGGGTCTGGTTACTCATTCTAGCACAATGACAAAAAGACTGAACTCCCTATATTCTCCAAATCTTCAAGAATAGGAGTGTATGTGGATCACAGTGCAACAATTATATCTACAGTGTCTCTGATCCAGACTCCACACCTCAATCACTCAGCCTCTCTATGCTGGGTTAAATGTTTATGGAGAATCAAAAGTAGAACTGTGTTGTATAACTCTCTAGATGATACAGAGATTCTATTACACTTTGTGCCTAAGAACATCCCCCACTTTTTGTAAAATTACTGTAATGCACAGTCTTCATCCTGTAATATGAAAAAAGACACAAATGTTAATGAATAGTTACATTTATTTATAATCAAAATGAAACAATCAGAATAATTTTTTTTCTGTCAGTTAATACATTTAGTAACATTAGTCAAATGGTAGGCCGAAATCTACAACTAGATCTGGTCAACAAATTTGATTGGACAAAAAAAAAAAAAAAAAGATATTTAGTTTTTCTACACTGGAATATTTCCTTTTGTGTTACTTCTACATGTCTGTAAATTCCATGGTTTGCAGCATTGTAACCAATCTATTTTCTTTGTCAGAGCACAAACTAAATATGTGGACCGTACTGTGTCTGAAATGTCAGTTACTCAATATTAACTTTTGTTTATGGAACTGTTTTATAAAAATGACTGCTTTGGATGGATTGTCCCTGTAATAAGGGCACTGTAATCACTTTGAATAAAAGCATCTGCCAAATGCATAAATGTAAATAATATTTATCCTAACCCTTTCTCTAATCGTGAGTGGAAGTTATGCCCCCTTTTGGAGTTGGTGCAACCCCCTTTTGGAGTAACTTCACCTATTGTTGGAGGCCCTGCCCCCATTTGGAGGTCTCCAGCCTGTAGCTAGAACTACTTTAATTTATAGGGAGCCCCTAACCAAAGTCTTTCTGGCAAGTCAGTCCACAATCAGCCATCTTTGGAATACTATCAGGAGGGTGTTTTGGAATTGGAAAAGACAGAAATCTCAAAAACGGTTGGTCAAGATTACGATCAAAGGGCATATTTCAAATCAGCAGTAAAATCTGACAACAATGTTATCATAAATTGCGCTACCGTTGGGTGTTCCAATTTCTCCCATTCATTTTAATAGAAGTGACCCATCTCTGTTGGGCCTGTTTCCGCCCCTATTTGCAGTTATCCACCATATTTTTCAACGAAACTAGGGAGCCGCCATTCTCAACCTTGAATGTGGACCACTTCCGGTATCAGCCACTTCCAGCTACTTTAGCAATACAAAAATACTACATAATGCTGATTTATATTACAAGCTGGCAATATATATGTCGTCATATTATCATTAATTATGATTTTCATAAACTCATTGGTTTTCAACACATATAGTTTTACCATATATCGCATTTTGCCATCGTTTTATCACACTGTTGCACAGGCAGAAAGAATGAGAGATCAGGCGCTGAGAGGAGAGTCCTCTGCACAGTCTGGCATGCCTCCAAAAACTTTCACAACCAGCAGAGAGAAGAAAGCCGCTGAGCAAATGCTGCTTTAACTTTCTTTGCACCAAAACTAAATCTTGTTTCATCTTGGCAAAAAACGCATTTTACTCTCCGTTCTTTTCAGAGAACATTCTTTCTTTCTTATAGCGTATAGTAAACAGACATGCAGATCTCACATTCAGCATGGCTTATGAAACATCGCCTTTGGAAATGAACAAATAAAGGCATAATTTGCGGTTACGCAGGTACATACACTTAAAGTCAGAAGTTTACATAAACTTATAGGTTGAAGTCATTAAAACTTATTTTTTTTAACCACTCCACAGATTAAATATTAGCAAACTATAGTTTTGGCAAGTCATTTAAATTACTTGCATGACACAAGTAATTTTTCCAACAATTGTTTACAGGGAGATCATTTTCTCAATTTTAATTGACGCACCATTCTAGTGGGTCAGATGTTTACATACACTAAGTTAAATGTGCCTTTAAGCAGCTTGGAAAATTCCAGAAAATGATGTCAAACCTTTAGACAGTTAGCCAATTCGTTTCTGATAGGAGGTATACTGAATTGGAGGTGTACCTTTGCTTGACATCATGGGAAAATCCAAAGAAATCAGCCAAGACCTCAGAATTGTTTTTCTGGAAATCCACAAGTCTGGTTCATCCTTGGTTCAATTTCCAAATGCCTGAAGGTACCCTGTTCATGTGTACAAACAATAGTACGCAAGTATAAACACCATGACACCATGCAGCAATCATATCGCTCAAGAAGGAGACACATTCAGTCTCCTAAAGATGAATTTTGTTTGGTGCGAAAAGTGCAAATAAATCCCAGAACAACAGCAAAGGACCTTGTGAAGATGCTGGAGAAAACAGGTAGAAAAGAATCTATATCCACGGTAAAATGAGTCCTATATCGACATAACCCGAAAGGCTGCTCAGCAAGGAAGAAGCCACTGCTCCAAAAAAGCTAGACTACAGTTTGCAAGTGCACATGGGGACAAAGATCTTACTTTTTGGAGAAAAGGTCTAATGAAACAAAAATGGAACTGTTTGGCCATAATGACCATCATTATGTTTGGAGGAAAAGGGGTGAGGCTTGCAAGCCAAAGAACACCATCCCAACCATGAACCATGGGGTTGGTAGTATTATGTTGTGGGGTGCTTTGCTGCAGGAGGGACTGGTGCACTTCACAAAATCAATGGCATCATGAGGAAGGAAATGTATGTTGAAGCAACATCTCAAGACATCAGCCAGGAAGTTAAAGCTCGGTCACAAATGGGTCTTCCAAATGGACAATGACCCCAAGCTTACCTCCAAAGTTGTGGCAAAATGGCTTAAGGACAACAAGGTCAAGGTATTGAGTGGCCATCACCTCAATCCTATAGAAAATTTGTGGGCAAGACTGAAAAAGTGTATGCAAGTATGGAGGCCTACAAACCTGACTCACCTACACCAGTTCTGTCTGGAGGACTGTTTTCACTTATTCTTTTACTATAAATGCTGAAGTTAGAAACTTATCTGACATTAGGACATCATTCTGCTGTACATCCTGTGGTTGTGTGATAGTTTATAAATTATAAATTATATCACTAAATTCTGGTAGTATTATTCTATTTATTTACATCGCCGGAAATGCAGCCGCTGCGTACTTCCGCGTTGCAAAATAAGGTGGATACCTACTTGGACATTCTAGCCCCTCACACAATTTTCTTTCTGTGTTCGCTGAAGTACCAGTTGGTGTCGCCAGGGGGCGCGCCAAGACAAATTCTGGATTCATTAAGCAGCCTCCTACTCTTCACAAGCACAAGGATGCGCGTTCCTCGATTTAAACTCTAAACAAGCTGGTATAAATTGATAATTGAGCATTCTGAATTCATACCACATTTAACCAGCAAACATTGGAACTATCATACAAATAAGTAACACTGGTTTAAAGATGTTACGACACAATTTAATTAAAATAGAAGAGGTTAAACGAAAAAACAAACAAACACTAATGTGTTTGTGAACTGTTTTATTAAGAGATAATATCAGATATCAAAGTTACTGTGTAGACATTATGTGGCGCGCAGCCGTGTCTCGTCTTGGAGCGTCGCGTGCCCCCGCCCCCAAACCGAATACGAGAGTGCGCGCGAGAAATGCAGCGTGAGACACACAGCGAACAGCCCCAAGAAACCCCACCGACGCCACGCGCACTGGAAAAGGGCACTGAAGAAAACAGCAGACGTTTGAGAAAGGAGCGACAGGAAAGGCGACCGCCGACGGTACGAGTTTTTCACTCTTTCAGTAGATTTCACTGTTCACTATCAGGAATTTAATCTAGTTGGAGCGACTCCATCTCCATTTGGAGAGCCGGAGCACATAGTGGTAAACGGGGGATATATCCAAATCAGTGCACGTTTAAGCATATCAATAAAAGTCATAAAGCAGGTGAATAGCTGAATGGTGGGTATTTAAAAAAAATAACACTATCGTTTTTGATGTGCTCAAAGATTTAAATGAGCCAAGAAATTCACGCGGCTGAACTGAGTGGAGAGGGGCGTGTTCTGAGCAGACAAGCGCTATCTCTTAGTGTGCGTCCATCGCCGTCTCATCGCCGTGTAATATTATTTTATTTCAAATGTGTAAAATAAAATTGCTTGACGAATTAATTGCTGAACAGAATTCCGAATGCGCGAAAAACAAACATTGATAAGATGGCGGATTTTCACAGAACTCATGAATGTATATGGAATGATAGTGGTTTTGGTGATGATTAAAGAGTAAACATGTGTTTTTGGTTGTTTAAAAGGCATGGACTGATGTTCTCCATCCTCCTTTGCCAGAGAGTAGAGCTGGCACACATTTTGCAGCGATATGTCTTACTGGTGCACACGCGTGCGCACACACCCACCTACACACGCGCGTGCACTCAGATACTACGGAACAGAAGCTTATAAATAATATACACATGACAAACACTTGTGATTGATCAACATTGTTTGTATATACATTTTACCCTATATGATGCTATGTTTGAAATATAAATGTATTTTTCTGTTTTACCTCCCCGTTGAATCTCTCACAAATGCAACATGGACAGGATTTATTCTTTATGTCTGAATCAATTAGATTTTTTCTGGTCATATGATTATCTACTCATTTTTTTAGTTTAATTGTCTCGATCTACACCATAATTGCCTGATCCTTTGTCTCTGCAAAGCACATGCGCATTGCGCGTAGGGTGTGGATGGACGGACAACAGATGATTTTTACTCTATATCTCTCACACCGGTTCCCTATGTGTAACTGCATCTGTGTTTATAATAAGAGTACAATCTTACTCTATGTATTATTTCCCCGCTATTTGCATGCATATTTCCTTTAGTGAAGAAATCTATTTTACGATGCGATGCCTCAGACAATGAACCGAGGGACCGTGCGCTCGCCTCCCGGTATTCCAAAAGACATTGAGGGGGAAAAAACGAGTGCTTGTTCACACTCGATGTAAATTCTTGAGTGGATACAAGAGCATCGCCACGTCCAGACACCGCATGCTGAAATCAGTGTAACATAGCATTTGGCCCAATGTTTTTTCTCCATTTTGTTTGAGAAAAGAAGCGCGCGTTTAACTCATGTTCGATGAGTCACGCGCTTTAAGCTGGAAACATTCAATTAACCCAGAGTGCTGATTTTACTTGAAATGTATGAGGTGACCGTTTAGACGACAATTTCCCTATTAGTACGACTTAGATCTACTTGAGCACAGGGAAATTTGGCATAATCCTATTGCATAAGTGCTCTTGTTATTCCGAAAAGATTCCTTCTGAAATAAAACTGACCAGGAAAATAAATATTGCCAACGAGGTAGAAAATAAGGGGCAAATGGAGACTTTGACTGTTGAAATGTTCTAAAGATATTTGATTAAAAAATATAGATATATTCTGGAAATAGCCAATAAAAATGGACTTAACCAGTAGGGCTGGACGATAGAACGATGTAATCGGACATTGACGATATGACAAATTTCCTGATGCTGATTTTGACACTCATTGACCGATGATAATCGACAAAATCTGGAAATTACAAAACCATAGAGCTGGGAAGTCACCAAATGTATTAAATAGCAGCACAAGGCTTTATTTCCACGGAGTAGTTTGCACTTAATATGCATTGTGACCGCAACTCTGCAGGATCATCTTTATATATAGCCTATTTGATTGAATCATACATTTATACAAAAACACGTTGAACTTGAACCTACAATTTATTTATATTTCAGTTATTATTATCATCACTATTATTATTATGTTTACATTTATAATTGTCTTTAGATCTTAATTTGTATTAGTAATTTTCCACCTGTTGTCATACAGTGATACTTGCGTGACAGCAGCAAATGGAAGTGTGTTTATATATGTTTTTTTTTATTTATATGATATTTGTTATTTTAATTGCAAGAATATTCACTGATCCTTCAGCCTGGGGTTGATGATGTAGTAAGATATTACAATATTTTTTTATAAAAATAACGTAAACATACTTGCATATCGCCCAGCCCTAGTAACCATATATACAGTATTAAGGTAAGGAAAAAAGGTACCGTTTTAATTATTGGTCATTTAAAAAAAAAAAAATACATATTGATTGACCACTAATCTGAATTTTAGGGGGAATCCCCCTCAAATGTCTTGTTTATGACCATGTTTGCATACCAGAGAGAGATACATGAATATCTACAGTGCATTCAGAAAGTATTCAGACTCCTTCATTTTTTTTTTACATTTTGTTTTGGGGCAGAAAACAAAGCAAAAAACTGATTTTTGATAACTTTGCAAATGTATTAAAAAAAAAAAACTGAAATATCACATTGACGCAAGTATTCAAATCCTTTGCTATGACACTAGAAATTTAGCCCATGTGCATCCCATTTCTCTGCATCGTCTTTGAGATGTTTCTACATTTTGATTGGAGATTACACCTGTGGCAATTTCAACTGATTGGACATGATTTAGAAAGGCACACACCTGTATACAGTATATAAGGTATCACAGCTGAAAATGCATATCAGTGCAAAAACCAAGCCATGAGGTCAAAGGAACGGCCTGCAGAGCTCAGAGACAGGATTGTGTCGAGGCACAGATCTGAAAGAAGCTTGGAACAACCAGGTCTCTTCCTAGAGCTAGCCGCCCAGCCAAACTGAGCAGTTGGATGAGAAGTGCCTTTTCAAGAGAGGTGACCAAGAACCCAATGGTCACTCTGGTTGAGCTCTAGAGATCATTTGTGGAGATGGGAGAAACTTGCAGAAGGACAACCATCACTGCAACACCATCGATCTGGGCTTTATAGTAGAGTGTCCAGACGGAAGCCTCTCCCAGTGCAAGACACATCAAAGCCCACTTGGAATATGCAAAAAAAACACCTTAAAGGACTCTCACACTGTGAGAAACAAGATTATCTGGTCTGTTGAAATGAAGAAACTGTTTGGCCTTAATTCCAAGCGTCATATATGGAAGAAATCAGGCACCGCTCATCACCTGGCCAATACCTTCCCAACGATGATGCGTGGTGGTGGTAGCATCATGCTGTGGGGGTGTTTTTCAGCTGCGACTTGAACTCAATCGAAAATTTCTAGGGGAGACCTGAAAATTGCTGTCCACCGATGGTCCCCATCCAACCTGACAGTATGAGAGGATCTGCAGAGAAGAATGGTAGAAAATCCCCAAATCCAGGTGTGCAAAGCTTGTCGCATCATACCCAAAAAGACTTGAGGCTATAATCACTGCCAAAAGTTCTTCAACTAAGTACTGAGTTAAGGGTCTGAATAATGTCAATGTGATACTTCAGTTTTTTATTTTTAATACATTTTCGATGTTAACCAGTATTTCCACAGTGTTTCTTAAAATGACTTAAATACCGGTTTCTGAAATGTAAGGTGATAAAAAGTCTTATATCTTAAATTATACATAAATTCTTAATTTTCATTAATTAAGAGGTCTTAAATTTGATTGTGGAAAGACCGGAGCAGGAGGTGGAACATTTCTGCATGTAAACGATCAGAAAATTTGCCCCATTAACTTCCATTATAAGTGCTTCACTGTAACCTCTCTTTTATTTTTTGAAATTTTTTGTAAGTACAGGAGGGATTAGTCAAAATACATTTTTGTGGTAATCAATATCATGCAACAAATGCTTTCGATTGAGCTTACCCTTTATTGAAACCGGAATATTCCTTTTAAATCCATTTGTATTGATTCAAATTCCTTGTATTAGGTCATCCAAAGAAACAAGAAATTAAGTGATTCACACTCCGGTGTAAGTGTGTAGTACTGAACAGAAAATTTCAAACCTAGTTGGAGTTTAGTGTCATATAATAACAGATGGGAGCAGAACTCTTATCATTTTGAGACAAATGCAGTAAGAAAGTTGTTAAAGACATTATGCTTGTTATGTCTGTTATCACGGATTCTGCTCTGTGTGACATGAAGCCACCCAGAAGGAAGCAGTGAGAGTGAGAAAAATCTGGAATGTCTCGTGGGTACTTTGATTGTAGGTGTGTGTGTGTGTGTGTGTACACAGTACACAGCTGTCTTGTTGAAGAAGAATGGATGTTTGTTTTTTGTCCACCCAAGCTACATCAACCAATTAGGAATCTGAAATGCAGAAGAGTCATAATGAGCTGTTTTGTGAAATCTCAAAAGTGAATTTGGTGCAGCAGGTGCTTTTGATTTGAATAAAAATCCCATGGTCATGGAAAAGCCCCAAATTACTTGATCAGCTATAAATTACTCTTTGTAAGTGTGATCTATATAAAATGATTAAAACATATCCATATCCAGTAATCAAGAACTGGAAAAGTCATGGAAACTCATTGGTCAAAAGGTGTGGGAACTGGATATTTTGATGACTGAATCACAGTTTGTCACAGAAAAGAGTGTGATAGACAGGAAAGAGTGAGACAGAAAAGGGGCAGTGAGACAGGATGGCAATGACAGAGACTGAGAGGCAGACCAGCCAAGCAGAGCTGTGTGTGTGTGTGCCATTGCATGTTTGTTTGAAGAAGATCATTCAAAGGGACAGATAACTCAAGCACATCTGAAACAGCCCCGAATTAGAGATGCATCCAAATTCAATGTTATTTTTGGACCTGTACGTCTAAAAAAATAATTTGAAAGTCTACGTACCCATTCTGTCACACCAGAGTTAACTTCTTGTGATTAGTTTAGCATTTCTTTTATTATTTGATGCTTTCCCAAGGAAGCTTTAGTGTTGCTTGCAAAACTTGATAAGTTTTAGTGTCAGTCACTAGTCAGTTTCTGTCCCGTCGTGCTTAACGGTCCGTTTGAATTATGGGGAAAGTGATTGTAGTATTATATAATAGTATGTTCTTAGTTAGTTATGGGTTTACTTGATGTAGTGATTATTTCAATATGTATAATTATTCAATGTATTATTTTTATTTTACTTAATTCAAAATATTGGGTGTCAAAGTCCCCTGCAAATCAATTTCAGGGGCAAAAACCGGCCTTTCATAACAGATTTAATTTCTGACACTGTATCAACCCACAAGGTGCAGATTTGTCAGGGAAACCATGTACATGATTGTGTTAATTATGTACGGTTCCCGGTGGGGAAATTGGCCCCTCTGAATTCTTGATTGTAATATCGTGTGTGTCATCATGGAATCTCTCTGAGTTTCCATGGCAATGACCTAAAGGAACTGTAAGAATAAGCCAGAATGGCAGCTCTCCTATGGATTCTACAGCAACGGCCAATCAAAGGCCAGACCCCCACTGACTCCACCTGTCTGTTACAGTCCCTTGGAGAGAGATGTGCACACACGATTAATACTGTTTGAGAACATTAGGCATGATAAACATTACAACGAAAAAAATACATCATTTTATTGTTAGAGTTGTATTGATGTGTGAGGTTGTTAAAAGAGACTCCGGCCATGTCCACACTAATCTTCGCATTGTGTACAGTGAAAATGGAAATGTCTGAAAACGATGACGTATTTGTTGTCATGTTACACAGTTATGTGATCCATTCAACCCAAAACATTTATGATTGCAGCCCATGTGTAGCTGCGCTGTTGCGTCTGTTATTATCTTTGAGAAAAATGTAACATTGTACAAACCTAACAAGTGCGTTCCTTTAAAAGTGACATGAAGTTTACTTTGAATTGCTGTTCAGCGACGGAACACAAGGACAATTGCGTTTCAGACAGTACATGTAGCGGCAATTGTTTTGTTTTAGTGTGGACGAGCAACTTTTGGGAAAACACTTTTAACCAGCAGTGTGGGCGGAGAGCGTTTTGAAAACAAAATTCCTGTTTTCAAATGTATCTGAATTAATGTGGACATAGACTCACTATGATCTAGAACAGAGATGCCCAAACTAAGGCCTGTGGGCCAACTGATCTTTTGATTTGGCATACCTTGACGAATATGACAAGAGTCGAAAAAATAAATAAATACTAAAACAAAAGAATGCTATTGACGCAGTTTTTCATTGCATTAATTTAGCAGATTGCAGAGTAATGTTTTTTTTTTTTTTTTATAATTAAACCATAAAGGATGGGAACCAGGGCAATTATAATTGTGCAATATTTAAAAATTTTCATGTAATATTAGCCCCTTTTTTTGCCAATGTGTGAACGGCTTGTAACGCAACTTAAAAAATTAGCCCTTCCCGGACTTCCTAGTTTGCCTATTAAAGCCTGTTGACTGATCTTCATGCGAAGAGAGGGGGTCGCTTTTGCCGGGAAAATCCAAAGGATGTGACGTTTATGCACACTGCCGAGAACCTTGCCTTGCTATTCAACAGCGTCAACAGACATTCTGCAACACTAGGTAACGTTATCTTAAGAGATGGAATCCAGCAAACTTCCGGCTTCCAGCACAACACCAACTCCTACATAAATTCAGAATGAGCCAAAACATTTATCTATTGAAACCTGTCTGACTAAGCCTTGTTCCAGCACTGGAGAGCCAAATATAATATGCAGTATCAAAGTTTCTAGTTAAACAATCATAACAGTGTAATTTTAATTATTCTGCCTCATCTGTCAGCATGAAGCCAGTGAATCACGTTCAGTCTCTGTTTTGGCCGATCGCACGCGCGATCACGAGCAACAGGTAGCTGGCTGCAGTTCACTTAACGGCCACAGGTGTCATTAATAACAAGGCTTTCTGAATCTTACATTTAATATTTTAAAGAGGCCCTATTATGCTTTTTAGGATTTTACCTTTCCTTTAGTGTGTAACATAGCACTTTGTGCATGCAAAAGGTCTGCAAAATTACATAGCACAAAGTCCACGCAAAAGGGAGTTATTCTCTCCCACAGACAGCACTGCTCAAGAACTACAAGAAACAGCTGGATTGTAGTCCACCCATTTCTTCTGTAAAGTATATATGTCACTATGTAACACATTTGCATAATGCACACCTAAGGGCTACCTTGGCCCACCCTCAAACAAACAGAGTAATAGCTGAGGCCAGGATGAGTTGGGTTAGTGTTGTCGCCATGTCGAGAAGATGCTGTTTTCTTCATTGCGAAAGCAAAACCTCTTTGTTTTGACTTCCAAAGACACATGAATTGAAGAATCAGTGGTTAAAATGTATTTTTACCACTATTCCTCAGTGCAACCACAACCAATGCCGGATTTTCAAGTCGGTTACTCCTGAAAGATTGTGCAGTTCCCACTTTGTTGGGACAATCTGGCGCTTCAGAATCACAGCCTGTAAGTATGCTTATTTATGGATTTATCTGCTAACGAGAGTTCAGATGCAGAGTTTTGTGTTACGGTGTACACCCAGGGCACTGCTGTAGGCCTCTGCTAATCTGCTAGCTAATGTTATTCTGTTGAAAACGTTTTGCTAATCAGCTGCAGGCTACGTTTACCTACAGTTGTGTAGAATTATGTAGATTATTTGTCGTTCTTACTATCATGAATAGTGATCAAGTATGGAGATGGATTTATTTTTAAAATGGTCATTTTACATCTGCAATTCACGGTAGTGCTCGGCTAACCTGCTATTTAATGTTATTGTTTTGGTAAGTGATTTCTATTCAGCTGTGGCTGGCTTTTACCTAAAACTGTGAAACAAAATGGTAGATCTCAAGAGTCTTTATAATTATATAATTACAAGCTGTAATATTACAGCTGCTATCCACCGTAGTCCATGGCTAACTTGCTCACTAATTCTCTAATACTGCCGGTAATGTCCAACTGGGAGTAAGCCTCTGTACTCCGTTCAAATCTTGGGTGGAAAAAGTTCGACTACACTCATTCCAACAAAGGATGACTAATGTGTCTTTTACTTGAAGCTTTGTTAGGTTCACAATAATCAAGAGTGTACTTCTAAGAAAGCTACTTAATTAATACTAAATTTGTGCTTGCGAAGGTGGTTCGGGTCGATCAGCTTGTTCTTCCAAACTTTCATTATCGTACTCTGGCTCAAACTGGTAGGGCAAAAACTGACACCATAGTTACAATCGTGTTTACAGCTGCTCAGCAAGCCTGAAACTCTGTTATGGCAAGGGCCGTTACATTTCTTTCAAACGCTCCACTCTGTTGACCAATCACAACAGACTAGGCCAGCTGACCAATCAGAGCAGACTTAGCTTTTTGTAAAGGGGGGCTTTAAAGAGACCGGAAATAAGTCAGAGTGTTTCTGCAAGAGTATGAAGACGGGGAAAAGAAATGTACAGTATGACAAAAGTAATGTGTTTTTTGAACATTAAAGCATGTAAACCTCTTCTAGTAGATCCCCAAAATAAAATTATGAACCTGTAAATTAGCATAATATGGGGTCTTCAATATAATGCAGTTTGCAGAGCCTGAAATTCGACTAACAATTTCCACATTCTCCACTTTCATACTTTACAGTGCAGATGTGAATTATTAAACCAATAGATGCAGATGAACAAATCAAATCAATAAACTTGTTTTTGTATCAAACTGTAATTCCAGAAGCTGTGCGAGTAAATCTGCTCGGTCTCTATCTCTCAGTATTGTCAGAAGTGTGAGCGCGTGCAGTGAGCAAGTGCTTCAATGCTTACTGAACTTAGGTTTGTATACCGCATCTCCGTTAGTGAGCAATGCGATAAAACTATGTTCCTGTTTTAATCAACAAAGCTGTTAACATGGCAAGCGCATGCACCTTTCATATCTTGGCACTCCCTCATTATTCATAATGCAGCACATTTGCAAGAAAGGCAGAAATAGCAAAAATAGTTTGTGTAATGTACCAGCTGCATGGTGAAAAGAAACACTTAAGCACCTGTTACATCTCATTTCCATCTCTAGTTCCATCCAGGGTCTGAAATTAATGGAGGCTCAGGGAAAATAAAATATCCTGCAATCTGACATGGTTCCAAATTAATATATCCATCATGTTCGTCATTTGGATACATGATTAGTTTCGTGCCATCCATTGTGCAGATGTGGCGGATGCTTGCACCCTTAACGAGCACAGACGGACACTCCGCTTCTCACGCTTTGCATCAGTTCGATGTCATGCTCGCATGCTAAAATTACGAAATGCTACAATATAGTTAATAACAGTATTAACAAAAAATAATATCTGGATGGGTTAAATAGCCTTGATGTTAAATAAAACATTATTAATGATACAATAATAATTTTACAGAACATTAACCACTTCATATCTCTGACTAATGTTCATTGTTTTATTAAATTTGCTTGGAGTTGCTAAGTTTTTTTTTATAGGCTCATTCCAAATCTGGAGAAATTTGGTCATCTACATCTACTGTGTCTGTGCATTTGTTTTGTAGGCTGTTAAGTTAATAGCCGAAATATGTGAATGAGAAAATGTTTCAGTAACAATGCTCATTATGCAATGTAAAGATCATGCAATTTTGTAATTATTGAAACATGCCTTATTAAAATTGAATTGAAGTATTTGACAAAAAATAAATTATGATGAAGTCATAAGGCTAGACCCTGAATTTCTTTTAGCCCACGGCCCTCAATCAAGTTCGATTTTTGGTCCTTCATATGAAAAAGTGTGGGCATCTCCGCTCTAGACAGTACAAGACCGGGCAATAATAAAACACAGAACACAAAACAAGCCAAAGCCAAAAAAATGTACTAACGGCTCACCCCAGTGTTTGCTTCTTAAGAACTGAAATAACTCTTATTTACTGGTGCCTCCTAAGGCCAGCATTACTATTACTAATAAACAGGGTTAGGGATTTGGGTTGGGGAAACCCCAACCCAAGTATTAAACTTTGCAGCGTAACTTCTCCCACAAAATGGTGAGGAGAGGTTTGCGGTTACTTTCCTAAGCAATCAGATGTAAGATTTTTGCCTGGCAGGCAAAAAAATAATCACACTGGTTTACAGGAGGAAAACAAGCCATTTATTGGTGTTTCTTTAACCGATTTCAACTTTTTTCTTGTATAAAGTTTCTGTTAAAACTGATTTGGTAACTTTTTTAACCAGACCTTCATTTATTTTTGGTACTTTTAAAACACCTTATGTACAGATTTGACTGTTTGTAATAATATTATATTATTATTAATATAATATTAATAATAATATATATTAATATTGCAATGATAATATTGGAATATTAAACTATAAAATCCATTAAATTATTACATGTTTAAAACTATATGATAATATAAACAAAAAGTGAAATGAACCATTTCAATATTTATTGTGTGAAATTATTTCTAGCAACTTTACAAAAATTACAACTGTCACACAGTTTTGGCATTACTTCCACCACACTGAAACAATTTTGCCCCTAATATAGTGTTTTCAAAAGTTAGTGTACTTGTTAATCAAGTCAACAAAAGTGTCAGTGAAGAGTTTGCTTGATATAAAATGAGACAAGTGATGTTTTAAAAAAAACAAAGAAAAATCTGGGTAAATATCACTTGAGCATTGGCTGTCCTTTTCAATTAAGCTGTAATTTTGCCAAATTGTGCAAAAGTGTGAAAATATGATTTAATTGTATCTAGGATACATACAAATGTTAGCTATGAAATTTGCTTTAGCGAGACAAAGAAGTTGGCCAATTTGTCATAAACATGTAATTTCCATCACTGTCATTATTCTATTAAAAAAATACAGAAATTTAATTTGATACAAAAAATGACAAATTTCCTGTGATGCATGTCATTGTAGGTCATTAAATTGTGAAGTGTTTCTTGTTCACAGTGCTAAAAATGCCTAAAATGTATGAAAAACCTAGGCTATTTATGGCCCAAAATTATCATACAATAGACTTGATGCCTGCTTTGACTTGGTCCAGTAAGCAGCCAACCAGCAATGTCCTAGCAACCATCAAAAATACCCTAGCAACAAGCAAGCATCATGCTAAAACCCATTCAGAACCTTAGAAACCACTAGCAGCCATTCATTATGCAAGCATTGTTGATTTTTGCATGTGTAAACAATTGCAAATATTTTGACAAATGCAACATACGATTTTCATTCATTTTGTACTTACAGAAGCTGCATTATACAGCTAAGAATAGAGGCAATACATATATTTAATATAAATATAAATAAATGTTCAGTATGCTTGCTGCTTGTTTTGCTCTTTTCTGATATCATTATATATTTACTTCATGTCAAGTTGTAAATGGACATGGCCGATACATTTTTGCAGGCAGAACCGAAGACATTTGAAAACCAACTTCTGTTATGTGCAGGTCACAGGCTATATAATCAAAGCCTCTAATGAACAATGCAGTTGAAATTGTTTGGGCAGCGAGTTTCCCTGAGAATGAAAATATTAAACACTGTGTAGATTTGTGTCTTTCCTATTTCCTGGTGATAGGAGTTGTACATTGTAAATGCTTTAAGTCCCTATAGTGTCATTATAGTGCATATGTGTTAGGTTTTCTGCACATATATTACGTTTTTAATACTTTTTAGAAGGACTTAAAGCATTTACAATGTTTCATATGTGTAAGACTTTTATGAAGTCTAATATATATATATATATATATATATAATACATACATAAACATACATAGTATATAAACCGATCAGCCACAACATTAAAGAGCACCTATTATGGTTTTTCAAATATTACCTAGCTGTTCGTGAATCTAAAAAAGTCTGCAAAGTTTCAAAAATCAAATGCATGTCAAATGGAGTTATTGTCTCCCAAAAGAAAGAACCGATTATGAACACATGAAATGAGTTGTTCGTAATACTAGACTTCCTGTACTAACCTACGTAACATGGTAACAAAAAACCCGCCTCTTGTCTGTATTCGTGTACAGCCAGTGCACGCTGTTAGCCTCTGCTAACCGGCTAACTCACGTTATTGTGAAACTACATATAAACTCATCACTGAGAACGTCTTGTTCTCATCGTGCTTGCGATGGTGGTTTGGGTTGATCTTCCGATATATCACTATCGGACTCTGGATCAAATTGGTAAGGTAAAACAGAATTTTTTTTTCAGACGGAGCTGAAAAACTGATATGGTAGTGGCCATTTCCTTTCTGACACGCGCTGTAAGCGGTAGACCAATCACAACAGACTGGGACATCTGACCAATCAGAGCAGAGTACTGCCGGTCACTTTGTTTTTGGCACCATTCAGAATACATTCTAGATAATGCTGTGCGTAAAAATACCAGGAGATCAGCAGTTATGGAAATACTCAAACCAGCCCGTGTTGCACCAACAATCATCCATGCGATTTATCTAATCAGCCAATCGTTTGGCAGCAGTGCATAAAATCATTCAGACATGAGTCAGGATTTTCAGTTTAGGTTAACATCAACCATCAGAATGGGAAAAAAATTATCTCTGTTAACGGTCTCTAGGATTTACTCCGAATGGTGCCAAAAACAAAAAAACCTACAGTGAGCGGCAGTTCTGTGGATGGAAATGCCTTTTTGATGAGAGAGGTCAACAGAGAATGTCCAGAGTAGTTTGAACTGAGAAATTCTATGCTAACTCGGATAACCGTTCTGTACAATTGTGGTGAGAAGAATATCATCTTAGAATGCTATTCTGAGATGCAGGTCGTCGTTGTTTTGGTGGCATGAGGGGGACCTACACAATATTAGGCAGGTGGTTTTAATGTTGTGGCTGCTTGGTGTTTGTTTGCTTGTATGTGTGTATAATATATATGTGTGTGTGTGTGTGTGTGTGTGTGTGTGTGTGTAATATATATACACACACACACACACACACATACAAGCAAACAAACACCAATCAGCCACAACATTAAAACCACCTGCCTAATACTGCACAGTGAATTCAGAAAGTATTCAGACCCCCTCATTTTTTTTTCACATTTTATGTTGCAGCCGTATGCTAAAATGCTTTAAAAAAAGAAAAAAAAAGAAAAATTCCACATCAGTCTACACTCCATACCCCATGATGACAAATCAAAAAACTGATTTTTGATAAATTTGCAAATGTATTAATACGAATAAACTGAAATATCATATTCAAACTCATTGCCATGACAATTGAAATTTAGCTCAGGTGCAACCCATTTCTCTGTATCATCTTTGAGATGTTTCTACATTTTGATTGGTGTCCACCTGTGGCAAATTCAATTGATTGGATATTATTTGGAAAGGCACACACCTGTCTATATAAGGTCTCACAGCTGAAAATGCATATTAGAGCAAAAAACAAGCCATGAGGTCAAAGGAAATGCCTTCAGAGCTCAGAGACAAGACTGTCGAGGGACAGATCTGGTGAAGGCTACAAATATTTTTCTTAATAATTCTTAATAATGAAAGAAGTTTGGAACAACCAGGATTCTTCCTAGACCTCGTCGCCCAGCCAAATTGAGTAATCTGGCGAGAAGGGCTTTTGTAAGAGAGGTGACCAAGAACCCGATGTTCACTCTGGTTGAGCTCCAGAGATCATTTGTGGAGACGGGAGAAACTTGTAGAAGGATATCCATCACTGCAACAGCATCGATCTGGGCTTAATGGCAGAGTTGCCAGAAAGAAACCTCTCCTCTGTGCAAGACACATAAAGCACCTAAAAGTCTCAGAAAATGAGAAACAAGATTCTCTGGTCTGATGAAATGAAGATTGAACAGTTTGGCCTCAATTCCAAGCATCATGTCTGAAGGAAACCAGGCACTGCTCATCACCTGGCCAATACCATCCCAACAGTGAAGCATGATGGTGGTCTTGCCCGTCATGCCTTGGGGGTGTTTTTGAGCAGCAGGACTGGGGGACTGGTCAGGGTTGAAGGAAAGCTGAACGCAGCAAAATATAGAGATATCCATAATGAAAACCTGGTCCAGAGCACTCAGAACCTCAGACTGTGCTTAAGGTTCACCTTGGCATGCACACAAGATATGACAACGCAAGAGTGGCTTAGAGGCAACTCTTTGAATGTCCTTGAGTGGCCCAGACAGAGCCTGGACATAAACCCAATTGAACATCTGAAAATGGCTGTCCACTGACAGTCCCTGTCCAACCTGACAGAGTATGAGAGGATCTGCAGAGAAGAATGGCAGAAAGTCCCCAAATCCAGGTGTGCAAAGTTTGTCGCATCATACCCAAAAAGACTGAGGCTGTAATTGCTGCCAAAGGTGCTTCAACTAAGTACTGATTTAAGGGTCTGAATACTTATGTCAATGTGATATTTCAGTTTTTTCTTTTTAATACATTTACAAAGTTATAAACAATCTGGTTTCTGCTATGGAGTTTAGATTGATGCGAAAAAATTATAAATTTTAATCATTTTAGCATAAAGCTGCAATAACAAAAGGTGGAAAAAAAAATTAAGGGGTCTGAATACTTTCTGAAAGCAATGCATTTGTGTGTGTGTGTGTGTGTGTGTGTGTGTGTGTTAAGGTGAGGACTCTACAGCTCACATTTCATTTATCAAGCAGATCTGTCAGTTTTAATATTTATGGATGTTTGTACTCAAAGGACATATCACAATACACCCATAACAAGGCAGCAGCTCAAAGATTGAGTGTATATTACTTTCTTAGCTTGGCTCCAGTAAGGTTAGTTGTTAAGAACCATGAAAGTCTTAAATGAACACACACTCAGTCACAGTGCATTTAGCCATCAGTGAGCAGCTAAACAATCATCAGAATAATGTGGAGTCACTACACTATTGAAGTAAAAATGTCTAGGTCTTTATGTGTGTGCGTGTTTTTGTCAGCCAGTGGTGTTTGTTCCCTCTCCGTTGTTTTCATTAGAGCAATTTCCATCCTGAGAGATAGCTCTGTGTGTGTACGATGAAGGATTTTACCAGGTCAAAGTTTTCTCAGTTCTCAAGACACAGTCGAAAACCACCCCAGTACTTCCAGAATGCTCTTGTAGAACCGGACACAAGAATTGTACTACTGATGTAAACTTGTCTTTTCCAATTTAAGTCTATTTATCTTGGTATTGGCTGTAGATAGGCAGCTTCCTCCTTAAGGTGTTCGCTCACGCATCTGGCGGATGACACGTCGTCCAAAAAATGTAAAACATTATTTTCTATGAATGTACGCATGCCAGTGTCTAGCTACAACTCTGGTTTCTGTTAAAAATTATGCCGTGCCACTCAACTTTTTCCATTATATTACATTAAACTCAACCCAAATCATTTTAAATACATTATTGCCTTAAGCCTAGTAGAAGATACACTGAATATAGGCAATTTTCTGTAACTGTTATGTTAAGAATTTGAGGTTTGACAGCTTGAATAAAGCCTTGGCTGAATATTGAGAAAGTGCTTAATCATTGTAGCTCTTGCTAATCTTTCAGTTTGCGTAGTTGCACAGTTTCTTTCATTCGCCAAACTGTAAACTCACCGATGTCACCTTGTTCATCCTTGAGGAAGTGGAACCATTGTTTGTAAATTTTGTCTTTACTGTGATTTACTGTTAATTCACTGTTTTGGACTGCCCCCTCCATTTATCACACCGATGTGTTCTGTGTGCAATGCCTGTGCGTTGTTCTACACGCCGCATGGCGCATCTCATCCAGTGTGCGGCCGCCTGAAGACTGGTTCCTAACCATCATGGAACCTCATATGTGACCAATTAAAATGCTCAATATAAACAACTTTGCACAGTAGACTTGACTTGCAGTTGATTTCAATCAAGTTAGCATGTTGCTAGACTACTCTAATAAGCATAAAAATATCAAGCAAAAAAACAAATACTGGGTTAAATAATTGAACACTAAACCATTTTAATCAATACATTTCAGTATTTGATTAAATATATTTTAAATCATGATTTCGCTCACTTCATCCGCCATCTTGAATTTATTTTTCTACTTATCGTTATGTATTCTGGGATTGCTTTGTAGGATATGTGCCAAAAGAATGTACCCTGTAAAAAAACGTGGTCAGGTAACATAAAAAATAGGTTCTTCATGCAGTAACCTCTAAATTAACTGGTTTTATTCAAGTGAAAAATATAATATTAACATATTTAATGTGATTAAATCAACTTGACTATATTGTTCCATCAATGAAAATCACTTCAAAGGGTTAGATTAAGTAGAAATAGACTTTAAGGTAACTATTACATGTTACCAGTTTTTACAGTGTATTTTAGGAGGTAGCATAATTAAGATGCCTACATTTTATATCAGCCTTTGTGTCACACAAACACACCTATGATGCCTCCATCAGCACCTCACTAAGATTTGGAACATAGCATAATTTTTATTTCATTAAGTGTTCAATTAAGGGCCCTGAGAAGAGTTTTCCTTCTCTACTCTCTGTTTCTCTCTCTCGTTTATGTTCCCTAAGTAGCTGTTGTTTGTTTTTGTCTCACTGTCACAAGGAATGAGGGGAACAGGCACACACATTCAAGGTCCAGATTAGGGATATGCGAGACTGGAATTACTAGTCGGGTAATATTCCCCCATTGAACCGTTCATAATTTTCCAAATGTTTGAAAGTCCCTATAGATGTTTTTACATTTGTGTCTTCTTTAAATCTGTGCATGCTTGCAAGTTATTTTCCCACCAAGTGGGCTTTTTCAAGCGCAGGATAGCAGCCTCCGGTGAGTCAGGTTTATTATAGGCTACATCACAGGCCTATTTTTTTCTATCCTATGGCTACTTTAAAAAAAAAAAAAAAAAATTTTTTTTGTTGGCGTCATTTACCGAACAGCTGTCTTATTAGATTAATGGCTAATACACATCGTGAAATACGCACAACTTTTCAGCACACTTTTTTTTTCTCGTAGATTTGGCTTATCTGTTACTTATTTAAAAACAAATTAAATATGTTAAGGAACTTTTATGTGGTGAATTCCGTTTGGAACAGGCAGTGTTGCTGTATTGGTCCTGCATTATTCATGTAATTGTTTTCAATAAATATGCCTGGTAATTATTCGCTAACGTTGATTCAGTGAATACGTGTCATGTTCCATATTTAATGTACAATGATCATAATTCAAGGCCAGCACGTCACAGATAAATGTCCCTTTTTGGTGGAATTTAGCTTCGGATTTGGTATGATTTAAATATTTTTCATGGGTCGCATAAACAATTTTTTTTCTGAAGGTTGGATTCTTTTTAGATTAGTTGACTCTCCGTTGAATATTTCAGTTTAAATGTCAGTAAAATTAGTTGTTTAGCACATCCCTAGTCCAGATATAGCTACAGTTATTTTATCCATAACAAAAATATCAAGACACGTTCTTGCCATACTAGGTTCATCTGATATTTTTGACTTTAGAATATTAACTAAGATGTTCTCCAGTTACTGTACAAGAGCTGTATTGTCCAGAATAGCTGGTATCTGAAGAATATTTTGTACCTCTTTTTTTTTTTTTTTTTCTGTAACTGAATAAATGTTCAAATTTGGGACTTCACGGGCCTTAGAATAAAGCAATATGCCATAAAAGGCTGTGTTGCAAATTTTCTTTAAAACATTATTTTATAAAAAAGTCATTATAAGATTTAGTCCCTGAAAATGTAAACAATAAGATTATTCTGTGGGTGCGGTAATAAAAATTAATAAAATGTATTATTATGATGATAGCTGTTACTATATCAATTATTGCAGTATAAACAGTTTGCACTGGTCTCAGCATTGATCACTAGATACCCACAAAAACCCTGGATGGATTGATGGGTGGATGGATGGATGGATAGATGCATAGAAAGTTGCTTATGTTTAGAATTTAAACTGTTTTTGTGAGATTTACTGCAATCCTAAAAGCACATCTGTTATTCATTATTTTCCCAGGATTAATGCAAACAAGAATAATCAATTAAACTCAGTCACAATAATCATCATATGACTCACCCTTGCATACTGTATTTACTCATCAGATCACCTCAATTAATCAATCAAACAAAGAACAGGATCTTCAAGTTTCATTCTTTGCTCTCTGTACTGGAGTTATTCATTAGCCTGATCTACTGTTTGCGTAGAGGCCCGGGCAACAATGTGCAACCTTTAGTTAATCTCTAGGGTTATGAATGTGTGTGTGTCATACACTCGGCCCATCACATTCTCTTCACCCTTCCTCCTCCATTCATGTGTAGAAATATTGATACTTTTGATACTGATGTTGTATCAAAGAGGACCGATCCTCATGTAGAAAGATTGATCCTAAAGGTTTTTTTAAACCAATAATAAATCCATAAGCCCTGAAGTGACCCTAACTACACTCACTGAGCACTTTTTAGGAGCACTATACTAATACTAGGTAGGTCCTCCCTCTGCTTTCAAAACAGCCTCAATTTGTCATGCCATGGATTCCTTAAGATGTTTGAAACATTCCTTTTTGAGATTCTGGTCAATTTCTGCAGATTTGTCAGCTGCACATTCATGCTATGAATCTACAACATACCAAAGATGTTCTATTGAATTCTGATCTGGTGACTGGGAAGACCACCAAAGAACAGTAATCTAATTTTCATGTTCATGAAACCAGTTTAAGATGACTTTTGTTTTGTGATATGGTGCATTATCGTGCTGGTAGTAGCTATTAGAAGATGGGTAAATTGTGGCCAAGGGATGCACATGGTCAGCAACAATACTCAAATAGACTGTGGCATTCATGCAATGATTGATTGGTATTAGCAGGAAAATACAAAAAGTTGGGAAAATATTCCCCACTCCAATACACCACCAGCATGGACTGTCAACACAAGTCAGGTTGGGTTCATGGATTCACCACATTCTGACCTTACCATCTGTGTTCCTTGGCAGAAATCGAGATTCATCAGTCCAAGCTAAGTTTTTCCAGTCTTCAACTGTGTGATTTTGGGGAGCCTGTGCCCACTGCAGCCTCAGCTTTCTGTTCTTAACTGATACAAGTGGAACCTGATGTGGTCTTCTGCTGTTGTATCCCAGATGTCTGATCCTTTGCAATTTATGTCTATAAATGTTAAAAATTAAGACAAATACTGTATGTAGTATAATACAGTATATACATCAGTTTAAGAAAGGTATTGCATCAGTAACATTGGTCTACTTGGCATCAGATTGAAAAGAATATAAGTGGTATTGAAATCTCTTTCAAAGTAAGTCCGTCAACTCTGCGGCCATCTTGGGAATGCACCGAGGCAGATATCTTCTATATGTACAAGAGCTATACAAGAACAGTTCATATCTTCTTGAATGGGGAAAGACTGAAGTCTCCAAAATGGTTGTTCAAATAACATATTGGGTGTTCCAATTTCTCCAATTTATTTGAATGCTAGTGGTCCGTCTCGGATGAACTGTTTCAGGTGGTATCACCCATCTCTACTCATGGGGTCCGACAAGCTCATTCCTCACATATGCATCTCTGGGATAGAAGCTCGGTGCCCCATGCTGACCTTGGGCTAAAAGCAATTGCATTCTATCCAACATACAAACACGCGCCACATGTGAGATTGCAAGATACATAAGCAGTGTCATGGAAAACAGGAAGCACGGTGTGGGGAGAAGAATGGTAAATGAGGACATATTGTGTGCATACAGTAATTAGAAGTAACCTATCTTGTGCTAACTCATGTTTATGTTTTCCTACATGTACAGGTGAAACTCGAAAAATTAGAATATCGTGCAAAAGTTCATTAATTTCAGTAATTCAACTTAAAATGTGAAACTAATATATTATATAGACTCATTACAAGCAAAGTAAGATATTTCAAGCCTTTATTTGATATAATTTTGATGATTATGGCTTACAGCTTATGAAAACCCCAAATTCAGAATCTCAGAAAATTAGAATATTACATGAAATCAATAAAAAAAGGATTTTAAATACAGAAATGTCGGCCCTCTGAAAAGTATAATCATGCATATGTACTCAGTACTTGGTTTGGGCCCCTTTTGCATTAATTACTGCCTCAATGCGGCATGGCACGGATGCTATCAGCCTGTGGCACTGCTGAGGTGTTATGGAAGACCAAGATGCTTCAATAGCGGCCTTCAGCTCTTCTGCATTGTTTGGTCTCATGTCTCTCATCTTTCTCTTAGCAATGCCCCATAGATTCTCTATGGGGTTCAGGTCAGGCGAGTTTGCTGGCCAATCAAGCACAGTAATACCATGGTCATTGAACCAGGTTTTGGTACTTTTGGCAGTGTGGGCAGGTGCCAAGTCCTGCTGGAAAATTAAGTCAGCATCTCCATAAAGCTTGTCTGCTGAAGGAAGCATGAAGTGCTCTAAAATGTCCCGGTAGACGGCTGCGTTGACTCTGGACTTAATAAAGCACAGTGAACCAACACCAGCCGATGACATGGCTCCCCAAACCAACACAGACTGTGGAAACTTCACACTGTACTTCAAGCATCTTGGATTGTGTGCCTCTCCATTCTTCCTCCAGACTCTGGGACCTTGGTTTCCAAATGAGATGCAAAATTTGCTCTCATCAGAAAAGAGGACTTTGGACCACTGAGCAACAGACCAGTTCTTTTTTTCTTTAGCCCAGGTAAGACGCTTCTGACGTTGTTTGTTGTTCAGGAGCAGCTTGACAAGAGGAATACAACATTTGAAGCCCATGTCCAGGACCCGTCTGTGTGTGGTGGCTCTTGATGCAGTAACTCCAGCCTCAGTCCACTCCTTGTGAAGCTCCCCCACACATTTGAATGGCCTTTTCCTGACAATCCTCTCCAGGCTACGGTCATCCCTGCTGCTTGTGCACCTTTTTCTTCCACACTTTTCCCTTCCACTTAACTTTCTATTAATGTGCTTTGATACAGCACTTTGAGAACATCCAACTTCTTTTGTAATTACCTTTTGAGGCTTTCCCTCATTGTGGAGGGTGTCAATGATGGTTTTCTGCACAACTGTCAGGTCAGCAGTCTTCCCCATGATTGTGAATTCAACTGAACCAGACTGAGAGACCATTTAAAGGCTCAGGAACCCTTTGCAGGTGTTTTGGATTAATTAGCTGATTAGAGTGTGACACTTTGAGCCTACAATACTGAACCTTTTCACAATATTGTAATTTTCTGAGATTCTGAATTTGGGTTTTCATAAGCTGTAAGCCATAATCATCAAAATTATATCAAATAAAGGCTTGAAATATCTTACTTTGCTTGTAATGAGTCTATATAATATATTAGTTTCACCTTTTAAGTTGAATTACTGAAATTAATGAACTTTTGCACGATATTCAAATTTTTCGAGTTTCACCTGTACATACATGTGTATTTAGGGTCCTGTGGGTATATAGATTGCGTTATAGGCATCTGATAGCAATATACAGTATAGGGGCAGCTCTGTGATAAAGAGTACCCAAGTCATAGTAGTATGTGTGTGTTGTTATGCCTTGTTGTGAAAATCATTCATGCTCCTCGTTTACAACAATTTTCAGTTTGGTGAATTAGTAACTCTTTACAATAAGCCATACATTTTTTAAAGCATTTACATTTAGTAATTTAGCAGATGCTTTTACCCTAAGCGACTTACAAAATGAGGAACATAAGCAATTCATCATACGAAAGCCAACAATATCCACAGTATTGTACTGCTAAGTTCTAATCATAGCTGAACTAGTACAGAAGTTAGAGCAGAAGAAAGCCACAAAAGAAAGAAACTTTTTTTTTTTTTAATATAAATATAGAACAACTAGAAGTGCCTTATATTCTATATTATGTAAACATGTATTAATGTTTGTTCATGTTAATTGATAAAAATACAATTGTTCATGTTTGTTCATAATGCATTTACTACTGTTCACATATACAAATATGAATTTTAAAAATGTATTAGTAAATGTTGAAATTAACCAAGATGAATAAATACTGTAGAAGTAGATTTGTTAATGTTAAATAATGTAGTTTATTTATGTTAAGGAAAACAGTCATGAATTTGTCATGTCAGGATTGATAACAACATGTAGTGTAGCATAATAAAAAAACTCATTGTGATTTGTGAAGTAACAGAAGTTTATTCTAACTGAAATGTAAATAGGCTAATAACTAAGGTAATGGGTAATGTGAATAGCAATAGAAGTGTTTCCTCCCAGCGTGCTTTGCTGTTGTTAAAGCACAGTGATTGGGTCAGATCTTCTGCTCCAGTTCCTCATCCCCTGCCCCAAGCTATGTGTGTGTGTGTGTGTGTGTGTGTGTGTATTATAGTTTTGGAGTTACATAAGCAATTTAGGATTCAAAGGCACACATTTGTATTGCTAAACTGGTTGTAAAGCTATAGATATGCACAAAACGTCCATACGCTCTGATCAGTCAACTCTCTCTCTCTCTCTCTCTCATTTTAAGCAGATGGACAGAGCAGCAGGTTGTTTTAGTTAACCGTGTGCAGCAAAGGTGCATGGCAAATTACAGTGATCTTGTCTCTATCTCACTGTCCTACACTAAAACATACATGATTCCTTGACACACTGTATTGAGTCCTTGAGTTGTCACCCATTGTCTTGACCAATTCTTGTTCACATGACCCATATCTTTTGTGGTCAAAAAACTCTTAACAGATAAAATTTGATAAGTTAAGTCACTGGTAACCGTTGAAAAGAGGCTGATAGAATACATGCTTTAGAGGAAGAAATATGAGTGCTCCTCAGCACGTTGGATTTGCGCAAGTTTTGTGAAATAACATCTGTGTAAAAGAGATCTGCATATTTGCAGACGGTATAAAATAAGTTTTATTGATAGTTGCCTTTATTTCATTATGAGCCAAGGCAGTTAAAAGTTAGAGCAAACTTTTTGAGGAGAGAGAGAGGGAGAATGAAACAGGCTAGCACTTTAACATTGAGCTCATACGTGTCTGTCATGGCTTTGATATGCGGGACCGTTTAAATGAGTTGCTGCACATAACAACAAAAAAACTGTTTACATGTCTCTGACGGCTCCTTCGTGTGAATGAAATTAATCGACCAAACAGGAAAATGTATCACCCGATACAAAAAATCTGAATATCGGCAGATTTATCAGCCGCTGTTTTTATCAGTCAACCTCTTCTAAATATCAAAAATTATTCGCTATCATCGCTATCGTTTTTATAAAAAAATTTTTTATCATCAATGTAAATTTCTTGCCCAGCCCTATGATACAGCTCTGTCCTGGGGTCTAACCTACACCATAAAGGTGTATGCTTGGGCCTAGCCTTCAGGATTTAACTCTTCCCTGTGGCCTAGGCCTTTATTATGTAGCTATGTCCTGGGCCCTAGCCTCCAACATAAAGCTCTGTCTTTGGGCCAAGCCTTCACCCTTAATCTATGTCCTGCAGCTTTATCTGCATGATGCAACCTCTTACAGCTTTGTCCTAGGGCCTAGCTTTCACAATTCGGAACTGTCCTGGGGCCTAGCCTTCACCACGCAGCTCTGTTCTGAGTCCTTGTCTCCACAATGCAGTTCTGTCATGGTGCCTAGCATCCATGAATTAACCATATCCTGAGGCCTTGTCTCCATGATGCAGCCATGTCCTGGGGCCTAGCCTCTATAATTGAATTCCGTCCAGAGGCCTTTTCTCATGGTGCAGCTCTGTCCTGGGGCCTACCCTCCACAATGCATTTCTGTCATGGTGTTTGGCCTCCATGATTAACTCTGTCCTGAGGCCTTGTCTCCTCGATGCAGCTCTTTCCTGGGGCCTAGCCTTCACAATGAAGCTCTATCCTGGGGACTAGTCTCTGATTTAATTCTGTCCTGAGGCCTTGTCTCATGATGCAGCTTTGTCCTGGAGCCTAGCCTCCACAATGCAGCTCTGTCCTGGGGTCTATCCTCAACAATACATTTCTGTCCTGAGGCATTGTCTCCAAAATTAACTCTGTCCTGAGGCCTTGTCTCCATGATGCAGCTCTGTCCTGAGGCCTTGTCTCCACAATGCAGCTCCATCTTGGGGCCTAGACTCCACAATTTATCTCTGTCCTGAGGCCTTGTCTTGTGATGCAGCTCTGTCCTGGGTACTAGCCTCCACAATTCAACTCAATGGCCCCATTTACAAATTAAGATGGCCGACTCATTTGAAATGGGACAATGAAATGGGAAGACCGGTATAAATGGGGTCCAATATGTTTTGCGATTTTTGTCAACTTTAACCACATTGCAGGTGGTTGGAATTGGTCAAAAACATATGTGAACACATTGGGCTGGTAGTTTATTTACTCATCCATTCAAATGTGTTTGAACAACAGTGAAGCACTGCCAACTCACCTGTCAATCAACCAATGTACAAAAACAAGAGTTTAAACCCTTTGTCCTGGAAGCTACTCCTTCACCTTTCACTGTTTTTCACACAGTGACTGATTCTGAACACAGTTTACAAGCCATTTGAAGATCATATTTACTACCAATCAGCAGGTTTCGTACAAGTACATTTCTACCCGACTGATCAGATGAGACATCACACACACGCACTGCAGTGTATTGTTTAATGCTGAAACAGCGTGCTGCTCTCTGCTTACTGGAGATGACACAGATAGTGTCTATTGTTTTTACACACATAGCGAGAAGAGTCTCCATTTTTCCATTGTCATACATGTGTCTTAAGTCTTCAGCTCACTCATAACTGTATGTGTGCGCCAGTGTTTCAGTACACAGATGGTTGCTGAGCTCAGGAACAGCATGGAGGGAGGGAGAGTGAGAGAGGGTGAGAGAATGAGAATGTGTTTTGCACGGCCCCTTATTCGGAATGTCACATGACCACTCCGTTGCCTTGGTAACAGCGGTTCCGAATTGCAGGTACTTGGCCTGTACAGCGATGTACTGAGATGCTGTTTGTTATAACCCCCATGCATCTATCTTGCTAACTATCAGAGATGGAATCTTATTACTATTAGTTACATTTAGATTTAGTTTTGATGTGTTTGATATGACATAACTCAAAGTTATGCCTGCTGAGCTTTTATTACCACTCTTATGAGCAGTTGTGCTTTAATAAACACAGATTAGAACATTTAGGAAAGATTCATAAATGTTTTATTTTATTTCTGCATTCTCTCATTATCGCACCTTGCATAGGTGTTATTGTGTGGAAATGTGGATGTTTTTTATACCCTATTTAAGGTATAAAATACATTTAGCTTTCCTGCATTTGTCTTTCAAGTCATTCTGATTATGCAAAACAAATAGCATTTCACAATTTCCACAAATAATCCCAGATGAAAATGTTATTGCTCAGAGGTTGCTCTTTCATATCTCATAGGAGACTTAATGTAGTTTCTAGTAAAGTATCAACTTTCCTGAAATTCCTGGAGAAATACCATCAGAAACAAATGAGACAATGATTGACATAATTATACTGTAATGGTATAGAGCAATAAAATTGTTGATGGCACAGCCCAGACATTGGTATCTTGATATCTGAACACTGTTTGGTCTCTTCTGAAACTCTAGAAATGACGTATAATATTACAAGGTCCTTTTCCCAAGAGTAAAATCTGATTTATATTTCTTATCCAATTAAACTGAGATACAAATCACCAGCCACAAACACACACACACGTTCTCTCTCATGCCTTTTCTTACCTTCATCTAATGAGTGAAATAAAAACATAGAAACCCTTTTCACAGACTGTGATACATTTCTGTCTGTCTTTAGCAGCTTAAATCTAGACAGTTTTTTTAATTTATTTTTATTTTTATTCTTTGTTATATTACCCAGCCATTCATTAAAAAAAACTAGTCCTCACTGTTGTGATGGGGTTTTAAATACAGCTGCTGAGGACTTGAACGTACATTTGCATTGGGGTTTACATTGGCAACTTTCTCTGTTTAAATCTCGTAATCAATTTTTTCCTCTTTTGGAAAGTCTCGGGACATATTAATGTAAAAAAAGCAGATTGCATTTTATATTTTACAATTGTATTTGCTAAAATGTAGAATTATATTGAGTAATATGCAAACTAGTTTATTTGTGCATATATTAAACTCGTGGTTGCCGCATTTCTTATTACATTATTTTGGAAAACCCGTGCTTCACGTGTAGTCTTAAAGCAGTCGCCACTGCAATTTACTCCACAATAGTTAACTTCCGTGTTCCAAACCCGGAAATGTGAAAAGGGTCTATTGCTGCCCTGTAATCTGTGTGATTAGAGTCTTTATCTTGGAGAGAAATCTGAGAAGCAAGAGACTGTCTCCATTTTCTCTCCATACAATTTCATTGCTGTTTCAGTGAAATAGTTGAGATTTTAGGGAATATCTGAAATTTTGCACTAGTGTTGATGGACACTTAAAGACCTCATTCTGGATTGCATCAGTGGTTTTAGACAGTGCTGATCATTTTGTTTCTCTTTTTCAGAGGAAAAATGGGAGGGAAGCTGAGCAAAAAGAAGAAGGGATATAGTGTAAATGACGAGAAGGCTAAAGAAAAGGATGCCAAGACGGAGGGAGCGTCGGCGGAGGAGAGCGAAGCTCTGAAAGACAAGAAGGAAGCTCCTGCCACCACGGAGACGACCAATGACACAGCGGCAGCCAGCAAAGAAGCTACACCCGGTGCTGAAAGTAATTCCACTGCAACCAAGGAGGAGGAAAAAACCTCTGCACCTCCGAAGGAGGAGCCTGCAGCTAATGCTCCTAAAGCCCCTGACAACAAGACCAGCGAGGCTGCCAAAGCAGAGCCCGCCAAGAGCCCTGATGCCCCTCCTGCCAAAGCGGAGGAAAAATCCACCCCCTCTGCAGTTACAGCAAATGACAAAGAGCCTGCGAAAGAGCCCGCCCCTCCTGCTAAAGATCCCGCCCCTCCTGTAGCCACAGCGACGGAAAGCAAGGCTGACTCTGAGTCTAAAAAGACTGAGGCTCCGCCCGTAAAGGAATCCACCCCTGCAGAGCCAATCACCACGGAGTCAAGCACCGCCCCCAATAAGGAGCAAGCAGTTGCTGTGCAGGATTAACAGTGAACGACAAGATTAATGACGGAATGAAAATGATCAAATCTAGCCCGCCCATTTTAAATTATCAGTAATTATAATATTAATAATGATAATAGTAACAATAACAGTAATAATTATAACAGGCTGGACTTTATCATCGTTTGAGCGATAGACATGATCATGGTGAATAAGACTGATAGTTATGATGATAAAGATATTATCTTTAATATCCAATTGAACTTTGATACAAACCACCAGCCCCAATATCTCTCTCGCTCTCTCTCTCTCTCGCGCTCTCTCTCTCGCTCTCTCTCTCTCTACCTCCATTTAATAAGGGGTGGAATAAAAACATGGAATCTGTTCACTACCACACTCCAATTCTCACTTCCCTCCATTTGAGTATGATGGCAGTGGGTGGGGCTAATGTATATGTGTGTGTGTGTGTGTGTGTGATAGTAATAATAGTAATCCAGCCTCCCTGATACATATTTCCTGTTTGCTGCTTTCTAGTTTGTGATTGGCATTGTGTCTGCTTCTCCCCTGACTTTCTTTGATTCTCTCTCTCTTTCTCTCTCAATCTTTTCTCACATATCTGTGTACAGCACAATGCATCATACATCCAAACAGGGTCAAAAATTAACACTGGCTAAGTGCCAAATGAGAGTAAGCTTTGGCTAATAAATAAAACCAAATTACTTGCTAGTAATGATGGTCATTTTTTTTTTTTTTTTTGTAATGTTCTAACCCTTGTTGTTAATTTAAAGGAATATTCCTGGTTTAGTCAAATTAAGATCAATCAACAGCATTTGTGGCATAATAATAATAATACAATTATTTTGACTAATCCTTCCTTTTCTTGAAGAAAAAAAAAAGCAAAAATAGAGGGTACAGTGAGGCACTTACAATGGAAGTGAATGGGGCCAAGTTTTGTAGGGTTTAAAGACTGAAATGTAAAGATTATAATTTGATCAAAGCACTTGCATTCATTCTTCTGTTAAAACCCATGTATTATTTGAGCTGTAAAGTTTTTTAAATCATAATTTTTACAGCCATTGCAGGGTTTGTTGACTTTACATTATGGCAATGAGTTGTATAATTGGCTATAACTTTTCACAGAAAAGTTAGTGATTTCATCACATTAAAATCACATTAACACACAATGTTTACATGTTGTGACTATATGTTTGAAACAGTCAGTATTTTACCATTTACAGATTGGCCCCATTAACTTCCATTATAAGTGCCTCACTGTAACCCAGATTTAAAAGCAAAATGTTTTTAAGAAAAGGAGGGTCAAGTCAAAATAAATTGTTCGTGGTAATAAATATTATGCCACAAAATGCTGTCTATTGAGCTGAACATGTCATGTAAGCAAATCAAATACATACAAACCATCTACCAAAGAAAACATCTGAGTTCATAACTTTATGCATCCTAAATAAATTTCTTAAAGATAAAGTTGTTTTACTCGAGACCTCCATGTGGCGGCACACATGTAGAATATTCCTTGATTAAGCAACCAAATCGAAAAAATACGGAGCAAAATAATGGGTGACATCTTTGTGGCAGGTGCCGTTTCACTGAGAGATGAAGTCTGACTCATCTTGTATATGACGCTGTGAGTGATGATCAGAAATATACAAAGAATAAACGGCTAAATATTTCCATGGTAGCAACAAAAATATATTTTCTAAATACAAATAATGCAAAATAAATTTTCATAGCTGGTAAGAAATATTTATGGCTGCTAATTTTTTTTAAATTCAGCAGCCATTGAAATGTGTAGCAAAAGGTTAATTTTGGGCCCTGCATACACACAGACAAACACGCAGTATTGAATGTTAGCAGCATTAGTGTTTTTGACTGGATGTTTAAAGTGACAGTTAAAGTGTGTGCGCGTGTGTAGAGATTGGGGGTATGAAGTGAGTGTGTGTGTGTGCTGTAAGAAGTTATGCATGGTATGAGCATGCATTTTGTGAAAATGTTTGCGTGTGTATTTGTATTAATGGAGTTCTGGTCTTTCTGTGTTTTGAAAGAAGTTGTTTTCATGATGTCAGGGAGAAAGAGAGAGTCCAGACCTCTAAACTCACCAAACAGGACACTTTTCACACACACTGTTCTCGTTGTGAGGGCTGTGTGTGTGTTTGCATGTCAGTGGTTGGCCCTATTGCTGTGTATTTTTGGTTGCTGTGGAGATAATGTTGCTACAGGTGATATTTCATTTAAATTAAAACATGCTCTCTATTTCTCTTTCTCTCTGTTCCTTTCTCTGTCCTTTCTCTTTTCAATCCTTTTCTGAAACTCCCTGGTAAAATAAAAAATGTAATGGAAGAACTGAGATATATGTACTTGTATACATGGAGCAACATTAATAAAATGAAAGAAACAGATTGAAAATCAGTTAACATGTCTTGATTTAATTTGTTTGTGATTTTCTCGTTTATCAGTGAAAACACAAAGCAGACATGGCGTCAATGTTTCACCCCTACACGCATTTGCATTTATTCTTTCTTAAAGGAAGGTTCAATACAATTTAAGCTCAATCGACAGCATTTGTGGCATAGTGTTGATAACCACAAAAAAATATTTAGACTTGTCCTTCATTTTCTTAAATAAAAAAAAACAAGAATTGAGGTTAAAGTAAGGCACTTACAATGGAAGTGAATGTGACTGATTTTTGGAGGGTTTAAGGGCAGAAATGTGAAGCTTATCATTTTATAAAAGCACTTGCATTCATTCTGTTAAAACTTGTATATTATTTTAGTTGTAAAATTGTAAATCGTAATTTTTACAATCATTTTATGGTTGTAAAAAAAGTTGTAAAATTGGATATAACTTTACACAGGAAAGGTCAGTAAGTGATTTTTATCACATTAAAATCATGTTAACATGCATATTGTTGACATCTTGTGGTTATACTTTTGAAACTGTGTATTTTAATACGGATTGGCCCATATTCACTTCCATTGTAAGTGCCTCAATGGAACACATAGTTTTGCTTTTTTTTTTTTTTAAAGAAAAGGAGGGGCAAGACAATGTATTTTTGTCAATATTATGCCACAAATGCTGTCAATTGAGCTTAACTTGTATTGAACCTGGAATATTCCTTTTAACACTTATTTCGTAGCTATTTAAGACAAGTGAAATTATTCAAACAAACACATACTTAAAAAAACCAAGTTGGCTCTTGTCTAAAATTTCCAGTGTCAAACCTCAAATAGCTGCACAGAAGCCACATCCGAAGCAACATATTTACCACAAAAAGGTGTATTTGCACAGTCTTTGTAATTGCGGCACAAGGATGACATAAATGTATTTAAACAGAAATCACAATTGCGATAAAAAATATCTGTTCCAAAATTTTATGAGTTGCATTTTAAGGCAACTTTTGGCCAAATTATTTGGAACAATATGAGGGTGAGTAAATTATGATAGAATTTTTTAATTTTGGGAGAATGGTCCCTTAATATTCAAGATTAAGAGCAGTACATCAGGGCAGTGTGTTCCTAGAATCTAAAATCTTTTACTCTAAAGAATTTCCGAGGTAATAATCGTGTTCTATCATATTCTGTTACCTTAATAAATGCTCCTGACAAGCTCTCATAACTTGCTACTTTTTAGTTTATTCATAGCTGTCATCCCAATGTTGGATTTCTAATTCAAAAAATAAACTGACAGTTTTATAACCACATTTTTAGAGGACTTTGTAAAATCCCAACCTGAGTACAAGTGTGAGTGTTTTGGAGATGTCAGATCCTCTCTCTCTCTCTCTCTCTCTCTCTCTCTCTCTCTCTCTCTCACTCACTGTCTCTGGGTTGACTGGGTTCATGTATGACTGCATTTGGGCCTTAGTAACGGTCGCCAAGCCGCTGATCCCATAGCAACCGGTCACTTGGTTTTGCAAGACAGAAGGAGAGGATGTTTCACACAGACAGATATCATAGCAAATGTAACACTTTATACAGTTCTGACTGAGACTATACTAGGAGTCATTTGTTTTAATATTTTAATGGAAACATTGTGTTGAGTAACACTTTTGTTTTGCAGCATCTCCGAAAATAGCATTTGGAATTCTTGTGATCATGACTGACTATGGCTTCAACATGGTTCTAAGGTTTTTATCCCTAAGGCCACATCCACACTATGGCTACGACCACAGTAATTTTGAGGGGAGGGACTCTGATTGATGACGACATACATCAATCACTCTGTCAGTGTGTTACTGCATGATAATAAAGTGCAACTAAGCTAAAAAAAACAAAGAAATGGTGCGCTGTTTCCCCAGATGTGGTTGAAATTCAAATTTAAGCACAAAAGCAACATATCAAGCAGAATTACCTATTATTTTAGTGTATTATCTAAAGGAGCTTCTAATGTTCGTGCTTCTCATCAGTTTTGATATCAGACACACTAAAGGAGATGCGTTAAGCTCATGTGATTGTGTATGTATCCACTATTTAAAATTTTCCGATCGGACGGTTACTTCCTTTTAAAGCCGCTTGTAACCTGCAAAGTTTAAACTCTTGTTTTGGCACAGCGGTTGATTGACAGGTGAGGGGTGGTGCTTCACTGCTGCCGGGACGCATACAGGACAGATTAGTGTTTACACATCAAATGTGATGTGGTTGCATGCGTTTTTGACCACATTCGTATGTGGTTTTTGTGAACTATTTTAAACCCCGTTTAGACCTGTATTTAGTGCTGACCACATGTGATCGGATCACCCGAGATGCATCTTAATACCAGGTGGAAACTGGGGCAAAAAAATGCAAACTAGACATCGATTCAAGTCTCTGAAATTTCCTCTTTGTTGTAGCAAAATATTTTGTTAAATGCTGCTGTTCATTGCAGTTTTTTCTGACTCAGATATATCAATTAAGATGATTCTAGTTTTATTAGTTGTATTTTGTGTAAATATATCCGTTTACGTTTTATGATGTCACCTTTTTGAAGATTTCTTTCCACTAAAGTCCATATCACAGAAACTGAGAAGAACCAAAGCAAAACAGGAGTTACAACCGTGCAAGACCGCTTATACTTCCATCACTGTCACACACACACACACACACACACACACACACACACACACACACACACACACACATGAAACAGGGGCCAACATTAACAACTGATTGGAGATGGAGGTAACCATGGATACCGTTCTTGCCTAGCAACAGGCTCAAGTGCATACGTTGTAATCCCCACCTACCTAAAGTTAAAAGAGCACACACACAAAGTCTCTCATTTTTCACTATCATGTTTATGCCCCCATGCCTCCCCTCAGCCCGAATCGGCAGGGTCCCTGGAGGGAAAATTGCAGCCTGTCATTGGCTGACTACATCTCCACGGTGACGCAGCTGCAGCTGTGATTGTGCATAAGACATAGAGACAGATTGTGTGTAAATCTTGTAGCCATCTATTAATTAGCCAAGAAGAGATGACAGTTCACCCTCATTACCTGTGCAGGAGTGTATTAGTAGGCAATCTTGTTCTAAAGATAGACACATTTAAAAAATATATCATGAAGTTCAAACACTAAAAAATCTTTTGGCTGGTAGCGTCATCCCAGGGGAATAATTCTTTGCTCAGAGGTTGCTTCTTTCATAGGGGATCTAATGGAATTTTCAATTATGTCTCATATACACTTTGTATAAGTGTTGTCTCCTGAAGTTTCTTAGAAATAAAAATAGAATTAAATGAGGCAATCGTTGTTATACAGTAATAGATTTATAAAACCAGTGTTGATAGTATAGCCCACAAAATTTGGACTTGAAAGATTTTGATGAATAGATGTTTCAGTTTATAATTAAATCTTTGATGTTTTGGCAAATCTGAGCACAATTTTTGACATTGTTGAGATCTCTTCTGAAACCCATAGTACCTCTTTTTTCTGCAAGAATATCTTGAAAGAAAAAATATTGCGTGTCCTTCGAAGATATAGTGATGGATGCTCTCACTCACTATCACTACTAAACAGGAACAGGCCCCCTTCATTTTATTAATTTCTATCACATTCTCAGTACATACCATAACACATTTTTTTTTTACAGTTGTTAAGTGACCAATGCTAACAACAGTAATGATGTTAGTTTTCTTAAAGCTAGAATGGTATGTGAAAATAAAGTACCTTTCAAGGCAAGTCAGTTCACTCAGCGGTAGGGATGGGCAGATCGATACTAAAGTATAAAATACTTTAGTAAAAAGAAAACACAAAAATATCTATTCTGAATTTTGTTTTTTAAACGAATGATCTTATTATTTAGATAACATGAATATTAATGCATCTCATAAGCTTCAAAGTGGAAAATAATAATTATATGAGCGAATTGTTAAATGGCACCGAAACAATTTTTTCTTGCGCTCATCTTGAGAAAAATACACCAGCAGTCAGCGCTCACCCTTTCAATCATGGCACTCGTTCAAAGAGGGAGCAGTGTTTTCCTGAGGTAATGACAGAAAAGTATTTACACAAAGTAATGACAAACCTAGATCTCATAATGAAATAAATACTTTTCTCCAAAACACGTTTGCCACAATTATTGGCACCCATTGAAATTCTTATGAGTAAAATATATCTGAAGTATATTCCCATTTTTATATATATATTTTAGTACACATGGGTGACTAGGAACATGTAATTGTTCAGCCATAACTTCCAGTTTCACCGGGGATTGAATATGAGTCATCCATCACAATGTATAATACCAAAGAATAAAGTTCTAATTTGTGGAAAAAGGTTGCTGAGCTTCACAAAATGGGAAGTGGCTATAAGAAAATAGCTAAAGAATTGAAAATGGCCATTTCCACCATCAGGGCAATAATTAAGAAGTACCAATCAACCAATCAACATGGAGATCTTAAGAATCGGCTTGGAAGAGGATGTGTTTCTATATTGTCTCCACGCAAAGTGAGGAGGATGGTTCGAGTGGCCAAATATTCTTCAAGGACCACATCAGGAGAATTGCAGAAATGAGTTGGGTCTTGTGGTCAGCTACAAGTTGTTTGGGAGGTTGCAAGAAAAAAAGCCTCTGTTTTCATCCAACAACAAACTCAAGCGTCTTCAGTTTGCCAGACACTACTGGAACGAATGAAACAAAAATAGAGCTTTTTAGCAGTAAACACCAGAGATGGGTTTGGCACATACAGAGAGGTAGCCATATGGAAAAGTACCTCATGCCCACGGTTAAATATGGTGGATGATTTTTAACACTGTGTGGCTGTTTTTCTGCCAGAGGTCCTGGACATCTTGTTCGTGTTCGGATACATGGCATCACAGACTCTAAAGAGATGTTCCTTGTGCTGAAATAGTGCTTGTTTTGCAAAACCAGAATAGATTATTTTTGCAGTTGTTGTGTTTGCATCTTATGTTTGGGTCGTGGGTCATTACCCGCTTCCCTGGATGAAGTATGCCCGGAATCTATCAATACCACTTGCATGCATACCGCCGAGTGTGTTCTTCATCAAATACAGTACATACTTAGACACGCAATTTCGGCACATGCAGGGCACATCTAATTCTCCCCAAATCATGTTTTCTGGACTTTTTTGTCAATTGATTATTTTATTTTATTTTAAGTGTTTTCAATATTTAGTCAGCGGAATGATCAAAACACTTTAAACAACAGTACAACACATTGAAAAGACTGTTGCCATCCCCCGTCAAAAATGTAAGTGAATACAGCGCTACAGTGAATAAGGTCGATTGACCAATCGATTATTCCTGGTAACCGTATAAGAAATCTAAATTATAACTAGGCCTATAAAAAAAACATATGTATAAACATTGTTGAAAGCAACAAATTTTTTTTTTCATTGCACTACAGCCAGAGAAATATGATGCCTGAAAAATAATGATTATCTCCTGACAAAGTGTCTGGACTGTTATAATGATGGTATGCCCCTGGCCAAGGAAACAGGGGCATCAGCTACATTAAACATATCTCATCAGTGGCCCATTCTATCACAGCGTTTAAATATTCATATGTTTTCATGCATAATGCAATACCTGAGTGGTGATCCAGAACTCTGAGAGGCTGATGAGACCTCAGCTCCACCCTCCATCTATCAGAGGAAATATAATAATTATTTTGAATGTATAGCGTAATTAAGAGTCCCATAAAGAGTGATCAATATGGACTGCCATCTGCTGGAATACACAAAACAACTGCATATTGGTGGGGGAAGGGGGTCTCAGAGGTTGTTGCTAAGCAACAGCAGATGCGCAATTCCCAGTATTGTGACTATATGACAGAGAATGAGTATGTGTTTAATTCCAATTTATGGCCAAAACAATGAAAAGGTTTTGAGTTAAAAAAATACACTTGTCATAGCAATGTCATTAAAAACATTTTTAAAGACAAAATATTTCCTTGAACTGTTCTCTTGGCCAATTTTGAAAGTGCGTGAAACTTTTGAAAATTTGCATTACCTTCAGTGGCACAAGATTCATGTGAACACAAGGAAGGACAAATCAACCCATCGCTAAACTCAGACATACCTGCCAGTGTTTTCAGAAAACTGGCGCCTTTTTGCAGTGGAGAGAGAGGTTGAGTGCAAGGTTGCCAGATTGCGTGACTAAAACGTCATCCTGGAAGAATATTTCCAAACTGTACAAGTATCAAGATTTGTTTGGGGATGTCACCTATAGAAATCTGCTCGGTTACGTATGTAACCTTGGTTCCCTGAGATGAAGGGAATGAGATGTTGCGTCAGGAGCCTGACGCTATGGGGAGTGTCCTTCTATACAACCTTGTTGAAACCGATCTACAATAATGGCAATTCGTAAATTGGCTATGGTGTTTAACCCTTCTTGGTCTAAGGGGTCTTAAGTCCGCCTGGCACTATTTTGATATTTTGGCTTCTGGAATGGTCAGTTTTCATAGCAGAGTGAAGAGAGTCATATTTCTGGATTCTATAGATTCTCATCTACAATGTGGATGCATTGTAAATACACTTCTTGAGACATTTGTACATGTTCTGATGTGATATATCACCAATAAATACAAAAACGGAAATTCAATTTTGTTGTTTTTATTATATAAAAAATATTAAACATAAATGAATAATGAATTTTACAACAAATATTTATTCTTCAAAGGCTTTAGAACAACTTCAAAAGAAATTGGGTGAAAAAATATAAAGAAACAAAACAACTATTTACATTTCTGTGACTATAGTCACCATACCTTTTTTTTTTTTTGGTTGAAAAACAGGAGAAATTATAAAAGGAACAAAACTGTTCATTTGAATGGAATATTCTGTATAAATGGAGTAATATCCAAAAACACCACTAGATGGAACTGTTTACTGCATTTGAATGATTGATGTGCTTTTCATCAGTCATTAGGTGCCACAGGCTCTGGCTGTAGGAATTTCACACCCCTCCCCCCTTTTACTCCAATGACATCTGACAACATCATTCTTTGTTTTTGGTCTGTGATTGGTTCACACACACACACACACACACACACAGGTCTGTGATTGGTTCCCACACACACACAGCTCTGTGATTGGTTTACACACACCAACAGCATTTTATATCATTAGATAAAATAAAGTACAATGTCTTTGTTTTGCGGTAAAATCTATAATAATAATGCTATAGATTTGCACTAAAATACAGAAGACTTATCATTCGCGGAAGTCAACACAGTCTATGCAGTCGAATGGCAGCTTTTTCATAAAAAAAAAAAAGAGTAAGTTAATACCTTGATCCATTCCGAAGTTATTAATAGATATGTCAGGGGTGCGCACTTTGACGCTCTAGTGCGTCAGTCGACTTTGAAGCCCCGCCATTTTAGGTGCAAAGCTTCCAGTGTAAAAACGGTCACACAAACATGATTCCTGTAGATGCAGTATATGGAGATTTAGGGGCTCGCGGGCCATGTGGTCCTGCTCAACCTCATGACCCTCAACCGTTAGGTTGAGCGGGATCTGTGATCTCTTGGGAGTCACAGAAAGGCAGGGTGCAGAAGGATGATTCGTCCCTCAGAATGGACAGTGAGGGCAGTCTGTCTCTATGAGATCTGTCTCTGCATGGGCGCAGGCCAGACAGCGAATGCAACTCTTATGCTACGTTCACACCGGACGCGAATAGCGCGTCAAATTCGCGCCTACCGCGTCTAGTTATACGCTTGACCACTTTGAATCCATTCGCGCGTCAAGAGCGAAATTGACGCGCGTAAAAAACAAAAGTTTGAAGCGAAATTTACGCTGCGGACGCTGGCGTCAGAGGCGAAATCCGTTGACAGCCATCTTTTTACAAGATGGCTGATGTTGATCGAGCATTCGTGGAGAGAGTCACCGCTCTGTATTTGCTCTGGAGAGCAGAACAGCGGCGTATGGAGTCGTCGTCGCCGTACTTGGGTCCACCAGACCCTCCGGAGGCGTTCCCAGTTCGGCGAATTTCATCATTTGCTCCAGGAGCTGCGCCTGGATGACGGCCGCTTTCAGCAGTACTTCCGCTTGTCCCGCGCCCAGTTTGATGACCTGTTGTCCCGCGATCGGAGCGAGGATCACCCTTCAGGACACCAACTACAGGCTCTATCCCAGCTGCGGAGCGCCTGTCCATCTGTCTTCGGTTAGTAAATGTATATAAAATGTTAAATACAGTATATTAAATATATGTTAATTTACGCTTATGCTAGCAATGTTTTTCAAACTGTGTGGTACGGATACCACTGTTGGTGCTCTTTCTAGTGATACTCAGTTAACTGCTGTAACGTTAACCTAAAAAATAAAATATTATTTTGGCAGACGTGATAATGTCTCTATCTGTAAGCAATATGTAGTAACGTTACTCTTTCTTTTGATAATCAGTTATTGGTTATTGGCACACTAGTGATTTAAACCATATACACATATTTTGTTTTGAAGATTCCAAACTTTGTTAAATTGCTTGCAAAATTGCTAGCAAACAAACAAATATGGTGCATTAAAGTAAAACAGACTGGTTATTGTATATAGTTGAATATGTAACTACAAGTGTACTTATAAAAATATTTTCTAGGTTTCTTGCCACAGGGGACTCATTCAGGACCATAGCGTCCAGCTTCAGGGTTGGTGTCTCAACAGTGAGCCAGATCGTCCAACAGGTTGTGACTGCAATCTGGGACTGTCTTGTGGAGGAGTACATGGCTGTGCCCACCACTGATGACTGGAGGTCCATCGCAGAAGGATTCGAGGAGCGGTGGAACTACCCTCTATGCTGTGGAGCGGTGGATGGGAAGCACGTGGTAATGAAGGCACCCCCCAACTCAGGATCCCAGTTCCACAACTACAAGGGAACATTCTCCATCGTTCTCCTTGCAGTTGTGGATGCGAGGTATCGCTTCCAGTTGATCGATGTTGGGGGGTACGGCAGGACCAGCGACGGTAAACAAGACCAGCAAAGTGTACCAGCAAACTCCGCCTTTGGACAGGCTCTCCGTGCTGGTACACTTCATCTGCCTCCTGACCAGCCTCTTCCCGGTGCTGATGAAAGAGGACCCCAGCCCCATGTCTTTGTGGCTGATGAGGCGCTCCCGCCATGGAGGAACCTCATGCGGCCCTTCCCTGGACGCACCCTTCCTCCAGAGAGGCGTGTCTTCAATTACCGCCTCTCCAGAGCCAGGCTGGTGGTGGAGAACGCCTTTGGCATCCTCTCCTCACAGTGGAGGATGTACCGCCGCCTCATCGAGGTCCACCCAGAAGTTGCGGAGAAGTGTGTGAAGGCGACGTGTCTTCTCCACAACTTTCTGAGGTGTTCGGAGGGGAGAGAGGCACCTGCTGCGAGGGGCGGGACATGCTGGAGAGGAGCCACTGCCAGGTCTGGGTCGGGTTGCGGCCAACAACTCCTCCAGAGAGGCACTCGGGTGAGGGATGTCTTCATGGCACACTTCTCGGCGGAGGGAGCAGTACCATGGCAGCCGACGGAGTAGCGTTTGAAGTCCTTCTCATGACTTCCCCACAACGGCTCTTTTAAGAGCCACCCACAAACCTATAAAGAGCTAAACTATCTAAAAATAGTCCATTATTATTATATTTTGTTTTTTTTCCCAGGTTGTCAGCCCCAGTTCCAGGATGTCAGGTCCACAACATGCACATTTATTAAGTTGAGACTTTTTAAAAATGTCAGGTTTTCCATGGTAGTATATCAGGTTAAATTATTTATTTATTATTGTTTTGATGATAAATGGAGCCAGCCTCAAAAAGTAATTAACCTGTCCTGTGTTTTTTTCCTTATTCAACACTGTCCAGACACTAATGTTGGTTGTCTTTACATTACAATAATAATGTTTCATATAATCTAGATTTAGATATGGAATAAATAGCAATCAATACAAAATCAAAATGTCTCATATATTGAAATCAAGTTATGTGATAAAAGATTTGCTTTGTTTGTGCATTAGAACCACACCAGGCATTTAGTCATATTACAAAATAATTTATTGAGGCCAAACATATGAAGTAATTTTAGGTATAACATTAAAAAACATATTTAGGCAAAACATAAAAAAAATTATTTAGGCAAAACATATAAAATAACAATATGAACTGAAAAAAATGAACAATATGTGCAAACTATTTACATTAAGAGACAGGAACAAAAAGGACCTCGCTTGGAAGGTGGAAGAGCCACAGGGAACGGCATAGGAGAAGAGGAAGGAGGGCATTCTGCGTTTCCTGCAGAGCCTGCCGCCTCTTTTTTTTTTTTTAAAGTTTACTGTGTGGGGGGTCCAATTGTTCCAAATTTAGCACAATGGTGCTATTTTCCATTGCCAATTTGTATATTTGAAATTTAACTTTTTCTTTTAAATGAGGCGGCATGCTCTGCAGAAAAGGCAGAAGGCTGAGGAGGAAGTACTCATCAGCGGAGCGTGGCGGTGGGGTTGGAGGTCGCGCCAGAGGTTGTGTCAGAAGCTCCAACAGCGTCTGCTCCACCTCCGACGGACCATCCTGGGACCGCTCACGGGGCCGCCGTCGGGCTCTCCTCCTCTGTTGGCCTGTGAAAGCAATACACAGTGCAATGAGAAGGCAGAAAGATGATACCTGATTTTCATGTTCACAGTAAAGGTTAACAATTTAATTGAAACAACAAAATTGTCTAGATATTGTGAGAATACTATCTGTGTCAGTGACATAGACAGTGCTTAAATGCAAGTGTGAAATTGTTTTGAACTATATATCAAGTAATTACAAGTTATACTTCAGACATGTACATAGATAAACATGCAAATGAACAGTAGCTAAAAAGTATGTATGTACTATTGCCTTCACACACCTGTGAGTTCGGGACCAGGGACTGGGGAGACAGGAGAAGAGGCAAGGGATCTCAAAATATCCTCTTCCCCCCTCTGATCATTTTCCTCTGTCAAGACAATATTAAATGTTAATACAACACGTTGGTAACAATGATCATAGAGAGATTACATTTCTTCATCTGTAAACAATGACAGCATATATGCCTTGTAATGTGGATTCATTGGAAACACACCAGTCTCTGTCTCCCACGCCGTTTCTCCAGGCTGTCCCTGGTCCTCGAGGTGGTTGTCCTCTCTGATCCGGGCCTCGACCCCTCCATGTTACCACTAGTCTCCCGTGGGGTGACGAAGGGGTCGAGGAATCCCAAGATCTGAGAGTACTTCCACCTCTTCCCAGACCCTGCTGCTGACCCACTCCTCTTGTCCATCTCCTTCCTCTTCTCCTTCAGATATGTGTCCCTGAGGCTCTTCCACTTTTTTCTGCAAAAGTCCCTGAATAAACAATATCTTGTAAGCAAAAAATGTAGCTGAATATAAGCGGGAAAATAATTGTAAAATAGCACAAGGCAGCTTGCTAGCTGGTTAGCAGGTCAATAACGTGACTCAAAAGTAGCAGGAAAATAGTTAAAAATAGCTAGCTGCTTAGCAGGGCAATAACGTGACACAAAAGTGAAATGTGTAATTATATATATATATGCGCGTGTAAAAAATATACCCATAAATATTTTGTTCAAGAAATTACAGTGACTGTAGCATTTCTATCGTAAAGAAGTGGACAAATATTAAAGATTAATTTGTATTTACAACTTACCAGGTTGCCCAATCTCCTCACTGACCCTCTTCCAAGCGAGGTCCTTTTTGTTCCTGTCTCTGTAAAATATGAACTGGAATCGTACAATTCCGGGTGACTGCTAACAGCAACAATTAATTTTTCCTCCATAGCTGTCAGTGATTTTGGAATGAAAGATTCCGAGCGGGAGCGGGAGTTTACGTCACTTTACCTCCTGAGTGACAGCAGGCAGCTAGGCTCCTGATTGGTTAACGCGGCGCGAATTGACGCCAAAGTTCAGATTTTTCAACTCCGGCGGCAGACGCGAATTCGCGTCAAACGCGTGAATGCACCATTCGCGCGTAACGCGCGTAACGCGCCAGACGCTCAATTCGCGCAATTCGCGCGAACTTGACGCGCGAATGAGGCGTATTCGCGTCTACCGCGCCGCGCTCTACGCCTCATTCGCGCCGCAGGAATTTTTTACGCGCGTAACGCGTCTTTGCATTGACTTAACATTGAAATCACTCGCGCCTGACGCGCTATTCGCGTCCGGTGTGAACGCAGCATTATGCTGATCGGACAGCGGGATGTGTCCTTCACATAAGGAACATTTACAAAACGACATCTTTAAAGAGACGTGAACATGTAAGCAGTTCTTTTATATAGGTATATATATATATATATCTACACACACACACACACACACAATATCACAATAGCTTATAAGGATTTTAAAAACTCCTGCCGAAGTGCTGCGATGAATCAGGATGCTGAAGCAGCCCGTTCACCAGCAAAGCGTCAAGCGGCGAGGTGGAGTAAATGGTTGCCAGAACACTGCAGGGGAGTGGAGAGTCTTCTCGTTGCAGTGAAGATCCAACCTGCTGACTTATGTATGTTGATGTCAAAGCATTAGAAGGCTTCTAGATGAGCGATGAATCACTGTATTGAAGGAATTAAATTCTGAGGAATGGTTTTTGTGTGCCGCTTTTATACCGGAAGCATCACACCTAAAATGGCAGGGCTTAAACACCATAGCCAATTTTAGAATTGCCGTTATTGTAGAAAGGTTTCAACTAAGACGCATACAAGGACACTTCCCCATAGCGTCAGATTCTTGACGAAATGTGAAGTGTAGTGTACTGAGTTGTAAGGGAACTGGCAACCTAACATATGTCGAAATCTAATTCTGACCGGCAAATCGTTGTTATTGAAAGTCTGTTATTTATCAAACGTAGAATTTAATACATGACACAACTAATATAAAGAGGATGGTGGTTTCACAAAGAGGATGCTATTTGGTATTTATTTCAACAAGGGGATTCCATACCCTTGCATTCCCCCTGAACTCAAGCCCTTGTTTTATGTTGTTTTAACATGATTATGATAGCAATCTTTAATGTTCCAATGACTGATTCACCACACAAATTAATGCACTAATGACAACATAACAGATTCCAAGTAAAATGGAAAACAAAACCCATAAAGAAAGTAATGAGGCCAATCCGCTGCAAATAGATAATAAAGAAACCACAAGCTCAGTTTCATTTCACAGTTACGAGTGACATTGTGAACATTTCACGTGGTCCTCGCTATATAACTAGGCTCATAAATCGACCAACTCATATTTTGCATCAAATCTAATAATGCAAGCAGATTTCTTTGAAGGTAGATAACTCAATTTTAATATGAAAACCATTGTGTCAAGAAGAGTTCCTCACTAATAGCTTTTTAAGGTCTGTGTGTTTGTGAGTGTGTGTGGTTGGGTGGGTTTGGGTGGTTTACAGGGAAAAAATGTTAGGTTACAAACTGGTAATTATAAGGGTATGATGCTATAAAATTGGTTTATGGACATTTTTCCCATAATTCAAATAGATTAAAAACATAATACACTATGCTTTTTTTTAAATGTAAGAATGCAGAGAGTTTTTTGTGAGTGTTACCTTTAGGGTTAGGGTATAGAATCTATAGTTGGTACATTATAAGACCGAACTCCTTGTCTTTCCAGCCAACCCTGCTGTTGAACACAAACATCACTGTGCAGCTGGGTTCAACTACAGTATCGCCTTCCAAAACGGTCAGAAATCTAGGGGCAGGGGCGAAAATTTCATCAAAATGTTGGGGGGGGACAATAAACATAACAATTCTCAAGAGCAATTTTTTAAGGGGACACCAAGGGGTTTTTTCTTGTTGCCCCGTTTGTTTTATATTATTTTATTTCTTAAACAATTATTTTAAGAATATATCATTATATTATTTACAATACACATATTTTAATGATATTTTAGGGGGGGGGACAACCCTCAGATAAGGGGGTTCCTGACCCCCCCGACCCCCCCCCCCCCATGTCTAGGGGTAACCATTGATAACAAGCTAAATTTCACAGACCACATCTCAAAGACTGCAAGATCATGTAGATTTACACTCTACAATATCAGGAAGAAAAGACCATCCCTCTCTGATCATGCCACACAACTGCTCGTTCAGTCCCTTGTCATAAGTAGACTGGACTACTGTAACACTCTCATTGCAGGCCTTCCTGCATGTGCAACTAGAACTCTGCAAATGATCCAGAATGCAGCAGCACGTCTGGTCTTTAATGAACCAAAGAGAGCGCATGTTACACCACTCTTTGTCTCTCTCCACTGGCTGCCGGTTGATGCACATATTAAATTCAAGGCTCTGATGCTGGCATAAAGAACAGTCACTGGGTCTGCTCCAGCATACCTAAAATCATTTATGCAGATCTACACTCCTGCTAGAAGCCTGCGGTCGGCTAAGGAACGTCGCCTTGTTGTACCAACACAAAGAGGCATCAAAACACTTTCCCGGCTGAAAACACATCTTTTCCAAGAGCACTTAACCAGTCACAAAAAAATAAAAATAAAAATACCAAAACAAAAAATCTGTTTTGAATGCTATTCTGATGCTAGTGAAACTTTGTAGTATGGCACTTTTCGTACCACTGTCTCCTTAAGATGATTTGCTTATGTTTTAATGTTGTAAGTCGCTTTGGATAAAAGCATCTGCCAAATGAATAAATGTATAAAAATCATTATGTCTATGGAGAGTCCTAATAAGGATAGCCGCACACACACACACACACACACACACACACACACACACACACACACACACACACACACACACACACACACACACACACACACACACACACACACATGTTGTGTTTCCATGTTTTATGGGGACTTTCCATAGACATAATTGTTTTTATACTGTACAAACTTTAGATTCTATCCCCTAAACCTAACCCTACCCCTAAACCTAACCCTCACAGAAAACATTCTGCATTTTTATATTTTCAAAAAACATAATTTAGTATGATTTATAAGGTGTTTTCCTCATGGGGACCAACAAAATGTTCCCACAAGGTCAAAAATTTCGGGTTTTACTAACCTTATGGGGACATATGGTCCCCACAAAGTGATAAATACACGCTCACACACACACACACACACACACACACACACACACACACACACACACACACACACACACACACACACACACACACAAGCGAGCACACACGCACAAGCACACACACACACACACACACACACACACACACACACACACACACACACACACACGCACACAGACACACGCGCACAAACACAAACCATACAGTGCCACAGCTGAGGTTTTATTTGTGCGAGTTTTTGATCATGCTTTGAGCAAAAGTTGCATCCCCCATCTCTCCCTAAACATTTTTATTTCCTCTCTCACGTATCTCACTCTGTCACTCTACACATAAAAGCTTTTCACTTTTCACCATGGCAACTGCCTCCATTCATTTTTATTCGCCTGTAAAAAACAGCGCTGAGATTCACAACGTTCCTGATTTGCTGTTGACATTGTGACAGCGGCGATGTGATTTGTTGCTCCTCCCACCGGGCAGAAATACAGCCGACAGCAGGCTGTCTGACTGACGAGATCTGTGTTTCCATGGAGACAACACCTACGTAAGGAAAGTGGGAAGAAGAAAAAAAGAGAAAAGAAAAACTAACCACAGTTCAATTACAAGGTTCAATAAAATTATTATAACAATAAATATTAAATAGTAAATGATCATTTAGAATTTAAAAAATATTATTTTAAAATATGAATAAAATATTATTATTTATTAATTATTTACTACTATTATTTGCAAATATTTAAAGATATATATTATACACATACACATGGACATTTTTAAACCAGTTAATTGATCAGTGAATGTTGGCACAACTTAATAGTGGGTCAAAATCGCCATCTGCTGGACAGTCCCGAAACTACCTGTCTAAATGCCTGTGCTCTTTCTGTCATGTTATAATCAATGTGCTAGTGCAAAGAGGAGAAGGGTATAGCTGCAGGCATTGCTCCAATAAGGGGCGTGAGCTCCAAATCGCCATTGAAGATATAGGTAACTAACCCTTTCCCTAACCTTAACTTGAGTGGAAGTGAAGCCCCCTTTTGGAGTTGGCGCAACCCCTTTTTAGAGTAACCCCGCCCTCTTTTGGAGATTCCGCCTCCATTTGGAGGTCTCTGGCCTGCAGCTATACCTACTTGAAGAGAAGAGGCTCTTAGACCATTTCAAGACAGTTTAAGGAAGTGACGTATTTTTGTTCCTTGAACATTTCCTGCAAGACGCAGACTGCGATCCAAACCGAGGGCACTTTGAAGGAACAACAATCATGATAATCATGCTGTAAGATCACTTCAAACTTTTAAACTGATTTTCCAATAAAATGACTTTAAAAGTAAGTTCGGGATGACTTATCCCCCTCACCTTTTAGCCTTTCAATGCTCTCAGTGGATGATGAAGGATAATCACTTCTGAATGGAACGCACCCTCATTCAAAACAACAGCGTACTTTCACAGTGAACCGAGAAGGCTGGATGGATATGTGCAGTAAAAACAACTGTAGCTCAAATCTTATGTCTGGTAGGTGAACAAAATGTATGGCAACTAATTGTAAATTTGAGAGGTAGAGAGTTCTAAAAGTGACTATCGCTCCCATGAAGCTGCACAAGTCATTTACTTTTACATTTAATCATTAAACAGACCCTTTTATCCAGAAGAAAGAGACAAATAGTTTTATCATTGAAAAAAATAAATCCTTATCTTGTCCGCCTGTCACGTCAACAGCTTTATTGAACGGCTTCATCGATTATAACAGGAGAGATCCAATATTACCAATGTCGCCACTGAGGAAGTAATTGTGAGCATCTAAATGACGATAAACTTTCATCGCCTCTCTCGCTTAGATGTGCTCAGTATCAACAACACATCTGCATAAGTCACTTCAGGTAAACGTTTGATGTTTTTTAAGAAAATTTGTTGACTCTTATTTAAAGGATCCGGTAATGACACCTCAATGTATATTTAGATTTTTTGCAAATATCTCATTTGTTCCATTTTAGCTAGACTAAGAAAATATGTGTTTGTCATTTTATTTTGACAGTTCTGGGTTGCCGCTACCGGAAATGCTCAAGGGCCAGACATGCACAGTTGCATTTTAATTCCTTTGTTATTGTTTATGTCATTGAAATGGTCTTATAGTGTATAATTAATGTTAGTGTTGTAAAATTTAGAGAACATTTAGTTTAGGTAAAATCTTAAAAAATATGAAGAATTAATTCATTACATGCAGGTTACAAGTGATGTTTTTGATTGTCAATATAAGCTTATTTCAGAGTGGCAGTAACATATTCATCTCCAGGGCACCTTAGTCATTGAGAGCAGCACGCTGCAGTAGAATTATGTGAAGTGCACTCTGTATGGCATCATATTAATCAATCCTCAACTCACCCCATTGTTATCTTTAGACAACATACAACTCTGAAAAACAGCAAAGAGTTTTCAGAATAACTTTACAAGCTGAATAAGCCAGGATCTTTCTAAAATGTTTTTTAAAGAAGCCAAAACATTTGCCAGCTATGATTGAAGGTGCTGTAAGCAATGTTTTTTTCATGGAAAGGTATTTAAAAAATTGTCCTACTCCCTGAAAGATTGTAATGAAATAAGTGTCATGAGATATCTCACCAGTCTCTGTGACAGCTTTAGACTCTGTAAACAAGCTCTGACTCTTCCTGTCTGTCAATCATTTTGCGCATTCTCATAGTATTGTACTTGAGGCAAATTATTGTGGCTTACTGCCATTTTTATGCTACATTGTTCATAACAATTGTCAGTTTAGGGCACTATTTCGCTGATGTTATTTTTTAACAACAATTTCTGCGCAATGTCGGTCCGATTAAAGCCGATTTTTTTGGAGGGCGGGGTTTTGAAAAGAGGGGTGTGGCTAATAAAATGGCTAATACTGAGTTTACACTACACGATTTTAAGCCCGATTTTCGCTCGCCAACAATTTTCTGGAGATCGGCGACAAAAGCCTGAAATCGTGGGCAAATTGGAGCTCGAACTCAATGTATGAGCGACGAACTCAATGTTTGAATTATCAAAGACGCACTTTAAGAGAAATGCCGACGTGTCGCCGATGTCAGCGAGATATCTAGGATGTTTAAAATCTGGACCTGTCTGCGATTCCAAATCGTGCATGTGAAATATGTTTTGACTGAATACTACAGCAGCGTTGAATGTGTAAAGGCATCATATATTTTATTGGTTACAATACGAAAAAGTAGCTCCTGCTGAAAAATTTACCTATTTGCTGACCTGACTGTCCAAGAGAATTGGTCATTTCTCTCCAACTCTTCTCTTTCTCCACCCGGTTGTGGTACAGTTCAGATGAAACATCAAATAGGCATTGGTGCTCCTACCAATGTTCACAATGTTTTCCTCCATTTCTTCGGTCCAATGAGACTTTCTTGATACCGCAGCCATGCTAGTTGATGTTGTGTTGCAGGTACATCAGGACTCCTCCCACTGAAACTTCCCGTGCCCCGTTTCTTGCTCTCTCATTGGCTGTAGGTAAATGCTGCTGTTGTATTCAGTCAAAACATATTTCACATGCACAATCTGGATTGCAGACAGGTCCAGATATTTAACATCTTAGAAATCTCGCTGACATCGGTGCCGTGTCGGCACTTCTCTCAAATCATGTCGTTGATAGTTTGTACATTGCGATCGTTGCTCATGCGAGCGAGCTCTGATTTGCCTATGATTTCAGGCTTTTGTCGGCTATCTCCACAAAACTGTCGGCGAGCGAAAATTGGCTTAAAATCGCATAGTGTAAACTTGGTATAACATGTCACAGATTGTAGATTGTCTGTCTTGAGCCATAACAATCATCATCTGTTTTTATCTGAATAAAACACAATTGCTAAGGTGTTGATGCTTGTTTAAATGTGAAATGACCCCTAGATTTATCTATAATACTCATAAGTCCATGCAAATGTGCAAGGACTTATGAGTATTATAGATAAATCTAGGGGTCATAGGTAGTTGACACCAAACAGTGATAGAGGTGTCCTGCAGTATATATCATGTCCATGTAAAAATTTTGGACAACATTTATTTACTTTTTGAACAAATAAGGGTGCAGTTTTTATGACTTCATATTAAAGATTTAGTTCACCCAAACATTTTGACTACATGGAATATTTGCACACTGCAGGACTTAAAGTGGTTGAAAACCTAAAAAGATTTCTTTAAAGGAATATTCCGGATTCAAGCTCAATCGACAGCATTTGTGGCATAATATTGATTACCATAACAATTTATTTGGACTTGCCCCTCTTTTTGAAAGCAAAAATCTGGGTTCCACTGAGGCACTTACAATGGAAGTATATGGGCCAATCCATAAACATTGAAATACTCACAATTTCAAAAGTAAACAATAAAGACAAGACATGAACAATATGCGCATCACTAAAATACATGATTTTAGTGTCATAAAATTGCGTACTAACTTTTCTGTATAAAGTTATAGCCAATTTTACAACATCGTTGCCATGATGATGTAATGTCAACAAACACTAAAAGTCTTTTTTGTTTTTGTTGTGGTAATCAATATTATGCCACAAATGCTGTCAATTGAGCTTACCTTGTATTGAACCCGGAATATTATTTTAAAAAGTAATAATTTTAACATAAAATCCTGATGTTGAAAAAAAGTCCATGGACATGTTATTTGTCAACAGTCCATGTACACAGATTCTAGAGTAATGTAAATCACAAGATAGACAGACAGAATGATAGATCGATTCATCAATTGATAGACAGATAAATCGATCGATCAATATATAGATAGACAGACAGACAAAATATTTAGGCAGAACATTTGTGAAAGTAGATATTGGATAAAGAATGTGTTATAGCATACTGACCTTACCTTGGTATCAGTGCAACTCACCAAAGTTTAAATCAAAACAGGAATAGAGCATTCTGGAATAAATGTAGATACTATTCTAAACCAGACTTTATAAAAGGAAGCCTTAATAAAAAAATTAAACCCCTTTATTGTTTCTCAAATACAAAAGAAATACAAAAAGAAACACAGACAGCAAAAGAGACACTCAGTCAGCGGCAGCAGTCTGAAGTACAGCTCAGTCTTTTGGTTAAGTATGCAGTCTCTTTTATCAGAGTTTTCTAGGCCAGCTCACTCTTTTCCGTGACCTCGGCGTGGCTGGTGTCGGAGCCGCCCGGTGCCAGCAGAGTTCTGCGGTTATAGTGGCCCTTCATGATGCCTGAGTTGTTGTTTTCATTGAGGATTTGTTTCTGCTTCTGGCGGTTGAGGGACTGGACCAGGCCGAGCACCACGGCGGCGAGCGAGTACTGGCCGGTGAGTTTCCGCGGCTGCAGAATGAGCGGGTTTGGCTGCTCGCGGCCTAGCAGGAAGTGCGTGCGGATCTTTCCTTCTTGTTCGCTAATGCCCTTCACGTAGATCTCACCTCGGTACTCGAAGGCAAAGCCGCGCTCGTTTAGGATGGCGTAGGTTTCCTCTGGTAGCTGGATCTTCCCGCTGATGCCAGTACTGTCCATTCGACTTGACAGATTTACTGTCTTTCCCCAAATATCATACTGCGGCTTTTTGGCGCCGATGACGCCAGCCACCACTGAGCCATGTGCCATACCTGAGAGAAACAGATAGTGAGGGCACAGGATCGGCAAGTCTCACTTACTACAGCCTACAATATTACTATAGTAAAACTGCGTTTCCGGCAACAAAAAAAAAACAATAACAAAAAAACATAGAACTGTCATGTTTACATATAGTAAATTCATGTTTTTACAACAGTAAACATAATTAAATTATGGTATTTGTATAGTAAAACCAAAATAACCACAAAAAATACGATTTTCATTACGAGAGTTGTCGTTCATTTCAGTGCTAGGGGTTATTTCCGCAGGTGTAACCAATCTCTGAAACTCTTTAAAATCTCGCCAATTTTAATTGGGAGAAGGCACTTCGTGAAAGTATCATTGGGCAAATATACGGCGACACACAGTGCTATCTCCTGAGAATTATCTCCTTCAGGGTACTGATATCTCTCATACTCTGCACATCACTGGATTTCTCTTCTAGAATCGGTGTCAAGATTGGCACCCTTCACAGAGAGTGGATCCGAGTTTTCTTCCCAGTGGTGCTCCGGCGATCACTGATTACTCTACGCTGTTGCACAACAAGTGTGACAGCAGACGGACAAGCATCGTCACTGTTTTCACTGTTTCACAGTGACCAAATTATTCTTCGGGCAGCCTGTGGGCCTCAACGGAAAGTATCCTTTGAATTATTGGAATTTTATTGGACTTTTCTGTAGCATGTAACATAAGCACTACAGCCTGATGTGTGAGTGTATTTGTATACTCTGGTACTTTTATTTTAACAAACTATTGTGAGGGAATGCAAAACTTATTGCGAGGGAACGCACACTATTGCGAGGACATGCAAAACTATTTCAGAACAAAAATTCCCGCCCTGTCCTCTAAGGGGCTCTGTACTATTTGTACAGCGATTTCCTTGAAAACAATGTTTTTCTGTCGTTTTACTTCTTTGACTCAACCAGTGGTGTGAATTCAGAGCGGGACTATCAGTTTGTTTGATTTTATGGTACACAGGGGGAGTATTCGGGAAAGCTGTTTGAAAACAATGTTTACTTTTGCAGTTCCGTTGGGTTGCGCTAGAGGTGCAGAAATTACACACTTCAGCTTTAAATGTCACCAAGAGTCTGTGTTTGATTCATTTGATTCTTACCAATTCTGAGTTGGAAGTTGTTGAAAGAATGCTTGTTGATCTCCTGAATGCTTTCATTCAGAGCAATGGCGAAGTCTGCCAGCGCACACAGATGCCCCCATTTATCCTCACATTGCTATGGTAACACACACACACACACACACACACACACACACACACACACACACACACACACACACACACACACACACACACACACAAATAGAATGATTAGTGTACAGAGAAACAATATTTTAGGGAAAGAGAATAATTTGATGGTTCTGATTCTAATTCCAATTTGATTCATATTCCACTTAGTGATTCAGATTCCTTAAAGGGATAATTCACCCCAAAATGAAATATCCGTGATCATTTACTCACCTTCATTTTGTTCCAAACCTGTATGACTGACTTTCTTCCACTGAAGACAAAAGGAGATGTAAGGCAGAATCTTAGCCTCAGTCATCATTCACTTTCTTTGCATCTTTTTTTTTTATATATATACACACGGTAACTGGTAACTGTTAATGGTAACTGAGTCCCTAACATTTCTTGTGTTCCACACAAGAAATAAAGTCATACAGGTTTGGAACGACATGAGTAACTGATTTTTATTTTTGAGAAGCAGTTCTTGATTCTCAACATTAGATTTCACACAGCAGACATTGTTTATAATAGATATCAAACAAGCCATAATAATGCTAATCCATGTAAATGTGTGTATGCTTTCATACTTGTTTCTCAGGTGACAGCCCTGACACTGCCATGTACGTGCTGCCAATAGTCTTTATCTTCTCGATGTCCTGAAATCGCTCCTCCCCCAGCAACTGTAGAGAGAAAATCTCTCAAATATGAAAACTTACATATGTAGCATTTAACATTAATTAGCAGTCACATAGACACTGAGCAGGTTCTCTTCTATGATGAATGTGTGTGTATTAATGTGGATTATCAAGATTAATTATCTGTGTGTGTTTGTTGCATTCTGACCTCATCAAAATCAGCGATGATCTCGTTGAGCAGTCGCAAACACTCCACACCCTGATTATTCATCTCGGTCTGCGTGTAAAAATCAGCAAAGCCTGGAATGGAGGCGAACATCACTCCCACTGTATCATATGACTGAGAGTAGAGCTCCTATGGGCAGAGACCACACATTAGAAAGAATGTTGATGCTGCTCTTTCACATACAATGAAAGTCAAAGGTGACTGAGGTTGTAAGTCCCTAACCTTCTGCCTACAATCTCCCTTTGTGTTCCATTGAAGAAAATGACATGAGGTAGAGTAAACGGTGACAGAATTTCATTTTGGGTGAACTATCCTTTTTCTATATCCTCCAAACTTCAGATGAATTCCATTCCATCTTGTATTGCTCAAGGGAGACTGCTATACTCATTTGAACATGAATTGTCAGTGTGGGAAGTCGCTGCTCTTGCTGCATGTGTTGACGCATCAAATCCCTTCACTAGAGGGCAGTGTTGCTTTATAATTAACACAGATTGATTCATAAAAGGAAGGCCTTTTAAGAAGATAAAAGATGAAACTGACTGGTTCACACAAGTAGTTGAACAATATGTGTTTTTCAGTGGTCAATGTCATTATCTAGAGTAGATAATATATAGTTGATATATACATATGCATATATACAGTAAATATATACACTCACCTACCATTATAAACACATGTACACCTACTGTGTAAGAAGCTTCAGTTAATGTTCATATCAAACATCAGAATGGGCAAAAAAATTTGATCTGAGAGATTTTGACTGTGGCATGATTTTTGGTGCCAGACGGGCTGGTTTGAGTATTTCTGTAACTGCTGATCTCCTGGGATTTTCACACACAACAGTTTTTAGAGTTTACTCAGAATGGTGCCATAAACAAAAAACATCCAGTGAGCGGCAGTTCTGCGGACAGAAATGTCTTGTTGATGAGAGAGATCAACGGAGAATGGCCAGACTGGTTCGAACTGACAAAGTCTATGGTAACTCAGATAACCGCTCTGTAAAACTGTGGAAAGCAGAATAGCATCTCAGAATGCACAACACGTTGAACCTTGAGGCAGATGGGCTACCAACAGCAGAAGACCACGTCGGGTTCCACCTCTGTCAGCCTAGAACAGAAATCTGAGGCTGCAGTGGGCCTACCATCTGTGTACCTCAGCAGAAATCCAGATTCATCAGACCAGGCAATGCTTTTCCAGTATTTAACTGTCCAGTTTTGGTGAGCCTTTGCCCACTGCAGCCTGATTTCACATGTTCTAAACAGCACATAAAACATTTAGGCACCCAGAACTTACACACTGCAACTAATTACAGAGTATATCTGAACTGTTGATGTTTTGTTATTTGTTTCATTTTGTCACTTTATTAATAGTAGAGAAAGAGAACAGAAAATGTATATTAAATGTGTGGAAAACAGGAGCCGAATATGACATAATCCAGACTCAAACCCTTTTCCCCCTTTTGAACTCCACAGCTTAATATGCCTGTGTACCAGAGCATGTGCGCCAACTCTGACTATTTTGTTGTTTACAGAGTAAACGGTGGTGAATATACTGCCAGATATTAGAGAAAATAAAATTAGCTCAATACAGCATGGTTATGCTGGTACACCAGCTAGATCAGCACCAAACCAGCAAAACCCAGTTTGGCCCAAAATCCATGCTGGCCTAAGCTCGTCTGTTCAGAATGGACACCTCATTCTACTGATACGCCCCACTGATGCAGGATGTCATCACTGCGTACTGTTAAGCGATTGTACATATTATAAGTTAGTGACTGCTGAGGTCAATTGTATAAAACAGGTAATATTAATATACTTAAGAAGTGTAATCAAATAAAATTATAATAATAATCAAATTGCTGCAGTGCCCTTCAAGTGCCAGGTTTATGTGAGCTGAGAGTGCGTGTGTGTCTGAGAGAGATCATTTTCTTTTCTTATAACAGCAGAGAGTGACGTAAATTATGGCGCACACAGACACACAAACACACCAGTTAAATTATACCTTAATACTCCACCTGATTATAAATGAATGATATAATTAAAGCAACTCCATACACCCACCCACACATACTGGCTTAATGGATGCATTTTTTGTTTTGTGAGTTATATAGCTCCATTATTTCACCACCCTATTGTCTGATTGACAGAGAGCAGAACATTCCAGAAATAAACAGAGGAGTCATGTTAGGACAAGAGAGCACAGACGCACACACACTGATTTAATTACAAAATGAAAAGGAGAAACAGAACCCCCCAGAAAGAAATAGTGAGGAGAAAGAGTGAGAGAATGAAAGCAAGAAAGCAAAAATAGGTACCTACACATTGCAAGCAATTTTCACAGACAGATGAAGCATTTCAGAACTGGCAAAAGGTGGAGATTTATAGAAAAAAGGACTTCTAACTCACACACATCATATCGCTTCAGAAAATATGGATTTAACACTGGAGTCTTATGGATTAATTTTATTGTGTTTTTATGTGTTTTTTGGAGCTTCAATGTTTTGGTCACCATTCACTTGCATTATATGGACCGACAGAGCTGAAATACTCTTCAAAAAAATCTTCATTTGTGTTCTACAAAAGAAAGAAAGTCATAAACATGTGATATGGCATGAGGGTGATTAAATGACAGAATTTTCATTTTTGGTTGAACTATCCCTTTAAGATGGTATAAAGCATGTCACACTGCAAGACATGTCAATTTTGTCTTATTGCCTTATTTTGCCTGTAGTTTATTATCCGCAGCTAAGCTGCAATTGCTTTAGCAAAACAAATGTTTTAATAGTTTTGCCAGTACAGCACAATATAGATGAAAACATAGAGAGAGAGAAATGGCTGTGATTCATTCTCTCCTCACATGCTCCTGCTGTCTCAATGATGGCATGTGTTTTTTCTGTCAGACTAAAGGAGTGAGACACACAGATCCATTCTTTCTCTCTACCTCATTGTCTCGGTCTTTCTCCAGGAAGTGGCGTGCAACGTGGCTAGGGAGAATGTTCCGGAGCATGTTCTCATTGTGTTCGCGCAGCTCTCGCATCTCATTTATCTCTTCCTTCGCCTGTACACGCCACAGGAAGTCCAGACGAGCAGTATACTCCAGCTGAGAGAAAGACAGAGAATGATGCTAATCAGAAAACATAGCACAAAAATAAAACATTAAAATAAATCAACAAAAGAAGCATAAACACAGCAAGACTAATCAGTATTACAGCACTTTACAGTTATTATAAAAGCATTACTCAGCTGTTGTGGCATTTGGCCATTTGAATATGATCAGCAGTGATCGATAACTGTGCCCACCTGGCCGATTAACAGAAATGTTAGCTTTCCCTCAAGTCAGTTTCAGAAATCTACCAACAGCCTTGTCAAGAGCTATTACACAATTTGTTTTAGAATAAGTAGAATGCCATCAGTTGCAGGGCTCCCTGTTCTTCTTTTCTAATCTTTTCTATTTGCTGAAGTAATGTTTGGGAGTCTAACATTTATATTTCATATTGACACACTAAAGCTAAAGATATAAATAACCATTTTAAGACAAATGCTTTTGTGAAACATCTTATGTGCCTAAGACTTTTGCACAGTACTCTATATTGCTATCTGCTATAATTAATAGCTTACTTTAAAAAAACAAAACCAACCTATCGGTCAACCACTACTCTTCAGGATCACACAATCCTTGATAATAAGAAAAAAAAACATGTTATTCTAAAGCCGTGTAAGTCATAAGATACACACACAGACACCAAAGACTTACACTTGGATGAGACTTTGTTTGTGTGAGACTCACTGTTTATCACCACAAACACACTGAATATCATTAATTTGAGGCCTGCTACAAAATGTATGAGAGGCAGAGAGAGAAAAACAGAAATAATAAAACCCAGAGGAGAGACATCTTAGTTGCTTTATAATTCCCTGAACATTATTAATGAATGGACAGGCAAACCAGTGCCTTATAAAACAAATACAAAAAAATACCCAGATTAACAAACAAATTAAAAATAGTTTAAACAATCAAAAGAAACTAAAAGGAAATGTCAGTAGAAATGTAAAGAATTTGAATTGGTAAGCGCTGGTAGTCAGTTACTGTGAGAAATATTAGGCAGAGTAATATTCTGCCAATATACACACTCAGCAAACACAATCCTGCCACTGGAAAAGGAAGGCAAACACAAATCGTAGCAACAAGAGGTGAAAAGCACCTGTAGGTAATCAATGACTAGAAAATCAATGAGGAAAAAACACAAACCAATATTTCTAAAAATGCTAATAAAAATACTATAATAATACTTACTGTTTTCATTAAGTATATTTTAACGTATGTAACACTTTACAATAAGGTTCCATTCATTAATATTAGATAATGTATCATGACATAATTAACTAACAATGAACAATGTCGTTTTTACAGCATTTTAATAATCTTGGTTAATGTTAGATGATATAAAAACAATTGTTCATTGTTAGTTCATGTTAGATCATAGTGCATTAATTAATGATTTCATACACAACTTTTGATTTAAAAAATTCATTATATGTTGAAATTAACATTAACCAACATTAACAAATGCTGTAACAGTATGGTTCATTGTTAGTTTATGATAACTAGTGTTGTTACATAATGTTAACAAAAACATGTATAAAAAAAAAAAGAAGCTTATTATAAAGTGTTAATCATGCAAACATACAAGACCAAAACATGCTGTTTGCACAAGTCAGTTGCACATGTTAGTGCCACCTTCTCTGTCAGTGTCAAAATGAAAGGGATAATTCACACAAAAAAGCAAATTGTCATAATTTACTCATTTACGACTTTCTTTTATAAAGGAATATTTTGGGTTCAATACAAGCTAAGCTCAATCGACAGCGTTTGTGGCATAATATTGATTACCACAAAAATTTATTTTGCCCTTCCTTTTCTTAAAAAAAAAAAAGGAAAAATCTGTTACAGTGAGACTCTAATAACGGAAGTGAATGGGACCAATTCGTAAACATTAAAATACTCACCGTTTCAAAAGTATAGGCACAAAATATAAACAATGTGTGTGTTAACATGATTTTAGTGTTGTGAAATCACTTACTAACCTTTTCTGTGTAAAGTTTAAGCCAATTTTACAACTTTGTTGTCATGACGATGTAATGTCAAACCCTAAAACTTTAAAAGGACTATAAAATTACCATTTAAACAACTTTACAGCTCAAATAATACATGAGTTTTAACAGAAGAATCAATGCAAGTGCTTCTATAAAAGCTATATTTTTTAAGCTTCTCATTTTGCATATAAACACTTCAAAAATGGGCCTCATTCTCTTCCATTTTATGTGCCTCAGTGTAACCTCGGTTTTTTAAAATAAATTAAAAGATATGTCTAAATTATTTTTTGCGGTTATCAATATTATGCTAATGATGTTGACTGAGAGTAACTTCTCAGTATCTGGAAGTAGCCAGAAAACCTCAGTCATCACTCACTTTCATTCCATTTTTTCCATGTAATGAAAGTGAGTGGTGACTGTTACTGAACATTCTGTCCAACATCTCCTTTTGTGCACTGAAGAAAACAAAAAGGATTGCAATGACAATGTAAATGATGACAGAACTTTCATTTTTGGGTGAACTATTACTTTTCGTGTTTTCAGGTGTGATTTTGGCTCATTGTTCCAGGCAGATTTGCATCAGTTTATTGAGGTTAATCAGAAAAAGTTTGTGCATAGCAATTGTAATAGTGCCACATATACTCAATTAGATTGAGATCAGGGCTTTGACAGGGCCATTGTATTATTCACATTTTCGTTTTGGAGTCACTCTAGTATTTATTTGGCTTTGAGATCATTGTGCTAGTAAAAGTGTCAGGCTTTTAGCAGACTGAGAAAAGTTCTTTTGCCACATTTTCCTGATTTTTCATCACTATGTTTTAACTGGATGCATTGTTGCAGCTGCCAGATGACCCAACCATACTAAACTGTAGGTACTTAATAGTGTTTATGTTGGGCCACAGATATCATTTTAATTGTAATTTTGGCTAGAAACCTCTATCATGGTGTCGTCTGACCATCTTTACTCACATCATATTTGGTTAACCGTGCTTTTGGCGAAATCCAGATGGTTCTTCATAAATAAGTGGCTTTTTTAGCCACTCTCCCATACAGACCACACAAGCAAAGCTTTCATGTGGTTAACAGGTGCACCTTTATTCTGTTCCAAGCTACTGAACTCTGTAGCTCCTTCAAAGTAATCATTATACTCTCTGTGGCTTCTCTGACAGGTCTCCTACTTGTTTGAACCAACAGAATCAATTTGGAGATTGTTTGTACACTTGAATATTATGCCCCATAGATTGGCAAGGTGAATACTAATTCCTCAACTAGAATTAACGGAGCATAAAAACAATGTCACATTGAACTAATTAAGTTTCAGTACTTTGACATGAAAATATCTCAGAGTTTCAGGAAAAGAGTCTAAGACTGATTTCTCCATCCCAAACACTAACTTTACCTCCAATAATGGCTTCAATTTCAGTCTGTTCCTCACACAAAGCTATTGTATATCTTGAGATGACTTGGAATATAGAGTCAAACGGACTACTTTTTGTCCTTTTGGAAGCTTGATGAATTAAACTAGTCAAAATCTACTTCCACCGTAAGGAACAGAGCAACCTGGGAAGTATCTTCTCTTGTGTTTTACAGGGAAAATTGTCATTCTGTGTTTAAGCAACATAAGGGTGAGCAGATTATGACAGAAGTTTCATGTTTGGGTGAAATATTGCTTTAAAATGACCCTGATTTACTGGATTTCATTCATAAACTACTCTGTAGGAAACCTGTAGAGTCCCTTTTTGCAGTACTTGTTGACTCTAACAGGAAGTGAGGTGTGCTGTGTTTAGGCTTGTGTCTATTATCTCAGTTCAGTCTCAAATACTGGCTTCCGTCAGCTCTCTTCCAAATGAACAGCTCTAACAAGGTCTCCACTAATTGAGCAGGAACACACGCTCATCTGCATTCATTAATATACAGCTTTAATTGAAACTGTTTCACAAAGGCGTCCAGATTGAAAAATGAATTTACTAACAGTCAGGGCATGATGTAAGTATTTGTGCTTGTGTGTCTGTGTGTGTGTGTGTATAAGTGTTAAAATACATGTGTGTGTATGTGACTGAACTTATGCGTCAGATTGAATGTGGATTGAAAGATGTTATGAGAAGTAATTATGCAAGTGGGGCAGACGGGTGTATGACTGTCCATCTGATTATTAAAAACTCATCAACAAGACTAACCTCCATTAACCTCTCACAGACAAACACACACACTGGTTGTCAATTAAAGCAATGCATACTAAGCAAATTACTCATGACAAAAGTAAACTAAATAAAAAGACTAGAAGAGGGTGTAATGCAAGTAAGCTTTCCAAGATTTAGGCTTTTTAGGAGATGTAATTTTGAAATTCACCACCAAATCTGGTCTCCATTGTTGTCAGAACATTGATTTAGATGGTTGAGTTTTGGCTGGTTGAACAGCAGCTGTGGCACTGGGGGGCCAAAATGAAAGCATTGTTTTTTGTATGTCACCATTTGGTGGTGATCTACTGGTTCTTAAGGCAGTCGGTTGATAACCCTAAAGTTAAATTCCCCTCCTGCTTCATGACCTTAAGCAAGGCAAATATACTTATATTTACTCAAGTGGATATTTTGATGCTCAGAGCCATAATGCCATTAACAGTTGTTTAATTTAAGTCAACTTTGTCCCAGATGATTCTCCTGAAATTCCACTGGAGTAATAGAAATCCAATTAGACAAGAGTATAAAGCAATTAAATATATTTTGATGAAACATTTTTGAGTTCAAATTTTACTTTTGATGGCAGACATCTGAGCACAGTTTGTGACACTCTTGATATATTTTCAAAAACACTAGAGACGACAAATGTTAGATTTGATACTATGTTGTTTTTTTTAGGATTAAGTCTCCATCTGCTCTTTACTTTCATATGGGCAGATTAGCACCTGCATATAAAAAACAAACAAACAAATAATGTCTTGAACCGAACCAAAACAAAACAAAAGAAAAAACATGACAAAAGCAAAAAACTCAAAACAAAACAAAAAATAACAAAACACAAACAAAAAAACTAAAAATAATGTCTTGACAAAAACAAACCAAACCAAACCAAAACAAAAAAACATAACAAAAGCAAAAACACAACAAAACACAAAAACTAACAATAATGTCTCAAAAACAAAAAACAAAAAAAAACAAAAAACAAACTGAACCAAACCAAACAAAATAAAAAAACAAAAAAAAAAATGTCTGAAATTGAACCAAAACAAAAGATAGGAAAAAAAGAAAAACCATTGAGTACGGTAAATACTTAACGTGGAGATTGACCAGCAAAGACAGTGTTTGCTCATTTTAACACACACACTTACACACGCACACACACACGCACGTACACACACACGCACACACACACAATCATAGGCCAAGCAGTGCCAGTGGCACCATCTAAATGACCATCGGTTGCCATGGTTAAGGGGTGAGGGGTGGGGGCATAGGGTTTAAATCTAGAATGTGATTTTACAATACAGACAACATAATGAACTTGGCACAAACCAAAGCAAATAATTTTGGTCATATATCCTTAAGCCTTTATCAGGGCAGTGTCAATACCTACACAAACCCAGCTCTCATTTTTCTCTCCCCCTCTTTTGCTCATGAGCACTTTGACCAGCTAGTCCCCTGATCTACAGCATCAAAGACAACAATCTGCAAAGTGAACTTAAAAAGCTTTGCACAGAGAGAGTGCGTCAGAGAGAGCAGGGCTTTTATTTATTGACTGTGAGACCTTATGAAACAGCCAGTAACTTGCCTCTGTTTCTTGGAAACATGACATTATAAAATAGAAACTGAATGGCCCTGTACCCAGGGCAGGTTTGTGTGTGTGTGTGTGTGTGTTACCTGTTGGCCATGGTAGAACACAGCTAAAAGGAACATCGCCATGAGAAGCAAAGACGTTTCCTTGGTTCCCAGGAAGCTTTTGCTGTAACCAGGAGAATGAGACAGTAGCATGAGCTTCGGTGCACTTTTATAGTGTTCAGAGAGCAGTTAGTTAAAGGTGCTGCAATTGATTTATGGAATGGTATGCAGAAAATGCTAGATATCATGGAAATAAGTGTCCTGAGATAACTCACTGGTTTGTGACAACGCTAGACTATGTAAACAGCAAACAAAAATGTCACCGTGGGCTGCGGACACATTCTTTGATCAGCCGAGCAGAAGACTTTGATTTGCTTTTAGCCTGTCAATAATTTTGCACATTCTCATAGTGTAATAGTCAAAGCGGAACATTCAGGTTTAATGTTATATTCAGACCCATAACAGTTGTCAGCTGAGGGCTTTATTTTGCTACTGTTGTGTTTGATGGCCGTGAGAAAATGCACTGCTGCTCTACTTTTCAGTGACGGTCTCAATGCTATGTTTAGAGGGTGGTGTTTTGGAAAGAGGGGGCATGTCTAGTTTAACGACTCAGTCTATTGGAAGGACCAGAATGGAAAATTTGTTTACAGCACCTTTAACACAAACATTTGTTAAAGACAAAAAGGTTCTGACGCTAAAACCAGATATATTTACTTTAATCCCAAAGAGTTGTATAATGAAAAGGTGTATTTATTTTTAAGAATGTGTAGTAAAAGATCTGAAAAGGGGAAGCATGCAACTGACCCTATAGCATTTGGTATAGATTTGGGGTTAGCTCAGGTTCATGGTTTGCCTTTTGTTTATTTTGGCTCTTATTAAAGGTTTGGGGTTTATATTTAGTTCTCATTTGGGTTTGGGTCCTGTTTAAGGTTTTGGCTTAGTTATTTTTGAGGGTTAAGGTCTGGTTCAGAGTTAAGGTTTAGTTCTCTTCAGGGATTGTTTGTTTCTGGTTTTAAGGTTAAATTCTTATTGAGGATTTGGAGTGTGGGCCTGGATTAGGGTTTGAGGTGTAATTTTCATTATGGATTTGTGGTTTGGTTCTGGTTTAAGGTTTGCGTTTTACACCTTGTTAGAGTTTGGTTCTGGTTCAGGGTTTGAAGTTAAGTTCTCGCTAAGGGTTCGGTTCTGGTTTATAGTTTGAAGGTTGCTTCTTGTTAGAGTTAGGAACTGGTTTATGAACAAGGCTAAAAAATGTCAATGATTTAGTTGTAGATTTGAAAGCAGACAATGATGTGTGATGTCAATAGTAAAACTTTAACCAAGCTGAAAACTATAAATAATACCCTGGTGTTTTGATAACCTAATGATGTTGCTCTCAAATCTGGTCTGCATCCGATTATGGTCGGACTTGCCTGAGTAACAATAAAGTATATACTGGTGAGCCAAAACATTATGACAACTCATAGGTGAAGTGAATAATGCTGATCATCTCCTAACAAGGCCACATGTCAAGGTTGGTGTAGATTAGATGGTAAGCAAACAATCAGTTCTCGTAGTCAATGTGTTGATTGCAGGAGAAATGGGCAATAGTAAAGACCTTGGCACAAGTCACAGAAAATGTAAATAATGGTTACGGGAGGAATATGTCACAACACACAGTGTATTGTACCATGCTGGGTATGGGACTGCGTAGCCGCAAACTGGTCAGAGTGCCGCTGATGGCCCCTGTCCACGTCGAAAGCTACTACAATGGGCCGTGGAGCAGTGGATGAAGGTCGCCTTGTCCGATGAGTCCCATTTTCTTTTACTTCACGTAGACGGCCGTGTAAGTGTGCACTGTTTGACTGGGGACGTGATGGCTCCAGGATGCACTGTGGGAAGATGACAAGCCGATGGAGGGAGTGTGATGCTCTGGGCAATATTCTGCTGGGAAACCCTGGGTCCGGCCATTCATGTGGAAGTCAATTTGAGATGTTCCACCTACCTAAACATTGTTGCAGACCAGGTACACCCCTTCATGGCAATTGTTTTCCTGATGCCAGTTGTCTCTTTCAGCAGGAAAATGTGCCCTGCCACACTGCACACATTGTTCGGGAATGGTTTGAGGAACATGATGAAGAGTTGAAGGTGTTGCCCTGGCCTCCAAATTCCCCAGATCTCAATCCAATTCAGCATCTGTGGGATGTGCTGGACCTCGACACTTACAGGACTTTAAGGATTTGCTTCTAATGTATTGGTGACAGATACCATAGAAAACCTTCAATGGACTTTTAGAGTCCATGTCTCTGAGGGTCCATGCTATTTTGGTGCCATGCAGAGGACCAACATCATATTAGACAGGTGGTCATAATGTTTTGGCTCATGTGTGTATATTGGTGAAGTTTGATGTATAACCATTTTTTTCCAGTGATTTATAATTTCTGACTGAGGGTGTGAATGGCATAGTGTGTGGAAGAATGTGTACATACCTTTGGTTGAGTGTAAATGTGTCATAACGGATGAATAATGGTGTGTAGAAGGCCTCGGTCAGCACTGCGTAGATGGTGATCATGATCAACAGAATGGCCAGCTTCAGAACTGAGTTCAGTCTCAGGAACACTGCACAGGTCATCATCGCCAACACTCCCGTAAACACGAAATACTGTCAACAAACGACCAAACAACAATAAAGACCACATCAACAAACTTTTTACACTCATCACTTAAAGTGCAGTGAAAGAACTGATCATTAACTCTGTTTCTACAAATGGTAGAACAGTTCTATAAATCCTTTTAACAGACTGAAAATGCCCAAAAGAAATGTATATGTTTGTGTTGGAGGTGGTGGATGAAAGGACCTCTGGATAGAAGCAGATATCTGGGATTGAAGCAGATGCATTAAAAGTCTGGTTCCTGAATGAGACTGATTTATCGAAATCACACCAAAGCTACAATAAAAGAGAGAAGAGAGGGTGCAAATGTTAGAGAATAGTATGCAATGAAATCTCACAAATAAACACCAACATACAAACAATTCAGATGCTTAGCACTGGTTGCACATGCCATTGTCATTTCTGTTGTAGAGTGAAATGACAATGGCAACTATGCACTCTGTGGTCATATGTTTGTGTGTATTCTACAGTTCGTACAAATTCTGTGTTATGGCTGCAGTGGCTATATAAGGATGACAGCTAAGTGTTTGTTCCATAAAGTTTTTTCCAAACTTTGCAGCTACTGGTTCGTGAATGCTCTAAAACACGGAAATTATAGTTTGTTGGGCAGTTTAGCCACTCTTTAACCATAAACTGGTGAGTGTTGTATAACTTTGTGACTAGAACTTGACTCTTTTATTTAAATTTTTTGGTACAAGATTTTGGTAAGAGTATCTACAAAAGAAAACAAATTCCTTTCCATTCCAGAATGGCTATATAATTAGTTCAAAGTAAGGTAGAAATGTATAGTATAATGTGAAAATTGCATATTTATAATGTCAATGTAATGATGTTTATGAAAAGATTTTGTGTCGCTCAACAATGATAATTTTGCAAAGAAAAGAATGATATGTGTTTTGCTCACTATGTTGATCATGGCAGCCAGGAAGTTGATTATGATGGACAGGAAAATGACGACGTTCCGTGCAGCGTATGTTTCATTCACCCAGCAACAGGCTTTTCGCAAAACCAATGGCAAACACTTATAGTCCTCCGCCGTTGTCACGACAACAAGGCAACAGTGAAGAAAGATGAGGACAGAGAACTGTATCACCATTGTGACCATCCTACAAACATCAGTGAACACAGATATTACATGATACTCATTTGTGAGTTTGTTTGAATATGCAGGGAAGTAACAGAATATTCTATATTGGATGGGATGAAATCTAAAAGTTTAAAAGTTGGTAATTGAAAAACCCATATCGAACACTATTGTAAATAGTGCCCCCTAATGTCTATGGTATGTTTGGGTGTTTCTAGGAATACATTTTTTTATGTATCCCAAATATGTACCGAAATGTTTTGGAAATTTCACCAAATTACAGCTTAATTGCTTTCTGTGTCTTCACAATTCACATTTTCATATTTCATATTAGTGAAAAATATATTCATATTTTGTATATATTAAATATATTCATATTTCATATAAATGAAGAAATACATATTTTTTTTCATATTTATTTAATCTCATTGGCTCTGTACATGCACTATGCACAGTGACAATAAAGTTGGATCTAATCTAATCTAAAAATAGTTTAGCTGTGATGGAAATTACACCTTGGGGGCATCTAAGAGACAATCCTAAAAAATTATTTAAAAATGTATATAAATAATTTCACACAATAAATATTAAAATGGTTTGTTTATTTTTATAAATGTAATAATAATAATAATAATTATGATGGATTTTCATATTTATACTTAAAAAATATTTTAAAAGTAGCATAATAAATTATTATGGCATGGGGCCAAGGCAGTTTAAATGTGATCTTAATATAACAAAAAGAAAGAAAAGTTGCAATCTTTTAGTTTTTCTAAAAATATCAACCCCAAGGACATAAAAGTGTCTAAAATAGAAGAAACACCCATATGTATGTGAGTGTATGTATATGAATAAATGCATGTGATTATATGCATATGAGTATATGGTGTGAATGTAAGCATATGTTTACCTTGCAGAGGGCAGAAAGCACTGTATTCCAGTTATGAAGAAGAGAACAATGAAGGCACACACAAGATTAGACTTAAACACCTCATCTCTCATCTGGGAGTACTGCAGAGGAAACAAACACACACACACACACACACACACACACACACACACACACACACACACACACACACACACACACACACACACACACACACACACACACACACACAGAAGAGTGAGGATAGAATTCTTCTTCACATGACATGATATACATCATAAACACACACAACACCATGAAAGCAATAACGATCACATAGGAGAGAGTGTGGTAGGGCCTCTCTCTTTTACTCACAAACTAACACACAAGCTCCTGCACTCTTTGGGTTAGTGAGAACGTGTGTGATGTCAGGGCTGGTGGCGAGGCAAAGCAAAAAACTCAAGAGAGTAGCACAGAGCGAAAAGTCAAGCAAAGGGGCAAAGGAAAACTCAAATGAGCACAAATGATGTGACAAAGGAGTCAAAAAGGTTTTCACTTTCACTTGCATTTTCACTAAGATGGCAACATGCATGGTTAGTTGATCTTGAATAATTTGAAGGCCAGTTGAGGGCAAATCCCAATTCCTCAAGATGAATTAATGTTCTTATGGTCAACCAGGCTGCAGTGGTGGTGATTAGAATGAAACAATTTGGAGACAATCAGATGAATTCAAAGAGTCATTTACTAAGTGTTGATTTTTAAGGCTCTTTGTCAGAACACGTTGATCGGATCAGAGCTAAAAAGAGAGAAACCATTTTGTCAGAACATTAATGAAGCTACAGTCTACCATGCTGGAAAATCCAGTTAAAACCATCTTCTGATGTAACTGGGATTAGATCATTTCTGGCTGGTCAAAGTTAGCTAGGTCAAGCTGTTTTAAATAGCTGATCTGTTGGACTTTCTCCTGGTGTAGCTGAGGTTGCATAAACGCTCCAAGTAGATATTTTTGGATAAGGTAGTTAGTGTTGGTAGACCACACTGGACCAGCTAAAACACCCAAAAAAACAACAAAACACCATATTTTAGCTGTTCCAAGCTGATCTATATGGCTCATCAGTTGGAATACCATCTATTGAGCATGAGGTTGACCAGGAAGTCCATTCTGGTGAACGCATGGTTAAGCATTCAATCGGGGAGAGGGAAAGTGGTAAGGATTCATCCCTGGTTGATAATTAGGTCTAACAGCTGTTTCTTGTTGCAGTAATCTGGAGAGAGTGATATGAGGAGTCCACACCAGAGGAAGGGGGAGAGACAGAGAGATACACAGGTGTGCGACGCTTAAGAGAGTTTATCCTGACTTTTGAGTATTTATTTTGTAAATAAAGAGTTTGAAGGTACCTGAACCACGCTTCCTCATTCCCACCCCGACTAGACCGGTTACAGTGGTGAGGAAACCCGGGATCTTATGGAAGACAATATGATTCCTCGCTGCTGGACGAAGTCATTAAATCTCTCGGCAGCATGCTCCAGGCTAAACACAAGGCCCTGCTTGAGCTACATTGAGATCAAGACCAGTGTTTTCACGCAATTCTCCAGGCTCAATTGAGGGACCAGCCGGCCCTCCAGAGCTTCATACACCAGGAGCAAGGCTCAGCCATGACCCCAGACCCAAAAGCTTCCCTACCCCCACTCACCCTCATGAAAATGGGCCTGCAAGATGAACTGGAGGCATTCATAGAATACTTCAAGCAAATGGCAGAGCTGTGGAAATGGCCGAAGTCACAGTGGGGCCACCACCGCTGTGCAGGGCCCAGCTCCACCAACATCTGTCTCAGTGATCTTGTTGTGCCAGGTCGAAGCACTCAGCTCACTAACGCTGAGCAACCGACTGCCGTTGCATCTTCCCCAGTCGCCAATAGAAATTGGCCATTAGACGGTTTAGTGTCTTTCTCACCCTAAGTGACCCGCCATCGGATTATGATGAGCCGTCAGGAACAGCACTTCCTGATGGCTTTTTGATAACTACAATTGTATTGTATCCTCTTTTGTCTGAGCATCCTGCATCACTCAATGCAACCTGTCTTTAATAATTGAGAAATATGAATATGCAAGTTCAATGTCTGGCCGAAGGTGTTGACCATCAATCACTTTCACTTGATCAAATGCGTGCCTAAGGCATCCTCTTAGGGCTGGGGAAGCTGAGACTTCCCCCTCCTTTACGTCATCTTGACGTGGAGCTGCTGTTGATGGCCCTGGCTCCACCTCCCCAGCCAGCGCATCACACCCCACACACCGATACTCTTTGTCGCAGGACCCATCCATACACATTCCCCTCTATAAAGTAGTAAATGCTGGCCAATTCATTCCCAAAATTAGTGGATGGGTGAGGCTGGAATTAACCGCAGACTCAACACTAAGTTTTTGTCCCCAAAATGGAATAGTGACTGTCACTACAGGGTAAATTCAGCAGGGTAGAGAGAGAGTGAGGAGAGAGAGCGAAATCTAGGGCTCCTCTGCCTTCGGGTACGCTGCCATATGGTCCTCAGCCAGCTGGATGGCCTCCTCCATGTGGGAAGCTTACTTACCAATTGGCAAGGGCCATTTGAGGTCACACGACAAGTGGGAGATCTTGATTATGAGGTAACACGAACAGATAGAGGTGACCCATGTCAAATACACTATCTCAAGAGGTGGTCCCTGTGACATCGGCAACAGTGGTTCCAGAGAGGGCGGAGCTTGGGCCAGAGGTGAACCTAAAAGCCAATCATCTCACTTGTGGGGACCACCTCTTGCTGTTTCAAATCACAGAGGTTGACAACTTGCAAAAATAATTTTCAAAAATACTGTTCTCGCCACTGACTGGTTGTACAAACCTCATACAGCACCACATAGAGACTACACCCAGGGTAGTGGTATGTACTCATCCCTACCGACTTCCTGAGCACAAGAAAACGTGATAAGAGAATAACTGGATGCTATGCTCGAGATGGGCATAATAAAGGAATCCCACAGTGAATGGTCCAGCTGGTGGTGCTGGTTCCTAAGAGCGATCGGTTGGTCCGGTTCTGTGTGGATTATCAGAAAGTAAATGCGGTGTCTAAATTGTATGTATACCCAATGCCTTAAATTGCTTGATCGGTTAGGCACAGCACATTTTTTTACACACTGGATTTGACAAAGGTCTATTGGGAGATCCCCTTAACCACAACAGAGAAATCTGCCTTCTCCACACCATTAAGTTTACACCAATTCGTGGAGCTTCTGTTCAGTTTGTTCGGAGCTCTGGCTACATTCAAATGGCTCATGGACCGAGTTCTCAGACCACATGTTGCTTACGCTGCTGCGTACTTAGACAATATCATTATTTACAGTATTGATTGGAGGTAGAACCTGTAAATCTGAGGGTGGCATGTCCTGAGGTGACTGAGGAGTGCGGCACTCATGGCAAACCCAAAGAAGTGCGCAACTGGGCGGGTGGAGGTACGGTATCTGGGCTTCCACTTGGGCCATGGGCAGGTGTGGCCCCAAATTGATAAAACTGCAGTGATTGTAGCCTGCCCAAGACCTAAGACCAAAAAGGATGTAAGACAGTTCCTGGGGCTGGCTGGCTATTATCGTAGTTTGTACCTAATTATTCAGCCATCACCAGCTTGCTGACTGATCTTACTAAAAAGGCAGCACCAGATACTGTCCAATGGATGGAGCAGTGTCAACAGGCATTTATGCAGGTGAAAGCTGTACTTTGTTGTGGGTCACTTTTACATACACCTGAATTCTCTCCCCCTTTTATTTTACAGACGGACGCATTGCAGGTGGTGGAGGGGGAGGACCAGCCCTGTTGCAACCATTTTGGTCAAGCTAGTTAGGGCTGGTAGACCACCTTGCACCAGCTACCATGTTTCTAAAACACCAACTTTTAAGCAGGTCCAAGCTGATCTAGATGGCTAGATCAGTTGGACTACCATCTGTTAAGCATGAGGTTGTCCAGTAAGACCATCTTGGCAGAGCTAGTTAGGGTTGGTAGATCACATTGGACCAGCTTTCATGTTTCAAAAACACAACCTTTAAGCTGGTCCAAGCTGATCTAGTTGGTTGATCTGTTTGACTACCATCTGTTAAGCGTGAGGTCGACCAGGAAGTCCATCTTAGCAAAGCTAGTTAGGGCTGGTAGACCACCTTGGACCAGCTATCATGTTTCAGAAACACCACCTTTAAACTGGTTCAAGCTGATCTAGATGGTTGATCAGTAGGACTACCATTGGTTGAGCCACCCAGTTGGTGCAAGTTGGTCAAAGCAGATCTACAGTAGATGGATGATCAGTTGGTCTACCATTGGTTGAGCCCAGGTAGACCATCTAGGACAAGCTTGTTAGGTCTGGAAGACCACCTCGGACCAGCGAAAAACAGCAACCATATTCCAAAAACCAGCTTGACCACCGTAAGCTAATTTGTCCTGTTTTTTCCAGCAGGCTATACTAAGTGAGAACATTTCAAATGGCTGTGCGTGTACGTTTCACCTGCCTGTGTGTGCTTTCCAGGAAGTATTGATTGGTATTGCTAGCACATAACATCAACCTTCAGTTCACTTATGATAAAAACACTCTCCCCTCCTCTCTTTTTCCTGCACCGGTTCAAAACAAAAAACCAATAAAACAAGAGCGAAAGAGAATGAAAGGGTGAGAGATATAGAGGCAGAACAGGATGGCTGGAAGAGGGCAGCAGGCTACCTTGTGCTCCAGCAGCGCTTCTCTAAAGGTGAGAGAGAAGGGCGAGATATGTTCTTGGCGGAGCTTGTCCCCGCTGCGCAAGGCGATGGCGCTCTGCATGCAAGCATTAATTTCCTGTGAGCCGGCGCGCACATGCAGGGCTTGAGCCAGGTGGTTGGGGAGCAGGTTAATGGAGTGACGTGTGAGCGCAGCCAGAGTCTACAGAGGAAAAGCACATGCAGCGCCCATGAGTCTGAGAGGGAGAGTGTATTTAATAGTTTGTGTTGTCAGTGTGTGTGCATATCTGTTCATCAAAGAGCTCCACACAACATGAATGGAAGTAAAAAAATTATTAGAAGAAGTATTGCGCGCGATCACACACACACCTACACTTCACATTTTGGCTGTCTCCCTTATTTGACACACCCAATTCAGATCATGAGGTGCTCTACTACTAAGCTATAGAGCTTTTCAGCTTGTAGTCCAAAAAGAGAATTTACCATGGGTTCCCTTGTGATTTTCCTATGGGTTTTTATAATGGGGGTTTTGAATTTATGAGAAAAATAAGGTCTGTGGTAAACATTACTTGACAATTGTAAAGCAGTTTGTGACAGGGCGGAGGACGGGGCCGGGTCGTGTTTCTACACACCCGGTCCCTTTATCCCTCTCGGAGGCTTAATTACAATTATATTAATGCATTTGGCAGACGCTTTTATCCAAAGCGACTTACAGTGCACTTATTACATAAACAATCCCCCCGGAGCAACCTGGAGTTAAGTGCCTTGCTCAAGGATACAATGGTGGTGGCTGTTGGGATCGAACCAGCGACCTTCTGATTAACAGTTATGTGCTTTAGCCCACTACGCCTCCACCACTCACTAATTAGCCTGATAAGGGACCGGGTGTGTAGAACCTGGCCCTGCCCTCCACCCTGCCACACAGTTCAATGGAAAGGAGGAGGCGAGAACCAGCCTGGCGATATAAACAGTATTTTAATGATTAACTTAAACAAAAGACAAACACACACACATGACGGACATGTCCATAAACAATCTCTCTCTCCCGCACCATCCTCCGTAATCGGCCGTTATCCCTCTCGGAGGCTTAATTAGCCTGATAAGTGACCAGGTATGTAGGACCACGACATGGCCCCGCCCTCCGCCCTGTCACAACGATACGTGGATGTTTTGTTCCACAACATAAATTACACACAGTCATACCTCAAATGTGAATTTTTAAGGTATATTGAATTACATACTCTTTTTTTTTAAATGCATGTAGGCTTCAAAAGGTATGACTGTGTGTAATTTATGTTGTGGAACAAAACATCCACGTGTCATCAATTAATGTTTACCACAGACCTTATTTTTCTTATAAGTTCAAAAACCTCATTATAAAAACCCATAGGAAAATAGGAAATAGGAAAACCATAGCGAATTAGACTACAAATTGACGTCACACCTAAACAGCTTTATGCAGAGAATCAGGTAAGTTAGATAAAAGAGACATTAACTACAAAATGTGTAGTGTTAGGCCGTATTTAACCCTGTCATTTAAATACATTTTCGGCAATCAGATCGCAATCAGATAGCACTTGACCACATTTAAAAGGATAGTTCACCCAAAAATGAAAATTCTCTCATTTTCGCACCCTCATGCCAGCCCAAATATGTATGACTTACTTTCTTCTGCAGAACACAAACAAAGTTTTTTAGAAGAGTATCTCAGCTCATTTGGTGCTTACAATGCAAGTGAATGGTGACCAGACCTTTGAAGCTCCAAAAATCACATAAAGGCCACATAAAAGTAATCCATATATCCCCAGTGGTTAAATCAATATCAATATCATTTTAATGCCAGGTGTATTTAGTGGTCCTCCAGGAAAGAATTAAGAAACACTGGTCTAGATGTTTCAGATTGACAACTATATTGTTTAAACTTGTTATAAGCTAGTAAATTACCCTGGATCAGGAACAAACCGGCTACCATCTTCCAAAAACAGATCCTATTTTAAGCTATTTTAAGATCCTATTTCTAGTGCCCCCTTTTAATATAGAGGAGATGACAAAGAAGATTTAAACATGAAATAGATGAGATGTTCATATATGGAAAGAGATTGAACAAAGATATCACAAGCCTTAAGCATACTAAAGTCCATAATCAGGACATAAATGAAAAATTGTATGAATGGTCCTAGCTGTTTTAATATTCATAGACACAGTATTAAGAGTGTTTCATTTTTCAAGTTAATTAATGATAAAAGCACTAAGATCTAATAATTATGTTAGGCTCCCTGGAGTTTTCATTTAGATAATCTGGCCCCAAAATAAACAATTTGAAGAGCCCTGGTCTACTGTAGGGCAAAACCTTTGCTATGGAATCGTGCCAATGTTGCCCAAAAATGCTGTCGATGTAGGCAGCTCTCTGAGGTTTGGAACGGAGTCCATGTATATAAAAACAAACTTACTTGTTGTCCATAATTTTGAGCAAGATGAAAGTCCCTTCTCATAAGGCAAAGCACACATGAATTGTGATGCTCAGGATGTTTAATATCCATGTGGAAACATTTTCTGCTGCCCAACAAAACCAAAGTAGAGATGGTAACATGAGGGGTGGTGGTAATTTAAGGGTTAAGGGACCAGGCTGGTTATGCAAAGATTGTAGGTTTGGTCCTCCTACCTTTTTGTGTTGTGCCTTTGAGTGAAATCCGAAATCAACAGGATTGTCCATGCTATCGCTGTACTCGATTGCTGTAGATGAACTATGTCTGTCAAATGACAAACAGTCTTTTGGCTTTAACTCCAAATGATATATGTATGTTTAGTTCAAAGCCACCAGAATCAACCAAGCTTAGAGTAAAAGTTTCAAGAGAGCTGTTCGCATCATGATGTTGTCAAATAACATTAGATGGAAGAATGAGAGAAGACCTCCATAAGGGTCACCAGACACATTTCTTTAAAGCTGTACACAATAATGGCCATATATATAACACACAGATGAACTAGAAGTAAAATGAAAGCACTGTATCGTGATGTGTTGTATTGTGCTTGCATATATTTAACTGTGGATATGTCAGCGCAAGAGCACAGGTCAAATGGAGATGATATTGCATAAACAGTTTCTGACACATACGTTTGATTTTGTTTTGGCTGTTGAATGTATCTTTAAAGAGGAGCTTCTATGAGGTTAGCAAAGCCATTAGCAGGATTCCTGTGGTCACTGTGAACTGTGACTCATCTAGTGATGGACTAGAAGTAAATTACATGAACTCAGCTGTAAGAATGCTCACAATAACACACATACACTCATGCATTTATTGGCTGGGTATTGCCAATCACCTCATAATACGATATGTATCGCAATGTGTATCATGATCATCTAAGCTGGTCTTTTCTGTAAGGAAATCTTTTTGAAATCTTACATGGGCTTCTCATTCATCAGACATTGACAGTTGTGCATCAGTAGTCTTCAGAGGTGGGGGACTAGAGTTACAATACTTGACTTGAGTCTGACTTGAGAACCAGTGACTCGAGACTTGACTTGAACTGCATGACTCGACAATGTTTTTTTTATTATTATTTTCAATAACTTATTATTAACAGTAATGAAATGTGTAAAAAAAATATATGCAAAAATGCAAGCCCGCCAGCACCACTGATCTGCATCTGTGCAGTTAACGCTGTGCTCACAATGCACCAAAATTACAGATGATTGTCGAGTTCCCAAAATAATTTCCTTTGGATATAAATATTTCGAATTGGACCGTGTGAATAAAAAAAGATTTGCCAGATGCACAATATGCAATTCAAAAATATCCGATACAACTACCACAACCTCGAATTTCATCCGATATTTCAAAACCCACAAGGAAAGGCAAGTAAATCATTTAATTATCCAGAAAGATTAACATGAAAATTACTGTTCAAATATTTGAGGGCTGTCAGTAAATTAAAATGATTCACGATTAATCTCATGTTTTGTAGCGTGACAAGTTTGAAATGACATTGTCTCTAAATGTGTGTGTGTGCCTTTAATTACCGACGTTAAACATGTTTAAATTATATCAGTAAATGTTTTAGATTTGGCAGCCATAAAATAGTAAAATTAAAAAATAAACTAAACTGAAACTAGAAAGCACTGAAAAAACTAAACCGAAACTAAAACTAACAGTCAAAGATTGGAAACAACTGAAAATAAAATAGAAATGAAAACTAAATTAAAAATTCCAAACTATAATAACCATGCTCACAATATAAATACTGTATACTTCATAAACAGAGTATAAGCATGAGTGTATGTGTGAACTGATGTGTTTAATCAGAATTGTATTAATTGATGTGGGCTGGGCAAATTTGCTGAGATTAGGCTGTGTTAATCTGCTGTTAGCATTGGGATTTTTCATAGAATAATCCCAGTTCCCCACTTTCATTTCCTGTAGTCCTCCTCTCTATTATCACAGTGGCACTTCTTCTGATTAACATTTTTTATTGATTCACATAGATAATAAAGAAAAAGAAAAAAAATATACACAGAATCTAAATTTAACCCCTACTATTACCCCTCCCCCAACCTTACCCTCAACAACATCCCTGTGGTCACACATGTTTATAAAAAATAAAAAAAACATTAAAAAAAAATATAATATAAATTATAAAATACTCAATCATATATACACAATCACACACATTTAAAACTTAACTTCTCTCTCCACTACCCCTCCCCGAGAGCCCACCAAAAATGATAAATAGCTGCCCCATTTCCCATCAAGCAAATCCCAATTCCCCAGCTTTCTACACTCTACACTCTCTAAAAAAACTATTTGTCTGCCAATCATGACACTAGTTAGGACCCAATTTCTTGTGTGTTTATCCCCTATATTGATGACTGCCCATCACCTAAAATACAGAGTCTGGGGCAGAATGAAATTTGGGTGCCCAATACATCACACATAAACCTCTGAACCTTCAACCAAAATTATTGGATCTTCACACCACCAAAAAAATGGGTTGTGTCTACATCTTCTGATTGGCATCACCAGCAGGTGGGTGTGTCTTTATGACCAAGTTTATACAATTTAGAGGGGGTCCAATAGAATCGATGTAAAACCTTGAATTGCATAAGGTGCACCCTTGCATCTCTAGATGCAGACTTGACTTTTTTTTTTTTATCCTAGCCAACACTCCCTCCTCCAATACCATGTTTAAATCTTTCTCCCATAATCTATTGACAGAAGTTAAAGCTCCCTCCTCCAGACTCTGAATTAGCAGGGAGTAATACACTGATGCCTCATTACCTTTCCAAAAGCAGTAATCACCACTTCCAGAGTATCTACTGCTTTAGGGGGGTGTATGCTACTCCCAAAAATAGTACAGAACAGGTGGCGCAGCTGTAAATACCTAAAGAACTGAAATCTGAGAATGTTGAACCAAATTTTCAAAGGATCTCAACACTCTCATATAGGTCAGTGTATTATCCTCCCTCACAATCCACTCTGACCAGCAGAAAGGGGATTTATTATTACTTAATTTTTGGTTCAGCCATATGCTCGAGGCAACATTTAAATAAATATCCATATTAAACACTGGACACTTTTGTCCTTACTGAGTGCAAATGCGAGATAACGGGATGTAACTTAACTTGTCTGATTAGTTTGATAGAAAAGCTTTGCAATTGTGAAATAGGGGCAACGTCCTGTCCAGTACAAAACCAGGGAGGGGCTCTCTCAGGTGGAAGCGACCAATGAGCCAAATGTCTGAGACCGAATGCACAATAACAAAACAAATTCCTGGGTAGGCCTAGCTCACCATTGTCAATCAGCCTATGCAACTTACTGAAATGTAATCTGGGACATTAGCCATTCCAAATGAAGGACATCACTATGCTATCAAATTGCTTGAAATAAGAGAGGGGTTAGCAGGTAACTGAATTTTGGAATACAATGTCACGAACCCCGCTCCCTCGCTCCGCCCCCTCGAGCTTCCACACTCGTTCCGCCCCCTCGAGCTCGCACGCTCGTTTTGCTCCCTCGAGCTCGCACGCTCGTTTTGCTCCCTCGAGCTTCCACGCTCGTTTTGCTCCTACGAGCTCTCATGCTCGTAGCAGGTCTCCCTCCTCGGGCTCACATGCCCGCTCCCAATCGCCAGAACATTATGTACACCTGCACTTGTCTCAATCTCCACATTAGTTTCATCTGTACTCGTCTCATCACCTTTCATTGTTTACACCTGCACTTTCCCCTATATATATATCACTGCCCTTTCGTCTCACGCCTGTTGGTTATTGTATTTAGTTTCCCGTGTCTTTGCCCCCCGCTAGTCTCGTCTAGTTCTGAACTCCTCTAGTTTACCCCTTAGCTTGCCAGCTCTTGTGTTCCCCTAGCTCCCCTGTTTAGTGTTACTCGTTCCGCTGATTCTTATTACCCCGGCTTTGACCCTACGCTCTCGTTGACCACTCTCTCCTGGATTTGCCCCTTTACCCTATCTTGATTCCCCGGCTTCGACTTAACGCTCACCCTGACCATTCTTCACTGGATTTGCCCTGTTTTTGTACTGTTGCCTGCTTTGTTGGAATAAAGCAGTTTTCTCCGACATTGTGACTGTCTCGTCTTGTGTTTGTGTGTGCGGGTTACATACAATTAATTTTGAAAACATTAACCTTCCCAATCATAGATAAATTCAATGAAGCCCACCCACCCACATTGCTCGAAAATCCCATTATTAAAGTGTCAAAATTAACTCTAACTAAATCACACAAACTTGTTGGGAATAAAACACCTAAATATTCAATGCCCTGTTTGGGACAGTGACACTTCTTATATAAAACACAAACATACATTTAATAAACAATATAAGCAATATCTAGAATCTGATTCTGGTAACTACAACAAACAAATCTAAAGAGGTCAGCAAAGTTATAACATGAAGATTTATGGAGTCTGAATATCAGTCAAGAAGCAGCATTTTTTGAAAGATTCCAGTTGAAAAAACATACAAACAACTAAATTGTAAATGAATGTGGATCTGGATGGAGAAGGGTAGAATGAATAATTTCCAGGAGGAGTTGCAGAGAATCGAGCTCTTAGAGATCTTCTCCGTAGTTACTTTTACACATATGGCCTTTGCCATAAACCTGACAGCATTTTTTTTTTGAGTGTGTAAACAAGATCTGTTGTCGAAATGCTCAATCGGCTTTAGAAGTTGAAACTTTTTTGGAAGAAGATCTACATTAATGCTTTGCATGTACAAAGCCGTACCATTAATGGAGCAAAGATGCTCTGCTCCAAGCAAAAATTAACTGGTGATGTTGGTTGACCGGCATGGTCTTTCGAGTGAGAGTTAAAGGTGCACTCAGCGATTCCTGAGAAACACTGTTGATATTCAACATCAACTGCCAAAACAAACACACTCCTCCCTTCAGTGTTCCTTTGGAAGCTCCACCCCCAAATTCATGCACGCAAGATGGTTTTATGCACACCAACTCCAGACACTCACAACCCTCCTGCTACTAAATCTAACATCACAACAACAGGATATATGGGTTCATCTAGGTTACTGTTGTAAGCTATGTTCCCTGATGGAGGGAATGAGACTTTGTGTCGAATGAAGCGACACTAGGGGACTTTCTTGAAAGCCTCGGTTACCTCTGAACTTGCGAAAAGGCCAATGAGAATTTGGCAGAGAGAATTTGCATGTTCCTCCCGCGGACATATAAGGAGGGAATCCTGCATCTGTTCATTTAGGTTTTTCACATGAGGAGCCAAGAATAAGGTTTGGCCATTACAGTGACTCGGTTCAGCGTCGTGGCCAGGGGGACACAACGTCTCATTCCCTCCATCAGGGAACGGAGGATACAACAGTAAACTAGACGTTCCCTGTCTGTCGCTCACTTCGACGTTGTGTCGAACGAAGCGACTCTAGGTGTCCCTATTCAATCACGTCATGCGCTGAACCGTGTACGTGAGCTGCTGATGCAGGTTGCGTGCCAAAGCAACAGGCTGCGTCAGACTGCACGTTCCCTTCCCCAATGCCCCATAAAAATCATCATAAACTTTTCTAGCCTAAGAGAACACGGGACAAGACCAATTCAACCCTGAGATTGTAAAATCTCGTGAAGGTGTTGGGTGTTGCCCAGCCCACTGCTCTACAAACATCTGATAGGGAGGTATCGTTGGCCAGGGTCCACGAGGATGCCACACTTCTTGTTGAGTGTGCTCAGACCCGCAAAGGAGCGGACACGGCCTGGGTGTGAAGTGGAGGCTCCAGAGGTCTGGGCATGGATGCCAGAGGGTGCCCCATCCATGGAGGGGCTGTCGCAAGAGCGTGAGAGCCGAGAACCAAGTGGGTTACTAGGGGGCCACTACGTGACTTTTTCCTCATCCTTCCTGACCTTGTATAGAACCCGTGCAAGTAGAGTCACTGGGGGAAATGTGTACTTGCGCAGCCCCCGGGGCTAACTGTGTGCCAGTGAGTCTATCCCGAGGGGAGCCTCCGCTAGGGAGTACCAGAGCGGGCAGTGGGAGGTCTCTTGGGAAGTGAACAGGTCTACCTGTGCTTTGTAGAACTGCTCCCAAATCAGCTGGACAGCCTGGGGGTGGAGCCTCCACTCACCGCTGAGTATGCCCTGTCGCGACAGTGCGTCCACTGCCCTGATATGAGTGGCACGCAACGACCTGAGTCACTGCTGGCTCTGAAGGAGGAGATGGCAGGCGAGTTGCGACATGTGATGAGAGCGCACGCTGCCTTGGCGATTTATGTACGCTATCGTGGTGGTGCTGTCTGAGCGAATCAAGACGTGCTTGTCCTGAAGTACCAGGAGAAACCTCCGCAGGGCAAGGATTACAGCCAGCGACTCTAGGCAGTTGATGTGCCAACCCAGCCGGGGCCCCATCCAGGAGCTGGCGGCTGCGTGCCTGTTGCACACGGTGCCCCAGCCCCATTTGGAGTCGTCTGTGGTGACCAGAATGTGTTGGGACACCTGCTGTAGGGTGACTCCTGTCCGCAGAAAACAGAGGTCTGTCCAGGGGTTAAAAATCTGGCGCTGTAACCTTCATGAAGACGCGAAGGGGAGGACCTTGTACTGGTGCGCCTGGCCATCGAACGCAAACCATAGGAAGGGTCGGTGTCGAGGCAAGATAGAGATGTGGAAGTATGCGTCCTTCAAGTCTACCGCTGCAAACCAATCTTGATGCCGTACACAAGTTAGAATGTGTCTTTGCGTGAGTATTTTGAACGGAAGTTTGTTTAACGCCCAGTTGAAAACTCGCAAGTCCATGATCGGTCGTAAGCCGCTGCCTTTCTTGGGTAAGATGAAGTAAAGACTGTAGAAACCCTTCTTCATCTCGGCTAGAGGGACAGGCTCTATCGCGCCTTTGAGTAAAAGGGTCGCAATCTCCACGCGTAGGGTGTTGGCGTCTCCACCATGCACAGAGGTAAATCAGACGCCACAGAAATGGGGCAGGGGCCTGGCGAACAGAATCACGTAGTCGAGTCGGTTGATCGTGGCTAACCAGCGCAATGGGTGGGGAAGTGAAAGCCACGCGTCCAAGCTCCGTGCGAGGGACACTAGGGGGACAATCACTTTTGATGTACCTGACGAGGCTTCGTAGCGGGCGGAGCAGGTAGTGTTGTGTCGCGTCGGGAGGCAAAAGTGCGTCCCGAGGCTTTGGTGCAGAGAGAAAACTCGAAGCAATCACCTTGCTCCGCGCACCCGGCAGGGGGTGGGTTAGTGACTGAGGAGGAGGTCCTGTGTAGGCATCCTCTAGACCTGTCAGAACCGGCTGGCCGGGGGGCAGCAGTTGTGGGTCTGGAGGCGAGGTGTCCACATCCGGGGTGTGGCACCGGGTTGCCGTGAGAACGGCATTTGCGGGCCAGATGACCCAGGAAATTAGGAAATTGCTTGTTAATTGAGAATGTGGTTCGCCCTCTGGCTCTATGACCCGGAGGGCGAAGTCGGTTGCGGAACGCAGTTCCTGCAACACGTAGAGGTCAGGACTACCCAAGTGCAGATCTTTGAGTGCCTTGGCCTGGTGAACCTGCAGGAGGGCCATGGCATGCAGGGCGGAGGTGGCCTGTCCGGTGCTCTGCCCCCACCCTCCAACCTGTGCATGTGCAAGAACCAACTCCTTTTGCTGATTGGCTGGAGTAGTGTTGTGTGGATCGGTGTGTTCCATTTTTTTTTTGTCCCAGAGCCAGGACTGTGAACAAATACTAGATTTGTTTTCAGCCCACCCACAGAAGGACAGCTAGCAGACTGTGAGGAGATATTTGCAGAATTTGACAAAATGTGTAATGGATTGAATTACTGAGTGCACCTTTAAATGTATGAATGTTGGGACGAAGTTATGAGTCAAGAATGCGGTGATGACAGAAGAGAGGCTTACTTTCTTTCTGCTTTATTGTATGTATTTTGAACCAACTGTCATGGAGGGACACCAATAGCCAAGGGCTGGCTATAGTGTATGTGTGTGTGGATCTGAGCTGTCCTAAAATGGGCCATTACTAAAACACACAGTTTTAGAACTTCTACCTAGAGATGGCTTTTAGGAAACAAGAAAAATTATAAAGGCCCTAAAGCGCTCACAAATTGTAGATCTTTGGCTTGTTATGGATTTATTTATCGTCTACGGAACACAGATGCCATTTATCTTTTGACTCACATCTTTTAATAGATCATTTTTTAATGTGTTCTCTCTGAAATACAAATACATGGTCCCTCTTAAAGGGATAGTTCACCTATAAATTAAAATTCTGTCATGATTTACTCATACTCATGTTGTTCCCAACCTGTATGACTTTCCTCTGTGGAACAAAAAAGAGACGTTAAGCAGAATCTCAGTCACCATTCACTTTCACTGCATTTTTCCCATATAATGAAAGTGACTGGTGGCTGAGACTGAAGAAAGTCATGAAACAATAGTAGGGTGAGTAAATAAAGACAGCTTTTTCATTTTTGGGTGAACTATCCCTTTGAACTCCTGAGTGAACACTCTCAGGTTGCAGTGTTTATGTGTGGTTGTGAATGTAAGGATCTCCATAAAATTTTGGACTGCACACAAAACAAGGACTAAATCCATTAACAAAACGATCCTTCAGCAGAACACACACCCAAAAACCCATACACTCCCTAAAAAACTCACACAAACACAAGCGCACACACACGCGCGCCGCACACACACACACACACACACACACACACACACATGTTGTGTTTCCATGTTTTATGGGGACTTTCCATAGACATAATGGTTTTTATACTGTACAAACTTTATATTCTATCCCCTAAACCTAACCCTACCCCTAAACCTAACCCTCACAGAAAACTTTCTGCATTTTTACATTTTCAAAAAACATAATTTAGTATGATTTATAAGCTGTTTTCCTCATGGGGACCGACAAAATGTCCCCACAAGGTCAAAATTTTCGGGTTTTACTATCCTTATGGGGACATTTGGTCCCCACAAAGTGATAAATACACGCTCACACATACACACACACACACACACACACACACACAAACACACACACACTCACACACACACACACACACACACACACAGTGGCTGCAATGCGTCATTGAGGACAAAAGCTGAAGAGAGTGACTGAGAAGAGAGGGAGAGGATGTGAGATAAAGGAGAAGAAAAGGAAAGCACATGAAAGAGGATAAGATAGAAAGAGAGGGAGGGATAAACGGAGCGAGAAGAAGAAAAAGAATCCCGTTACTGCCTTACAGACATTCCTGTTGTCATGGATACCAGCCTTATAATCTTACATACACACATGAACATATCAGCATACTTCTGTTTGAACACATCTAGAATAGCTCAGACATGCTCGAGCGTGCGCACCCCACGCACACACACACACACACACACACGCACCTAATCAACCTGAAAGCTTGTGCTCTCAGCTGATGTATAATTGGCTGGTCGCCCTGCCAGTCATACAGTCAGAGTTCTTTGATGTGATAAGATGACTGCATGACAAAGGCAACAAAAGCACCGCATTAATCAAAGACAACATTCCCATATGTTAACAACGTCACCATAGCAACAGCCTGGCAACTTGGCCCACACCAAGAGAGAATTCTGCATCATAATCAGCTGCACTTTTCCTGCCCTACAGCCTTGAGAACCCTCTATACTGGCCCCTGTCCTACAGCCCTGAGCAGTGGCGCCTGCAGCTGTGTGGCTGTACGCACTGTGCGTACCATGAACGCTCCGACTGGCCTGGGAAATATTTACTCAGAATATTTCACCAATCATGAAATGTGCCTCATATTTCTGTTGGCTGTTTAAAAGAACTAGAAATGCCCAATTTGTGAATGAATAAATCTTCTGAGTTGGTTCTTTTCAGTGAATTGTCCAAACAGGCTTACAAAACAGTCTGAATCGATTTGTGATTCAGTACAATTCGTTCAGAACGCTCTCTCACTAAATCATTTGGAGCTGTTTCTCACACAGTATTATAGAACACTGTGAAATAGAAAGTTAAAGTGATAGTTCATCCAAAAAAGAAGATTATCTCATAATTTACTCTCATGCCATGCCAGATGTGTATGAAAACAAACAGAAGAATTTAGAAGAATATCTCAGCTCTGAAGGTGCATTCAATGCAAGTGAATGGTGGTCAGAACTTTAAAGGTTCAAAAAGCATATAAATTCATAAAATGTATCCACATGACTCCAGTGGTTTAATCCATGTCTTATATAGCAATATTCTTCTTCTTTTGTTTTTGGTGATTAACCTTTTTTTTGTGTGCATATTGCCACCTACTGGGAAGGGAGGAGAAAATATGGTAAAAAAGGACTTAAATGTTGATTTTTTTTTCTCACAAACATATATTATATCACTTCTGAAGATATGGATTAAACAACTGGAGTCATATGGATTACTTTTATGCTGCCTGTTCGTTCTTTTTGGAGTTTAAAGTTCTGGCCACCATTCACTTACCCTGAATGGACCAACAGAGCTGAGATATTCTTCTAAAAATCTAAAAAAGAAAGACAGTCATACACATCTGGGATGGAATATGGGTGAGGAAATTAGAATTTTAGGGTGAACTATCCCTTTATAAGTTCCATTGAATCACCTGTAAATTGAGGCAAAAAAAAAAAATCACAGTAGCCACCAGTCACAGTAGCAGGTGAATGCACAATTTTACCAGCCACTTTGATATTATATATACACAGTGTATGTATATATATATATATATATATATATATATATATATATATATATATATATATCAAGGTTTCCGTTAGCCTGTATTTACTGGTTTTTGACCGCTAAAATGTCCTAATGTCCAAATTCAAACATGGTCGGACAAAATGTCCAGTAAAAATATTACCACGACCAGGAACTCCTTTAGTTGTTGCCACAAATGCACAGCATTAAATCATCCCCCTGATTACAGTGCATTGCTACCATGGAGGTTTAAACTTTCCCAAAGGCAGCTCTCACTCGACCTGCCACTGCCACAGGCAGCTCTCACTCGACCTGCCACCACCAGAGGAAGCTCTTACTCTACCTGCCATGGCCACAGGCAGCTCTCATTCGACCTGCCACTGCCACAGGCAGCTCTCACTCAACCTGCCACTGCCACAGGCAGCTCTCACTCAACCTGCCACTGCCACAGGCAGCTCTCGCTCAACCTGCCACTGCCACAGGCAGCTCTCACTCGACCTGCCACTGCCACAGGCAGCTCTCGCTCAACCTTCCACTGCCACAGGCAGCTCTCACTCGAGCTATGTGTGCGCCCTATTTATTGCCTGGCATTATATTATATTTAGAGGCACCATCACAATTAACACCTGGTAATATGCATCTTTTTTGAACAATTGTGTTCGGATTTCGAGGAGTGGGACTCCGAATTACTGCAGACATCAATCATTATGATCAATGCAAAAAAGTATAATAAAATTAAAGTGCGAAAAAACGGAGCATCGTTTTTGTTAACTTGCATTTATTATAAGTGCAAACATGATGTTTAGAGCAGAATTGTCAGTTATTTTAGTCAAATAAATGCATTAGAGACTCATATGTGTGTGAGTTAACAAACTTAACATGTGTAAATATTTGCATGAACATAAAAAGATTCAACAACTCAAAAGTAAAAATCAGTATCTGGTGTGGCCACCAGCTGCATTAAACTACTACAGTGCATCTCCTCCTCATGGACTGCACCAGATTTGCCAGTACTTGCTGTGAGATTTTAACCCACACTTCCACCAAGGCACTTGCAATTTCCCGGACATTTCTGGGGGGAATGTCCTAGCCCTCACCCTCCGATCCAACAGGACCCAGACGTGTTTAATGGGATTGAGATCCGTGCTCTTCGCTGGCCATGGCAGAATACTGACATTCCTGTCTTGCTGGAAATTATGCACAGAAAGAGCAGTTTGGCTGGTGGCATTGTCTTGCTGGAGAGTCTTGCTCATGTAAATGGTAACATGGTAAGTGGTCTGCACTTATATAGCACCTTTTTAACCTTAACAGTATTCAAACCGCTTTACACTGTGATTCATTCACCCATTCACACACACATTCATACACATGCAAGGAGCTAGCCTGCCATTGGAACAACTTGGGGTTCAGTGTCTTCAGCATGTGGAGTCTTGTGGGCCGGGATTCGAACCATCAACCCTACGATTAGTGGCCGACCCGCTCTACCATCTGAGCCACAGCCACCCATGTCAGGATGAGCCTGCAGGAAGGGTACCACACGAGGGAGGAGGATTCCTTCAATGATAAACGTGAGTCTGACCATCACCCCTGGTGAGACAAGACCGCGACTCGTCAGTGAAGAGAACTTTTTGCCAGTCCTGTCTTGTCCAGCGAAGGTGGGTTTGCGCTCATAGGTGACATTGTTGCCGGTGATGTCTGGTAAGGACCTGCCTTACAACAGGCCTACAAGCCCTCAGTCCAACCTCTCTGCCTATTGCGGGCAGTCTGAGCACTCATGGAGGGATTGTGCATTCCTGGTGTAACTCAGGCTGTTGTTGCCATCCTGTACCTGTCCCGCAGGTGTGATATTCGGATGTACCGATTCTGTGCATGTGTTGTTAATGTGGTTTGCCACTGCAAGGAAGATCAGCTGTCTTTCACTGACAAGTCACGGTTTTCTCACCAGTGGTGATGGTCAGACTCACGTTTATCATGAGTTTATCAGAAATGAGCGTTACACCGAGGCTCTGGAGTGGGATCTATTTGGAGGTGGAGGGTCCGTCATGGTCTAGGGCGGTGTGTCCCATCATCATTGGACTGAGCTTGTTGTTATTGCAGGCAATCTCAATGCTGTGCGTTACAGGGAAGACATCTTCCTCCCTCATGTGGAACTCTTCCAGCAGGCTCATCCTGACATGACCCTCCAGCATGACAATGCCACAAGCCATACTGCTCGTTCTGTGTGTGATTTCCTGCAAGACAGGAAAATTAATGTTCAGCCATGGCCAGCGAAGAGCCCGGATCTCAATCCCATTCAGCCTGTCTAGGACCTGTTGAATCGGAGGGTGAGGGCTAGGGTCATTCCCCCCAGAAATGTCCGGGAACTTTCAAGTATGGGGTAACATCTCACAGCAAGAACTGGCAAATCAGGTGCAGTCCATGAGGAGGAGATGCACTGCAGTACTTAATGCAGTTGGTGGCCACACCAGATACTGACTGTTACTTTTGTAAAAGAAAATAAAGCAGTTGAAAATGAAAGGACGTTTCTGCACGTTCCACTAGACACACTCATACAGCGTGCTTAGCCCCAAATCACGAATGACCCTCTGAATACACAGCAAATCAGGTATGCGAATTGACAGCATTTCTTTTCACTGTTCTTCAAAATATCAAGGTTTGTAACAGCATTTTTTGTTATATTTCACTCTAAGATGTCTTAAAGTTCGCCCGCCACAGTGGCGGGTAGATGAGCAACAAATAGCTGCATTAGGCAGGTGCTAATTTCATACCCTTGCTGTAAGGCAGGAACAGTGTTTTAAACCCTTTTTTCTTTTCTTTTTTGGAGCACATGAACTTAGTGTGAAATATTCTGCTTATCTATGTATGTAAAAGACCTAAAATCTCAAAACAGCTTCCTCTTCATGTACAGAAGATGAGTTACAGTACATGTGCCTTACCAACCAGATTACCATATACAAAACAACACATTTAAACAACCATCCATAACAAATAAATACAAACTGAAATCATGCAAACATAACACAAGATAAAATGGAGAGATGTGGAGTAAAAGGAATATTCTGGGTTCAGTACACGTTAAGCTCAGTTAACAGCATTTGCAGCATAATGTTGATTACCACAAAAATAAAAAAATGTGTCCCTACTTTTCTTGAAAAAATGTGGGTTACATTGAGGCACTTACAATGGAAGCAAATGGGGACAATCCATAAACGTTAAAATAATACACAAGTTTTAACAGAAGAATTAATGTTAGTGCTTTTATAAAATTACAAGCTTCATGTCTTTAAACCCTCCAAAACTTGGTCATTAATTTCCATTGTAAGTGCCTCACTGTAACCCTGATTTTTTCTTTTTTTAAAGAAATGGAGGAATTAGTCTAAATAATTGTTGTGGTAATTAACTTGTATTAAACCCAAAATATTCCTTTAAATCAAGAGTTCACACTAAATGACAAGTGCAGTGAATATAAACAGAACATCTATTTAAAGGGTGGTTCAGTCATTATTTACTCAGCCTTGTGTAGTTCCTAACCTAAATGTCTTTCTTTCTTCTGTGAAACACAAAGGGAGATGTTTGGCAGAATTTTAGCCTCAGTCACCATTAACTTTCATTGTGAGGAAAAAGATGCAGCGAAAGTGAATTGTGATTGGAACTAACATAGTGCCCAACACCTCCCTTTGTGTTCCACAAAAGAAAGAAAGTCATACAGGTTTGAAGGGCGAGTAAATTACAGAATTATCATTTTTGGGTGAACTATCCCTATAAGCTCTAATTGCATGCTGTGTAGGATTCCTGAGTGTGTGTTTATGTGTTGATTGTGCATGTTTATGGTTGTTTGCGTGTGTGTGGGTTTGGTTTGTGAGTTGCACTCACATTCTGTTTGCCCACTATGTTATGGAAGGGAAGTTCAGGGCTCCATGTTCCCTCTGTGAAGGAAGTGTTGGAGGGTCTGTGATCTGATTGGTTGATGGAATCTTTCATGATGTCCTCGGGCAAGGTGAGCAGGCTCTCCTCCGGCTGTTTGATCAGGAAGGTCTCGATGTTGTGTCTGCGCAGGAAGTCGTTACGGTCTTTCCCATGACCCTCTTCCACCTCGTAGTCACCATTCAGACAGTCTAGCGCTGCTTTGGAGATGTGGATCCTCCTGAAGGAGTCGAAATATACAAGAGTTTCATCTCACGCATTGAAAACAAGACAACTACATAAGACTTTCACATTCAGTATTAAAAACTTAATTAACTTCCACCACACACACAATATTCCTGCTAAAATGACAGCAGAATGAACTTCCATGTTGGTTCAGGTTGGATAATGCTGGTTAGTGCTGATCTAGCCGGTGGACCAACATGGTCATGGCAAAAATCTATGAAATCTCGCTGATTCAGCACGATAAAAAAGTCTGAAAGTCATCTTTTGGTGAAGACCCATATCAAAAACACATCACATGCTGGTCTTTTCAACAGGGATTGCATGAGAATGGAAAATATCCATGAAAGCTCTTGCTTCCACACATGCACACTGAGGGTTAAGCACTGCAGTAATTATGGCTGAGTGTGTTTGAGAGAGCAAATTGATAATCATACTATATTTTCCACCCTTTCATCTAATCATCAGATAGAGTGTGAGTGTGAGTGAGTGTGTGTGTGTGTGTGTGTGTGTGTGTGTGTGTGTGTGTGTGTGTGTCTTACCCAGGTATGCCCCCTGATTCCAGTTTGTTGGCTATGTCAACATCCCAGGACCAGACATCGAACTGCCATTTCCGTAGGCCGAGAACTCCACATAGAACTGAGCCAGAGTGGATTCCAATACGCATGTCAATGTCATGTTTTGTACGTGAGCGCACATACCTAAACACACACATACAGTAAAGAAGATCAGGATAAAGTAAGATACATGGATGGATTGATGTACAGACAGACAGAAAGGCAGACAGACAGACAGACAGAGAGACAGACTAGACAGATAGATAGACAGACAGACAGACAGACAGAGACTGGATTCATGAGTTAGAAAGAAATGCATGATACTATTACTCCTGACTGGGGTAACAGGCAGAAGTTAGTGGCTGTTTATAGAACGATGAATCAAGGTCACATTATCAGTGCTGTATGTGTTGAGTGGTAATGTGAGTGGTGATATCTGACTGTTAGTGCAGCACACACAAACACCCCACCCCCACCCACCACCATCTCTCTCTCTCTCTCTCTCTCTCTTTCACTCCCTCACACACATTTACATTGCTGTGAACAACATATACTTCAACTGTTTAAAATCTATACATGTATTGTGCTCCTGAGACAAGACCGCATTAATCTCACTGTGTCTCCTCTTCAGAAGAGATATAAACATTTTTCACAAACTGTGCCCAGATTTGCCAAGATAGCAAAGTCTGCTATTAAACGTCAAGAGATTTTAAAATGAACTCAAATATTTCTCATCAAATACTTCCAAGACCACATCATCTACACTATGATATCACTATTATTTTTTATAGCTTTAACATTCTAAGTGTACAGATATATCAACAATTGTCCCATTTATGTCTGTTTGAGCAATAAAACCTCTGATGAATTCTGTGAACAATACAAATCTTTCTCTTGCTCCGTAACATGATAATTGGGATGTTGAATCATTATTTCAGTGTTACTTATCAGGTGTAATCATTGAAATGAAGGATTACCTGATGGTTTTGATCATGCTGAGGCCCATCTCAACACAGCAGTGGGCGTGATCTGGTCTGGGCTCAGGGAGGCCAGAAACACAATAATAGCAATCCCCCAATATCTTGATCCTCAGACAGTGATGCTCCTAAGAAGAGAAGAGAAGAGAAGAGAAGTGAAGTGAAGTTTAGCTCAATTTAGGTAAAATTGTCATTGACAAATAAGGTTGATAAATATCCCTATATATGTGTTTTAAATATCTAGTTTAAAACACATGCATCAAGTTCATAGAAATGCAATAATTGGTTTTGAAAAACATTAGAATTTAAATGGAACATAGAATTTCCTTAAAAAATAACTTTTTATGACTTTAAAATGTCAAGCGGTGTAACCATCAAGTAAAAGGTATTTATATATTTTCCATGCACCTTGAGAAATGCAAGCTTGTAGTACCATCTGTTTACTCCAGATGGCAGTAAGTGAAACTGCAGATGCGTGGCAATGCGCAGTTTATATAGTGAAGAAAAACACCCTTGAGCAGCAGAACACGTTACGTTCTTGCGTTCAAAACACTTGATGGAGCGCAAATCCGAACTAAGGGATCTCAAGATGTGTTATAAGTATTAAACTATATTTAACTTGACACAGTGACCTAAAAAGTTTATGTTTATGATGCAACGCATCCATGACGCTACACAAGCATGTCTGACACAGCTGTTCATTGACGGAACCTTAAAAAAGCCCTCATAATAAATCGCCAACTGATTGACAAATTCACTTGTGAAATGGATTGCTGTGAACTGTATGCCACTGATTGACTAATGTTCAATAATATGGTAGTAAACAATACATTGTATTCTAAAGTGTCTTTTTGTATTGTCTTAATAATGATGAACTCTTCTGCCACAAGAATGTAATGCATTTTAATTATCTGAATATGTTTATATATATATATATATATATATATATATATATATATATATATATATATATATATATATATATGTTTAAATATTTAAAGATAACTATCATTATTTCATCATTATATATTGAGTTATTGTTATATGAGGGGCTTTCTCTGCAAATATTTGTATATGTGATTAATCGTTATTAATTATCAAGACACCATGTAATTAATTCAATTAAAAATTGTAATCAATTGACAGCCCTAATTAAAACGTTTTCTTTGGGTTACTCCATTTGATCTGAGCAAAATGTGCCTTTTCAAAAAATGCCAACTTTTAAAAAACTTCACACACTGTGATAAGGGTCTAAAGAGGCCCTATTTGTTTTATGGATTTCTTGTCACATGACAACAAAATGGCTACCTGCATGTTGGTTACTCCACCTACACTGATAAATAATGATAAATGATATTTCTGCACTACTCAAGCCTTCTTTATTTTTTTTATTATTTAGTTTAATCCCCAGAATAAATATAAAAAAGACTTTTAACTCAGAAATTGAAAACAAGTTCATCATAGTAGATATGAATTCAAGGAATTATTTTGTGTGAATTGCATTTTATATGTATTTTTTTATTTATTTTTTATTTTTTTTCCTTTTCTCCCCAATTTGGAATTCCCAATGTGTTAGACTAAGTACTTGTGGTGGTGTAGTGACTGGCCTCAATCCAGATGGCAGAGGACAAATCTCAGTTGCCTCCGTGTCTGAGACCATCAATCCGCGCATCTTATCACGTGGCTTGTTGAGCGTGTTGCCGCGAAGATATAGCAAGCGTGGAGGCTTCATGCTATTCTCTGCGGCATCCACGCACAACTCACCATGCGCCCCACAGAGAGTGAAAACCACCCATTATAGCAACCACAAGAAGGTTACCCCATGTGACTCTACCCTCCCTAGCAACCAGGCCAATTTGGTTGCTTAGAAGACAGGGGTGGTAGTCAGCGTTTTTAATAACATAATAGAACCCCACATTCTTCACCCAAAAGTCAACATATATTTACTTTTATCAAACATATGTAGTCATGTATTATCAAGAAATTTATAAATGTATAATTTAAGATTAAAATGCAAATTTGTTTGAATGTATTCTTATAATATCCCTGTGTTCCTGTAGTTCAAATGTTTAAGCATGGCGCTAGCAAAGGATCATGGGTTTAATTTCCCAGGGAACACACATTCTGATAAATGTATACTTTGAATGCATTGCCGCTCTGGATTAAAGCATCGGCCAAATATATAAATGCAAATGAATGTTTGTGAGAGTGTTTATAATGCCAGTCTAATCAACCTGTGATATATATTGCAGTCGATATCTGTGTTAGTTATCTCTCAACCAGTCAGGCATTTGTGTAGAGCTCAGAGAGGGTGGTAATTATAAGGCTGCCACTCACTCATTCTGTCTCTCTGAGATCCAGTACTCATGCCTACTGCCGTATTAATGTCTTTTCACAGCTCAGTAAACTGTTGTATGGAAACAAAGTGTTGTTCCGCTCGAAAGAGTCATTTGTCAGTTGCAAAAAGAACAAAACAATAAAAAAAAAAACACCACCTACAGATCGATTAGCTCTGGACAGACTCATGAAAACACGTTTGAAGCACTAATGGTCATTGCCACAGGCTAACTGAATGCCTTTTACATAATCAACACCAAATTGAGGGCAAATTGAATGGATATAAACATACAGAATAGTGTTAAATTGTAGTGTTACAATATGTGCGCCATAAACAAAACAGTGTATTGAAGCAAGAAGGGCAAAATTCACAAAGTGAACACATACTTTGACTCCAAGGGTCTAAAGAATCAATAAGGAATTTTGGTGTCATTTTGGAGTCAGACCTTAGTTTAAGTCATATCACAGCAATAACTAAATCATCCTACTATCATCTCAAAAATCTAGCAAGAATGAGATGTTTTGTATCCAGTCAAAAGAAACTTATTTGTGCATTCATCACCAGTAGGGGGGACTAATGCAATGGACTCCTGACTGGCACTCCCAAAAAGACCATTAGACACCTGCAGCTCATTCAGAATGCTGCTGCCAGCATTCTCATCCAGACCAAAAATCTGAGCATATTACTCCCGTCCTCATGTCGTTACACTGGCTGCAAGTTACATTTAGAATTATTCTAGAAATGTATAGAGGCTCGCTCTTGCTATTTATTCCACTTCATTTAGCTAATTCTGCACATGTAACTTAACTAAATAATTATGTCCTCCACATTATTTTAAGATATGTGCACACAAAATAAGCCTAGAGCGTAGCCTACCATGAGACTTTCTGATATAGATTTACTGTGCTTTCACCTGTTCATAGGTTTAATAATTTTTTCTCATTTCTTATAATGTTTGTATTTGTAGGCTATTTAATATTCACTACAAAATGTGCGCTTGACCTTTCAAAATTACTTGACACCTCGTGCCTCCAGAATAACATTGTTATACTTAGATGTTAATGTCAGAAATACCAGGAGAAATCAAAGTTAAAAACATATTCCATAGTTAATGTAACCTACATGACCAGCTTCATCTGGAGAGATAAATATAAAGATTAAAAGTAATATAATTAAATAGTAATAATTATTATTAGGCTATAATAATTATTATTAATAACAATAGTTGTAATAATAATAATAATAATAATATAAATAGGCCTATCTGAGGCATATTTCTATATACAGAAACTATAAATGTAAGAGAGTAACATTTTAAAATGAGTTTCAAGCCATACCCACATCCGGTTCTATCCGAATACAGAAACAGATACAAATAATTTTGTCATAGTAACAAATACAGATACAGATAATTGCCACAAACAGTAGCCACATACAGTCCAGACTGAAAACACCTTGGTTTAGTGGTGCATTGTTTTTACTGAGCACTGTGCTGCACTTATTGATTGCATTGCATTATTTTTTTTATTTTTTATGTAAATAATTTTTGCTTTTTTTACTTATTTTATAACTTTTTATTCTTGTTTCTTTTTCTTAATTGGCTTTAACATTTATTTGATCTTGTATTTTCTTTATCTGTATTTATTTTTTGTGATGTACTTTGAATTGCTATTGTGTATGAAATGTGCTATATAAATAATCTTGCCTTGCTTTGCTTTGCTTTGCCTTGAATTATCATGAAATATGCTTACATTTACATTTATGCATTTGGCAGACGCTTTTATCCAAAGCGACTTACAGTGCACTTATTACAGGGACAATCCCCCCGGAGCAAGTTAAGTGCCTTGCTCAAGGGCCCAACAGTTGCATCTTGATGGTGCTGGGGCTTGAACCCTCAACCTTCTGGTCAGTAACCCTGAGCCTCAACCACTGAGCCACCACTGATACTTTGATATATACCATAGTACTGCATGATTACTGTTCTTGTATGCCAAGATTCCTGACTGGTTGAGCATGTTGCTGGCTAGCCCAGGTCATGGGTTCAAATCCTAAGGAACATATAGTAGTGTTAAATATATACTTTAAATATGCTGTATATCGTTTGGGTAAACGTGTCTTCCAAATGCATAAATATAAACATAACATGGTATTTACATGGTACTACAATGGGACATGTCCAAAAAAAACATGGTAACAACATAGTGTACTTTTTATTTGTGGAGGAGGAAAATGTTCCTTGATTCTATTCTATTCTTGATTCTAGATTTAATGCACATTTCCCATTAGGCATCATAAGTGCATAATAGACAAATAGAGCCAGAGCGAGACAGATTTGTGAAAGATAATGCTAGTAAAAGACAGGAGTTTAAAGTGCTGTCAGAATATGCCAGGAGGATGCAAGTAATCAAAAACATTTAAAAGTGATGGCTCAATCATGCAGTTAGCCATTACGGCACTAACAGCAAACACGTGGCATCGCTGAGTAAACATTGCCCTCGGGAGAGAAAATTAATACTGTTCATCCTGATAAACAGTGCTGCAGAACTGAATACAACACAGAGTATTAGCAAGGCCTGCTTAAATCAGTGTGACTGCAAACTCACACAAGGACACAAGGATATTCAAATATGACATACTGATACAACCATTTGCACGCACACATATGCCACATTAGAATATCTGCATTATGCATCAGTGAGCCACTTCATGGTTGGTTAAACTCCAATGATTATTGTACTGACTCATGAATAAGATTATTGAAGATAATACCACAGCACAGCTAAACCACAGAGACGCTCGGCATGAGGACAGAGTTTAATATATTTCATAATGTATTTATTGCCTCCCACAGCCACATACATTTTTTTTAATAATACCGATGATCTGCCGCATCTCTGTGTGTGTTCATGTACTTTGCTATAGTTTACAGACAAAATTGTCCCCAAAAGTGAGCTAAATCTAACAATACCCCCCTCTGATGACATCCAGGGACTTCATTAATTGTAAAATAGATTTATAAATACAAGATATACTGTTTTTGAAAATTTTACAAATGCAAAGTTTTCTTTAAGGGTTAAGTGTAGGGTTTGGGTTAGTCTATAGTTCATTTAATTCGCTTTATATAAAAACAATAGAAGCCTATAGTATATCAGCACGTAGATAGCTATAAATGTGTGCATGTTTCCTTAAGTAATGATATTGTTGTTCAAAGGCAGCTATCAAGATTTGCACCAGCAGTTGGCAGTTGTAAACTTGTGCAAACACACACTTACAGTACACAAACGTACACAGGCACTTGCGTCACAACCATTAACAATAGCAGACAAAGTCACAACTTTTAGTAATTATGTGACTCTTACAAAAGCCATTTAGTATATCAGTTCACTTCAAGACATGAATGAGGGGGAGCACACAATCTCAATCTCTATCTGGGCACAACTGATCTGGTCCTCTGGTGCCACTACATATGCCAAGCCAAGAGATCTTGGCAATGCCTTTGGCGCACAAAGATCACACTGCTCTTTGAGAATAAGACTTGCCATAACTGCCATAATGAGCTTTCACACAAACAGCGTTTTTGCTGTATAAAGAAAGTAAAGTGATTATGGGTTACCTCGTTGAGTATTTCCTTTGATAACAGCCAGAAATTATAAAATGTTATCAGAAGTGGGCCAGCAAAAATTATTACAAATTTGAAATCTTTTGTTAGGTTGTTACACTAAAACCTACCATGCCTTAAGTTAGAAGACTCTGAATATGATTCATGAGTTGCATGGACCACTTTTATGAGTCGCTGTACATTGCCATCATTTTGAAAAGATGTACCAGTATATTTATTAAAACATCTCCTTTTGTGTTCCACATACAGTGGTGGCCAAAAATATTTGCACCCTTGGTAAATATGAGCAAAGAAGGCTGTGAAAAAAAAAGATAACAGTCTTCTTTTATAATGCCTATTGAGGTTAGAGAACACCTGGCAAGGGATCTGAGACCACCCCTCCATACAGAATCTCTACAGATCCTTCAAATTCAGAGGTCCATGTTGGTTCAGGTCCTGGGACGGGGATGGCCATGGCACAACCTTGATTTTGTGGTCAGTGAACCATTTTTGTGTTGATTTTGATGTTTGTTTTGGATCATTGTCCAGCTGCAAGTTCCTACCAGGGGGCATTTTAAGCTTTCTGGCAGAGGGAGCCAGGTTTTGATTTTTTATCTGTTGGTCCATGATGCCATGTATCCAAACAAGATGTCCAGAAACTCTGGCAGAAAAACAGCCCAACAACATTAAAGATTCAGCACCACATTTAACCGTGGGCACTGGGTACTACTTCATCTCTGAATGCACCAAACCCATCTCTGGAGTTTGCTGCCCAAAAGCTCTTTTTTTAGTTTGTTTCATCTGACCATAGAACCTGGGCACATTTGAAGTTCCAGTAGTGTCTGGCAAACTGAAGACGCTTGAGTTTGTTGTTGGATGAGAGCAGAGGCTTTTTTTTTTTATTTATTTTAAAAACCCCTCCCAAACAACTTGTGGGGATGTAGGTGATGTCTGATTTATTTTTTATTTTTTTAGGCTTTCTGACAACAGGCCCAAATAATTTCTGCAGTTCTACAGCTGTGATCCTTGGAGATTCTTTGGCCACTTGAATCATCCTCCTCACTGTGCGTGGAGACAATATAGACACACGTCCTCTTCCAGGCCGATTCTCAAGATCTCCATGTAGATTGGTTGATTGGAACTTGTTAATTATTGCCCTTATGGTGGAAGTGACCATTTTCAATTCTTTGGTTATTTTCTTATAGTCACTTCCCATTTTGTGAAGCTCAACAACATTTTGCCACACATTATAACTTTATTATTTGGTCTTACACATTGTGATGGATGACTAAGGGAATTTGTTTTGTGTGTTACCTCATATTTATACTCCTGTGAAACAGTCATGGCTGAACTCATGTTCCTAGTCACCAAGGTATTTAAAAAATGAATGGGAATATATTTCAGATATATTTTACTCATCAGAATTTCTAGGGGTGCCAATAATAAATGGCCAATGTTTTGGGGAGAATTTTATTTTATTTAATAATGAGATATTTCCCCTCTTTCAATTGTCCAATAACTTTTTTTTTTTTTTTTAGATTAGATTAGATTAATCTTTATTTTCATTGTGCATAATACAAGTACAGAGCCAATGAATTGCAATTAGCATCTAACCAGAAGTGCAAATAGAAATTTTTTTAGAGTGCAAAGTTATGAGGTGGAGAAGCAGAGACCAGCTCAATGCAAATGTCTATGAATACAGTACAAGGTGCAAATGAAGAAGTATAAAACTGAAGGTGAATTGTATAGAATGAAGTATAAATATGTAAATATGTAAATATATTTATATGGCCGGTGACCATAACAATGCAAGTGGCATCAGGAGGTAGAAGTTATGTGCAAAGAAATCCACAAGGGATTGTTCAAAATAAATAAATAAATAAATATGTAGTCCGAGTGTGATGTACTGTTCAGCGCCTGAGTTTAGAGTTCAGTAGGCTGACAGCTGAGGGAAAGAAACTGTTCCTGAGTCAGCTGGTGCGACAGCGAAGACTCCTACAGCGTAAAGTAAACAGACCGTGGTCTTTGATAATGCTTCATACCCTCCTTAGGCAGCGTTTGTTGTGAATGTCTTTGATGGAGGGTAGCTGAACACCAGTGATGTATCGGGCAGTTTTCACCACCCGCTGGAGAGCCTTCTGGTCTGAGACAGCGCAGTTCCCATACCACACTGTGATGCAGTTTGTTAGGATACATTCAATAGTGCAGCTGTAAAAGTTTAGCAGGATGTGGGGAGACAGGCAAGTAAAGGCACTGTTGCACCTTTTTGATCAGAGTGGAGGTGTTGTAGGACCAGGAAAGATCCTCAGAGATATGGACACCCAGGAATTTGAAGCTTGCCACACTTCAATTAAAGGTTAGATTTTTGTGAATTATTTAATAAAAGATCAAAAGGTAAACAATGCAGATTTTTCGCAGCCTTCTTTGTTCATATTTACCAAGGGTGCCAATATTTTTGGCCACCACAGTAAGAGAAAAAGTTATACTCTCCTATGTGTTCGGAACACCACGAAATTATGACATATTTTTAAATTATGACAGAATATTCATTTTTGGGTGAACTATCCCTCTAAATGTTTGTTTATTCATGAGCCAGAGGCATTTAAATGTACTAGTTTACAGAATTCTGACATGGTGAATGTTTCTCTCACTCATTTAATGTCATGATTCATTCAAATTCAAATCACTTTTTTAAAAAGTGCTGGGGACCTTTTATTTATTTATGTCACTAAGTGGCAAAAAATCCTGAATATTAGTAAGGTTATATGCAGATAATGTCAAATTAACTTTTACTGTTTTGATAAATATTCAAATTTGATGCCCAAATCAAGAGCTAAAATAAATATTTCACAAAATGTATTTAATAACTTGATCCGTGCATCTATCACTGTCAGTACTGGAATTTTGTTAGTCAGTAGATAAATATTGCACATAGATCAGTAAGCTTTAGCTAGAAGGACTGATTGGTCTCATGGTAAGTTTTCCACTCTAATACAAGGAGTTCTGTGTTTTAATCCACCCTCATTTAACTTTCTAAATTAATAAATGAATATAGCATCTGAACGTCAGTGAATGTATATCATGAGCGGGGACACGTGTTTGCATTTTGCTTTGTGTTTAAACTGGAAACAGCGGAGCGAGTAGAGCGTGCATCTGGATGCTCGAGAGAACATTACCGCCCACTGTCACTCAACGCCACTGATAACAGCTGCAATGAGCACTCATTTTAACATTAAATATAATAATCTGCAGTGCTGGATCAGCAATTATTATAACACACATGAACGAAATGGAAACTCCTGCTCAACAACTGGAGATGTTTCTTATGTATTAGACACTTACCTGATGAAATGTACTTAAAAAATGGATGAGAACAAAATTTGCAAAGGCAAAAAGTGGTAGGGACATGACCCATGCCTCCCACCTGTAAAAGACGCCTTTGCTCGTCACCCTGCTATTCTAAGGACCATTACATGAGGCATTATCTCCTAAACATTTATTTGTGATTAGGTGTTGCGGTGTTTGTGTGTTATATGTTACTCACGTGCGCCAGTCGGTCAAAGCGTGCAAAGAGTTCGTTGAGCATTCGAACAAGTTCCTGAGCGGAGAGGGTGGTGGAAAGATTGGTGAAGCCCTTCACATCAGCAAAGAGAATACTGCACAAAATAACACAGACACAGGTCATCTTGAAAATAAAAACTAATTTCTCAAACTGAAACATTCCAACCAAACGGTGTGCAATCTGAATAGTCTATATGTATATTTTTGATGATATTACATCTCTTTAACAGCTACAGTATACAGTAAGTCAATTGTATGAATACAAACATTTGCATATAGAAAATATAATATGCAACATACAGAATTCTAAAAACTGTATGAAGTAATTTTTGAGCCACAAATAGAACTGCAAAACTAAGGATTATTTTCAAACAGATTTCCCTAAAGCTCACCCATCTGCCATTAGTTGGTTTAAAAATATTCCTGCCCCAAACTTTGAGTCAATGTTGCTATGTAAGGCTGGTTTGGATGCTCAAACAAGCAGAGCAATGTTTTGATAGCACCACACAGCAACAGGGATTACACATTTCAGGGAAATCAAACTACAGATATCTTAAATATAATGCCGTTGTCTCTGCATATTAAAAATTACACACTTCAGTTTTAAGGAATTAATAATCTGATAGGTTTACATTCATGTTGTTTTAGATGTTTTTTAAAGAAATGTATTAGAGTGTGATAATCTATACATACTGCATGTTTCATAACTGAACAGATGGTCAATGACAAAGTCTTGGAAAATCTTGGCCATCAACTGGCATTTTTGAGGCCAGTGATAGCCCATTTGAGGCTTTTGTGGTAACTTACTGTGTTGCAAAGGGGCTACTTGTATTAGATATAATAGAGTGTGACTCAGACACGATGAAAGGTGACTGAGATGTAACAGAGAACAACTTGATTCTGTTCAAATAAATTATATACTATTCATAATGGCTGGTGACTGTATTGTAAAGGAGGAAGTTACCTCACGTTCTCATAGCGGTGAATGTATATACGATGAAACTGGTGTTGTAGAGTCTCGTCTTCTACATTGGTCATGTCGTTTATCATCTCCAGCACTACAAAGCGTGGCAGCACCGACAAAACCAGGCGCTCCTAAAACAGGTGCAGTGTGGGAAATTCAGTTTATTAAGCATTAGCTTAAAGTAATATTCTGGGTTCATTATTAGTTAAGCTCAATCGACAACATTTGTGGCATAATGGTGATTACCACAAACATTTATTTCAACTTGTTCCTCCTTTTGTATAAAAAAAAGCAAAAATCTGGGTCCCAGTGAGGCACTTACAATGAAAGTGAATGGGGCCAATCCGTAAGTATTAAAATACTTACTGTTTCAAAAGTATAGTCACAAGATGTAAACAATATGCATATTAACATGATTTTAGTATGATAAAATCACTCACTAACCTTTTCTGTATAATATGTCCAAATTGTACAACTTCGTTGCCATGGCGACGTAAACTGTAAACCCTAAAACCCTAAAATGACTGTAAACATGACGATTTAAACAAGTTTACAGGTCAAATAATACACAAGTTTTAACAGAAGAATTAATGTAAGTGGTTTTATAAAATTATAAGCTTCACATTCCTGCTATTAAACACTCCAAACATTGGCCCCATTCACTTCCATTGTAAGTGTCTCATTTACCACGTTAACAGGCACTGAATAAAGCGGTTTATTCCAGGGTTTTTGCAGAAAGTGGCATTCTGAAACATCACATAAACAAAAACACAGATTTCCTTACGCCATTAAAGGTATTAAGAGAAAACGGGTTAAAGCGCATGTGCGTGGAACAGACCAAATAACAAACGTCATAGGATAGAGCCAAACAAAAAGTAAACAAATCATTTCTGGGAGTACAGTGAGAAAAGCACACTGTAAACTATACCCATTTATAAAACCACTGTAAAATATTGATGGTCCCTCACATTCTTGTATATGTCCTCGTACATTGAGGGAATCCTGGAGTTTTATGTGAGAGGTAAGCCCCACTATTGAAGTGCAATTCTACTGCAGGTCACAATAGAAAGGTAAGGAAACAAACACAGTAACAGCTCTGGAATATCTGGAAATAATATGAAGCAACAAAGAATACAATAGTGAAGTCTTTATTGGATACCATGTTTGTTATTTACACAAACGTCATGGGGAAATTACGATGCTGTGTGGACAAAGCTCCTTACAAACTGAGTCACATGTATACGGGAGTACAGTACACAGCTTAAACAGTGCATGTTAACAGAAATTCTGCTTTCACAAATTCACAATACGCCGATGAACGGTATCTGAAACTGAAAACAACTGATGCTGCATCCAAGCCGCTAGATGTCACTTTAAGTCCAAGATGACGCAAAGACAAACGTTACTGAGTGCACCTTTAAAGAAAAGGAGGGACGATTGGAAATAATTGTTTATGGTAATCAACATTATGCCACAAATGCTGTCAATAGAGCTTAACATGCATGGAACCTGGAATATTGCTTTAAAGCATTTGAATATTGACTACTGTATGTACACAAACAGAAACATACATATACACATGTGCCAATTCTGTTACAATTCTAAATGACAAATTATACATTGAAATTGCATACAATGAAATGTATACAATTAGTTAATACATACTACATTGTTGCCTTATTAAGCAACTCCAGACATAATATATAATGCAGCTTCCTTTTTACTGCCATAAATCTATTTTAATCCAGTGTAATTTTCCTTAATGGTTCACTGGTCAATAAAATATCCTTGAGCGTCCAGCACACAGAGCCAAATATTAATGTAAACTGTGTAATCCTCTATTTTCATCTAAAAAATGATCTAACTGAATATATTTGCCATATCAAAATAACTGTTTTCTGACAGATTTTCACAAAAACCTGAAAATGCTTAATTTGTGATTTAGGACAATGTGAGAATAGACTAAATCATGTTCAAACATCATGTTTAGTTTTCATCCTAATTTTATTTTGTGACTGCATGGATAAAGGAAATATGTACAGCATATTTGTACTTATGTACAAATATGAATTTAACAAACCAGAGGATTGTGCTTGCCACTGGCTGAGCTGAATACAGGGGGAAATTTGGATAGATGGACATACAAAAGAAGAGGAAGTGGATACACACATGCAGACACAAAAACACACACAAAGTGGTACCAGCATGTGCTCCACTTGACTGGCAAATAAAACCCACTTCAGCAAACAGCCTAAGAGCCCTCAGAGAAAGAGATGGGGGGAGGAGGAAGGGAAGGAGACAGATAGAGATTCCCAGAGGAGCCTTGGAACCTTTCTACACTAGTCTTTCATCCCCACAAGACGCTGTTCTCATCTTTAAATCAATTACTCTCACCCACAGCGGATCATTGCTGAGAAAGGTGTGATATAGTAACATTATGTGTGTGCGTGAGCGTGTGTGTGTGTGTGTGTGTGTGTGTGTGTGTGTGTGTGTGTGTGTGTGTGTGTGTGCACTTGCATGTGCATGCTTGTGTCCTGTGACATAATTTTCTTTACTTTTGTTTGTCAAGTGTTGTACAACACTGTACCATGTTAACCATAGCTTCTGCCAAAATACCATAGTTACTGCAGTTCCTCTTACAACTATAAAAATTTATAATTAATTCTATAAATTAATTTCTCATTCATACAGTGGAAGAAATATTCAGAATCTGTTTTTAAAGATAATTTTGGCTAATACCAAGTTGTAGTAAGAATGACAATAAGAGTGTGAAATTAATACGACAGCTTTTTGTGCATTGGCGGGAAATTTCTTTCTGGTATTCTCAAAAAGTGCTTCAGAAAACATAGCACAACAACTTTAGTGGCAGCCTAAACTGGGCTCCAAAACATAAGAGTCAGTATGTTTAAATGCACTTTAAAAGATTTCAGTAGGACTAAAACAATAATTAATCTTTTTAAAATGTCATTTAAATGCTTTAGTCCGACAGAACTTACTTTTGCTAAGTAAGACAAACAGACTTAGATGTGCTTGGCTTCATTCAGCATGTATATTAGTTAATCGGACCAAGTCAGAGGTGATGTGAGACGTGTTTTACTGCCACTTTCTCAGATGATTTAATATTTAATTTTTACATATTTTTCTTTGATATTTAATTACACACTGTGTCATGTATCCTTGGACAAACAGATGAAGACTATATCTAAATTATAACAGCGCTTGTAAATATACTTATTATGAATGGAGAGTGGACTCAATTAGACCAAAAAGAGAAACAATTCCATTTTCGAGGCAAAGGACAGTTTGAATGCAAAGAGAACCAAGTTCTTTTTTTGGTCCACTTAAAGAGGTTTTAGCACATATGAGCAATTTTATATACAAAATAAATTATAAAGAGTTTTTATATACAGTATTTAAATTGGAAAAATCTAAATCGCTGGTCAAATTGCGCATTCTCCTGCCATTGTGGCGGGTGGGCTAAAAAGTTAATTTTCCAACCTGACAACAACAGTAACTGGTATTTTGTTAGAAACTATGGTTAACATGGTAATTTTTTGTAAGGGAAGCGTTTGTCTACAAACAAACCCATACATGTACTGTACATATAGCAATATTACGCAATTGCTCTCTCACACTTTAAACTTTGCAAATGCATACACACTGACCTGTCGCTGGTTCTCAGTCTCCAGTCGGAGGCGTGCCTCGATGCACCTGCGTGTCTCTAGGAAGGCCTGTCGCTGGGCACGGTCTGACAGGTAACTAATAAACATCCCTGCAGTGTTTATACATATGAACAGCAGCACCTGAGCTAACAGCTGAAGAGAGAGAAAGAGAAAAACATTAAGATAGAGAGAGACAGAGAAAGAAACACAACTGCTACACATTTTAGCTCTGCAACGTATAAACTAATACAACAGCATTTCCTAACCTGGTGGCCCTGACCCCCATAAAGGGGCTGCTAGAAATCTCAGCAACTTGCCTGGTCTTCACAATTTTAAATGTTTAAATGATTACATTAAAAATACAATAATTACAATTCATGTACCACGTTAACACATTCAATTGTAAACTAAATTAGAGGCTAAATGCAGGTTTTGTGTGGATGACACTTGTATACACATTACATGTTTAGTGGCTAAAACAAAGTTTGGTTTTTCCAACAACCTTGGTTTACAGGTATATTCTCCTTTGTTTTACCACTAGAGAAATGCTGCTTAGATCTATCTCAAGCTTCCAATAAAACTGGTTCAACACTGATGTGAATGAAATATGTTGAACATTGAAATAAACAATCAAACAACAACTAAAAAGTATCTTTCTTTCTTTAAAGTTTAAGGGCTCAGTTAGGCAAGAACAATGCAACCCCATGGCACACAATGCACATTCACTGATAGTACTGGCACCCGCCAGTGTATACTGTATATATAGAGATCAAACAGAGGTAGATTTCTGCAGTGTACTGTACATGTAAAATGGGGGTCTCTTGTAAAAAAATAAAAAAGCAATAAAAAAAAGGAAAAAAGTAGAGAAGCACTAAAATACAGCATTAGCATTTAAGTGAAAAATAATAGTTGTAGATTAAATGTAATCCCTAAGAGACAGAAGCTACTGTAAATGTCACCTCTTTCTCTTTCACACACACACATAATTAATAAATGTCAATCATAAACTGTAATATTCTACGGTTAAGAAGCACACTATTATTTCAGGAATAATAATTTTAAAGCTTAAACTAAGAGATTCTTAAATACTCTGTCTTTTGGGTTTCCATTTTAGGTCAAGTTATTTGAAGGTTAAGTGTGTGATTAAAAAAAAAAAAAATGTTTAATCACTTTCTCGTATCCCAGCTTAACTTGTAAAGAATTATATACTGTAAGTGAACCGTTCTTAGTTTAATTCCCCTGAAAAGTGTAAACACTTGCTCTGTGGTGCTATCAAAACTTGCTCAGTTTGGCTCAGCCAATGGAGTGTGCTGGGGGCAGGACTATATGTTTGCAAACCAATAGAAGATGCTGGATGTTTGAGAAAATATAAAGGAATTGAGAAAAAGGAGTGCGGAACATCTTATTTTTGAGACTGTTAAAATATTTGAGGATCTATGCACCCTGAACAGGTACAGTGTAGTGATTCCATTTCTCTAAAAATGTACTACAGAAAATGTATTAACTTTAACTTTACACACAAGGCTGAAAGTTCTTTAGTAAAAGTAAATAGTATATGCTTAAGCACAGCTGCGTGTTATCGATTTCAGATATCCCCGTTTTTACTGTGTTGCTATCTCGTTTATCAAACATACAGTCTGTCCCAGTCTAACTGGGTCAGAATAAGCTGCAATATGGGCCAAACTTTATACCAATGTCCAAACTATGCAAGACTACACAAAATACAACAGACATAGCAGCACCAAAAGAGGTACACTCCCTCTTTTTGTCTGTCTGTCTTTCTTTCTGCATAGGTACCATATTTTTGTTGTTTTTTTCTGCTGTATGTTCCCACAAAAAATGCTAAATTCTGAAAATAGTACTCTTTAGTCCCTACAAGGAAAGCAGCTTCATCATGGTCTTATTACCTGTTAAAAGGGCAAAAGTTTAAGGTAAGCATTTGTGTCCTGGGAGGTCCCAGGAAAACAAAACAGGTGTATATCTTTCTGTCTGTCCACAGTAAAGGAGCCAATGACATCAAGGCAATTACAGAGCTAATAGGAGAAACAACACACACAGTAAGGTGCATACTTATATTTAGACACGGACACAAACATTAATAGTTTACTGCGACTGGAATATATACTGTCATGCACACACTTTAGCAAACAGTGTATGCCTTCTCCAGAGAGTATGATAACCACCTGCAATCATTAACACTCTAAAACAATCAACACTCATGCACACACGCGCACGCATTAACATGTTAAGACATGTCACACATATTACTACAAAAGCCTCATAGGCATGGTGTGAGTGTGCGTGTGTGCTTCACCTTGAAAACATGCCTCCTGGGAATCAAAATTTTAAAATTAATGGCTGAGTATCAACCCCCCAATGTATACAGTTTCTATTGCTGTGTTTTTTTCCTCACGGGGCATCACAGTCCATTTTAGGCAAAGCAAAGCTAATTAATACAGTCCCTTCAACACTCACTAACACATACACACACACACTCAGGGCCGTTTGTAGGCATAGGAGAACTAGGTGGTCACTTAGGAGGCCGCCACAACGCACCCCAAACCCCCCCACAGGGGGCAGTAATAGGATTCTCGCCTAGGTTGATAGAATGGTCTGAAACAACCCTGCACACACTCCAATATTAACATAGTAAACATCAACATACAAGAATTTAATTATAACATTATATCAATAATGTTTTAACAATCATTAAAATAAAAGATTTTAAAAAATACTAAACATACTTAATAATGGGATAACTGCTCATTATAAACACACACATATATTAACATGCACACACACCCACAGTGTGTGTACAGTTTGTATGTTATATACAGTATCACACAAAAGTGAGTACACCCCTCACGTTTTTGTAAATATTTGATTATATATTTTCATGTGACAACACTGAAGAAATGACACTTTGCTACAATGTAAAGTAGTGAGTGTACAGCTTGTATAACAGTGTAAATTTGCTGTCCCCTCAAAATAATTCAACACACAGCCATTAATGTCTAAACCTCTGGCAACAACAGTGAGTACACCCGTAAGTGAAAATGTCCAAATTGGGCCAAAGTGTCAATATTTTGAGTGACCACCATTATTTTCCAGCACTGCTTTAACCCTCTTGGGCATGGAGTTCACCAGAGCTTCACAGGTTGCCACTGGAGTCCTCTTCAACTCCTCCATGACAACATCACGGAGCTGGTGAATGTTAGAGACCTTGTGCTCAGATTCTCAATAGGGTTTAGGCCTGGAGACATGCTTGGCCAGTCCATCACCTTCACCCTCAGCTTCTTTTGTAAGGCAGTGGTCATCTTGGAGGTGTGTTTGGGGTCGTTATCATGCTGGAATACTGCCCTGCAGCCCAGTCTCTGAAGGGAGGGGATCATGCTCTGCTTCAGTATGTCACACTACATGTTGGCATTCATGGTTCCCTCAATGAACTGTAGCTCCCCAGTGCCGGCAGCACTCATGCAGCCCCAGACCATGACACTCCCACCACCATGCTTGACGGTAGGCAAGACACACTTGTCTTTGTACTCTCACCTGGTGGCTGCCACAAACGCTTGACACCATCTGAACCAAATACGTTTATCTTGGTCTCATCAGACCACAGGACATGGTTTCAGTAATCCATGTCCTTAGTCTGCTTGTCTTCAGCAAAATGTTTGCGGGCTTTCTTGTGCATCATCTTTATAAGAGGCTTCCTTCTGGGATGACAGCCATGCAGACCAATTTGATGCAGTGTGTGGCGTATGGTCTGAGAACTGACAGGCTGACCCCCCCACCCCTTCAACCTCTGCAGCAATGCTGGCAGCACTCACATGTCTATTTCCCAAAGACAACCTCTGGATATGACGCTGAGCACGTGCACTCAACTTCTTTGATCGACCATGGCAAGGCCTGTTCTGAGTGGAACCTGTCCTGTTAAACTGCTGTATGGTCTTGGCCACGGTGCTGCAGCTCAGTGTCAGGATCTTGGCAATCTTCTTATAGCCTAGGCCATCTTTATGTATAGCAAAAATTCTTTTTTTCAGATCCTCAGAGAGTTCTTTGTCATGTTGAACTTCCAGTGACTAGTATGAGGGAGTGTGAGAGTGATGACACCAAATTTAACACACCTGAGACCTTGTAACACTAACAAGTCACATGACACCGGGGAGGGAAAATTGGGCCCAATTTGGACATTTTCACTTCAGGGTGTACTCACTTTTGTTGCCAGCGGTTTAGACATTAATGGCTGCATGTTGAATTATTTTGAGGGGACAGCAAATTTACACTGTTATACAAGCTGTATACTCACTACTTTACATTGTAGCAAAGTGTCACTTCATCAGTGTTGTCACATGAAAATATTTACAAAAATGTGAGGGGTCTACTCACTTTTGTGAGATACTGTACAACAACACACATTCAGAGGTCAGTGATGTGGAGAGTTTTAATAGGAAAGCTCAATTTTTCAGGCTTCCTTTTCCAGTCACTGACCTTAAAATACATGATCTCACATCACATACATCCCTATGTCCAATATGAAGTCATGGTGAAGTCAGAATGATGAAGATGTGTCTGTGTGTATGATTTTCTTAGAATATTCCTCAATAGAACAAATGAATAAAAGGCCAGTTATTCTTTCTAGTTTAACAAAAGTAATTTAACCAAAGGTCCCTAGGCCAGGGAAGTTCATACAGGTGTCCTAGCAAAGTAACCACAGGTGTAGTTCATCATGTTCCACGAATGTTTGAAAATCAGAAAGTTTAATTTTAAAACGTTTATGGCCTCACCCCAATAAAGGAACGCTCTTTAAGGTGTTCACATGACCACACATGTTGTTGGTTTATTAAGCATAATCCATGAAAGATAATGCATGTAAATGCACTCAATGTTTTCCTTGATTTATTTTTCTTTTAAAATAACGCCACTTGGTATGATATTTTCCATCTAATGCAAATATCATCAGAATCATCGTGGGAATCAAAAATCCCTAGAAGGATTGTAAAACCTGAAATCTCATACAATGTAAGAAACAGCCAATGGCACCCACAAGCAAAATGGCTTAGTGAACACACTAAATAATGAATGAAAGTCTAAAAGTCTAAAAATACGGAAAGATTTCTGTGAAAGTTACGTTTAAGTGTAAGGGATATAAGATATAATTAGCTCAGTATAAAACTGTATAAGTAAGGAAAATCCCCACCATTATAGAAAAACAAGTGTGTGTGTGTGTGTGTGTGTGTGTGTGTGTGTGTGTGTGTGTGTGTGTGTGCCTGCGTGCGTGCGTGTGTGTCCATCAGGTAAAAATGCAAGAGAGTTAAAGGGAGAGTTCACCCAAAAATTACAATTCTCTCATCATTTACTCACCCTCATGCCATCTAAGATGTGTATGACTTTCTTTCTTGTGCTGAACACAAATAATGATTTTTAGAAAAATATCTCAGCTTTGTAGCTCAATAAAAAAAAAAGTGAATGGTGACCAGAACAGCAAAAGTACTAAAAGCTGCAAAAAGGAGATAACGGCAGCATAAAAGTAATCCACATGAATCCAGTGTTTCAATCTATGTCTATGTCTAAGTTGATTTGGGTGAAAAAGACCAAAATATAACTCCTTTTTCATGGACATCTTGCCATTGCACTCCCTAGTCTAGACACAATCATGATTTCAAGTTTGATTACACTTCCTAGTGCTTGATGCATGTGCAGAGTACTAGATGGCGCTATAGGAAGTGTAGTCATGCTTGAAATCAGGATCACCAAGGAGCTTGCTGTCAAGAAGGTGTACAGTGAAAAAGAGTTACATGTTAGTCTGTTCTTACACATAACCAACTGGATTGCTTCAGAAGACATTGATTAAACCACTGGAGTCTTATGTATTATTTTTGTGCTGACTTTATCTCCTTTTTGGATCTTTTTGGATCGTTCTGGCCACCATTCACTTACATTATATGGACATACAGACCTGAGATAGTCTTATAAAATATTTGTTTATATTCAGCAGAAAGAGAAAAGTCATACAAATCTGGGATGGCATTAGGGCGAATAAAGGATGAGAGAATTTTCATTTGTGGGTGAACTAACCCTTTAACACTTACAGCACTAAACAAAATATAAACATTATTTACTGATGGCTAAATTAATACTGCACACTCAAACACTATGCACTATATAAGTATAGTCTTTATAATTAGTGCAGTGATATCCAACAGCAAGTTGCAAAGACCAGGTAGTCTTTAAGAGTGATTGACTCCCACAGAGGGCAGCAAGTGAAAGCCTCTGTTTAAAATAAAAACAAAACAGCATCACAGCCCCTAGACAAACAGATCTAATGAAACCATTATTGTAAACATTGTACTCCATCCAGATAGTCTTACCCACACCAAGGAGCTGAACCGAGATTTAATTAACGCTCCATTTAATTAGTGGGGTTGATTACAGTTGTAAAATGCTGCCTCTGAAATTTGCAGGAGATAGGCTGGTGTCCTTATAATTCAGCTAAGGAGCAGAAATCTTATAATGCCCATTTGATAAACTTTGAAATTTTAATTGGGAATTTAAGGTTTATTAAGTGACATACAATGGGCCAATAGCAGCCAGCCTCCATGCAGCATCTTGTGGCAGAGTGCTGAACTCTTCTGAACAGTACACTGTAGTAGCTGTGTTTTCATCACTGTTTGCTCTGACCTCTCATCGGCTCTGAGATTAAACACAGCAACCTTTTCTTCTGACAGCCAAGACCTTTAAGTGCTAGAGCATCACTGTGCCTTTAACAGCTAACCTATAGCATTTTAAATATTTAATTACATTTCACTGATGCAGTTAGTGTTTCATCTAAACATACATATAAATCTAATCTGAAATATATTTTAAAGAATTGTAATGGTCTTGTGTTCTGTTACTTTGCCTCAACCATAGACTATTTTTTTTATTTAGCCATTATTTGAACCTATAAAAAAAAATATTATATATATATATATATATATATACATGTATCTCACAAAAGTGAGTACAACCCTCACATTTTGTAAATATTTGATTATACCTTTTCATGTGACAACACTGAAGAAATGACACTTTGCTACAACGTAAAGTAGTGAGTGTACAGCTTGTATAACAGTGTAAATGTGCTGTCCCCTCAAAATAATTCAACACACAGCCATTAATGTCTAAACCGCTGGCAACAAAAATGAGTACACCCCTAAGTGAAAATTTCCAAATTGGGCCCAATTAGCCATTTTCCCTCCCCAGTGTCATGTGACTCGTTAGTGTTACAAGGTCTCAGGTGTGAATGGGGAGCAGGTGTGTTAAATTTGGTGTCATCGCTCTCACACTCCCTCAAACTGGTCACTGGAAGTTCAACATGGCACCTCATGGCAAAGAACTCTCTGAGTGTCATGTCTGGGGCTGCATGAGTGCTGCTGGCACTGGGGAGCTACAGTTCATTGAGGAAACCATGAATGCCAACATGCACTGTGACATACTGAAGCAGAGCATGATCCCCTCCCTTCGGAGACTGGGCAGCAGGGTAGTATTCCAGCATGGTAACGACCCCAAACACACCTCCAAGATGACCACTGCCTTACAAAAGAAGCTGAGGGTGAAGGTGATGGACTGGCCAAGCATGTCTCCAGACCTAAACCCTATTGAGCATCTGTGGGGCATCCTCAAACGAATCAAAGGTATCATAATAGTTTGAAATGTAAAACAATGAGATTTTTTAAATGACAGAGAAGGGCTCATATATATATATCAGTATTTTCGAAGCTGTTATTTTTAGGAGAACTATCCCTTTAATGAAAATAACACTAAAATGCTATAATGTTTCTGCGAGGGTTGTTTTAGGGGATAGAAAATATCATTAGTACAGAGAAGTCAATGGAAAGTCCCCACCATGACAGAAAAACAAATATGCTTTTGTTCATTGTACAGCCTGGTCTGGAGGTCCCAGCTCATTTTACACACACACACACACACACACACACACACACACACACACACACACACACACACACACACACACAGTTGTGTTTCCATGTTTTATGGGGACTTTCCATAGACATAATGGTTTTTATACTGTACAAACTTTATATTCTATCCCCTAAACCTAACCCTACCCCTAAACCTAACCCTCACAGAAAACTTTCTGCATTTTTACATTTTCAAAAAACATAATTTAGTGTGATTTATAAGCTGTTTTCCTCATGGGGACTGACAAAATGTCCCCACAAGGTCAAAAATTTCGGGTTTTACTATCCTTATGGGGACATTTGGTCCCCACAAAGTGATAAATACACGCTCACACACACACACACACACACACACACACACACACACACACACACACACACACACACACAGTGTATTTTTCTATTTTCTTTAAAGCTGCTTAGGAACATCATATTAAGTAAAAAAGTGCCGTAAAAGTAATTTCTGATTCCACTGACTATACTGCACACAAGACTCTCAAGAGAGCTGCTCTTTATAGCCAGCCAGCATGCTGGTCTGGTGGAGTTTGTGAAGTGTCGTGAGCTTGTGTGGTTTATAAATGATTGATACAGACCCTGCAGGAGTTTCCATAAACCTCAGAGGGAGTGAGAGAAAGCAGCATGCTGATGTTCATCCTACATCTAATCAACTGAAGACAATCTACACAGCACTAAACACAAAAACAGGTGTGTGGTCAGGTCTGAGAGTGTGTGTATGAGAGTGCTCTGCAGTATAAGGGAAGGATAGAAGGGAGATGAAGCTATGCTGGCAGACAAGTGTGTGAGTCAGAGAGCCCTTCTCCATATCTGCCTCCTACGCTTGCTATTTTTACAGTCTACCTCACAGCATCTTCAACCACTGCTTGGACACACACACACTAACAAACTCTCTTGGGTCTGGTAGAGGTATGAGGTATCCTTTGCTTGACTGAGTTTGGTCGTACTGGCCTGAATCTGTATGCAGATAGCTCATTTTGGCCTAAATCTATGTGTGTAAGGAAGAATGTAACCACATATTCAGGATTGGATGGACCAAAAGTAATACACGCGTCCCCCTCAAAGTCTTTGGTTATACTCTTTTCTCTCTGTATTTCTGTCTGTCTCTCTCTGCTGTGATCACAGTGAATAATCGTTGCACCCTATAATTAACTCACTCGGCTTCCTGTCTCTTCACTGTTGTGTGTGTCCCTGCTTGTTTGTGTGTACAGCATGCTCACTTGTTTGTGTGTACAGACTGTGTGATTTAGTGTGTGAGTGCATGTGTGTGCACGTATGGGTAATCATCACAAATTCTTGGTAGTGCCACTATGCAACAAAGGGATAGTTCACCCAAAAATGAATATTCTCCCAACATTTACTTACCCTCATGCCAGTGTATGACTTTTTAGAAAAATATCTCAGCGCTGTAGGTCCATACAATGCCTAAAAAACCTAAACTTTGTAGATCCAAAAATCACATAAAGGCAGCATAAAAGTAATTCATACGACTCCAGTGATTAAATCCATGTCTTCAGAAGTGATATGATTGGTGTGGGTGAGAAACAGATCCTTTTTTACAATAAATTGTCCTACCTTCCCAGTGGGTTACGATATGCACAAAGAATGCAATTTATCAAGAACAAAAGAAGATGAAAGTAAAAATGAAAGTGGAGATTTAAAGTAAAAAATTAATTAAATATTGATTTGTTTCTCACCCACACCTATCATATCACTTCTGACGAAATAGATTTAACCACTGGAGTCGTGTGGATTAATTTTATGCTGCCTTTGTGTGCTTTTTGATCTTCAAAGTTCTGGTCACCATTCACTTGCATTGTATGGATGGTAGGGTGGGTTAGAGCTGAGAAATGATTCTAAAAAATATTTGTTTGTGTTCAACAGAAGTAAGAAAGTCATACATATCCAAGATTGTATGAGGGCGAGTAAAGAGAGGATTTTCATTTTTGGGTGAATTTGGGGAATTATTATTATTATTATTATTAATATTATTATTATTATTATTATTATTATTATGAGCTTGTTAATAATTTGAGATAATGGAGACATTTTCTCTATTTGCTTGTACTTTATAAATGCTTAAATAAAAAAATTCATAATAATTCAGATTTTATTAAAATGACTAACTGTCTGCAGGGCTCTAATATGTCTGCTGTGCCGCATTATCCAGCCTACTCGAAATCTTCTTGCCCTCTAATGACCTCTACGAAAATTTGGACCAGTGCCAATTCACACAGACGTCGATATCAGAAAGAACGCTGCATGCAGCACGCGACAAAAGACCTTAAAATGTCACTTTCAGCACCACAAGGGCGGACAGCGACAAGTGCGCCCTGGTATAAAGGCTTGACGGAAAGTCTCGAGCTTAGAAATCAACCAGGGAATGACTTAACCGCACAAATTCTTATAAATTGCATGATAATGATAGTATTTAAGTGCTAATACGAGAATTATGTGTGGCTAAGGTCTAACTGTGGCCTAATGCGTGCGCGGGCGTGTGTTGTTTTTGTCTGTCCCCGCGCGCTCAGACTGATATCTTGCTGATGACAGCTATATTGCTCTCGCTAGAACGCCCAGGTGAGTAATGAACAGTGTGATCTCACCTGATTCGTGGAGATCTGCGCTCGAGGGGGCACCAGCAGCTGGAGCGCGATGTGCAGCGCAGAGGTCAGGAGTCCCGCCACGATGGCCCAGGTGAGAGGCAGAGGCAGCATGCTGTAGGTGGCAAAGAGCGTGAAGAGCACGTAGCCTATCCCATCCCCGAGCAAGCCGTACCCCAGTCCCGTTGCGAGGATTTGAGTGGCCATAGCGACCCATGTCACCGCACCACTGTACTGCAGGTAACCGTGTGAGCTCGTACCCTTGCGCACCACCACGAGCGCGCATATGACCACCTCGATTCCCGTGAAAAACCCGAGCAGCATTCCTTTGATCGGGTCCATCGGTGTGGAGGCCAGGGTCAGGTGCAGCACGAGCAGGGTCAGCTTGGTCACCACGTCCAGAATGTTCATGACCACCACGGACTTCCGTCGCTGGCCCAAGAAGTAGCGCTGGTACAGGCGCTCTAGGTCCCTGGACTTGAAGGCGTAGCGCAGCGTGGGGAAGATCACCCCGCGGTACGTGTAGCCCCAGCTTAAGAAGAAGTCGGAGTTGCTGGGCGCGCAGTCGATCTGCAGGAAACCAAGGTCGCTGCTCGAGCGCTCGGGGAAGACTTTTGTGCCGCCGTTATTGTGCCGGTCGCTCACCGAGGTCCTGCCGGCGGACTCTTTGCGCGAGTCCTGCCCGTGAGGCTCGTCCGGTGAGACGGGTTTCGAGCTGTGTTCATGAATGAAACGCTGCTCGGTAATGTGTCGCACGGCATTCTGCCACAGCAAACGCTTGGGTCGGTTCCCGTTGTTGTTGGTGGGGGTTTTGTTGATGGTGTACAGATCCTCGCTCGCGCTGGAACACCGTACCTCAGATAATTCCATTGTTTCCACACTCGCCGTTCTGTTTAACTACACACGTTCCCAAAAAAAGAGACAGGTATGTACAGGTGTATGCGTAAGGAGGGCTAGCCTAACGTGTTCAGCGAGGAGGGTGAGGTCTGGAGTCCACAGAGCGTGGAGGACGCATCGGTGAGTTTGCCCACGGCAGCAGCCTTTCATCATCACTCGCTCAGCACGCAGAGAGAAACGTTTCCTTTGACCGCATCATACGTCTTGTCCTCCGCGAACGTCAGAGCGATTTGGTCGCGCTTGCCCGTGCCATCTGGATGCTGCTCAAGATGTACAAGCGCTACAGCATGGCATGCGCCCGCTCGCGTGCTGAAAAACAGCGCATCTTAACGCACTGCGATGCGCGCGAGCATCTCCCAGACCAGCACAGTGTCTGGCGTAGGCTGAAAATGTCAGTTCCCCGTTTTCTGTAGCAGGTCTTGGTGCGCCCCTATTCCCTCTCTATCGCAACCAGGGTGGACAAACAAGAATTGTGTAGAGTCCTTCCCACAACGCCATTCTGTTGCGCCTAGATGGATCGATCTCTATATCTTTCTCAAGAACTGACTCCAGGAATGCTTGTAATCTTCGTCAGGGCAGGGGGAGAATAAGGTTGGAGGGGGCGTCGCGAAGACCCTCCTCTTCCTCAGTTTTGGGGCTCACTGATAGCTGACCGCAGACCAGGTCGCGAAGAATAAATAGGCGGTAGGAGTGCTGAATCGCACGAGTAATGTCAAATACAAAAATAAGGCTCGCGGTGTCCGTCGGGGGCGTCTGTGTTTTTATAGAAACATTAAGTGCGTTAGTTCATCTGGTGGAAATGGTATTTACACTGAGAGAGAAAGAGAGCGAGAGAGAGGAGTGTGTGTGTGTGTCTGTGACTGAGTCTTCCCGACGTCATGAGCCTCTTGCCTCTTTCCCCCCGCGCGCAGCTTTTGTTACTTCCCTCAACGCAGATGAGCCCGCGAGAAAGACAGACCATTATTCATCTCAATTTGATTTAAGAACAATTATTTTTGCCTTCTTGGATTATTATATTACACTATTTATTACAACTTTGTCTAATCTCAAACTCAATATTATTGTTAGAATGCGCCTTTTTATATATTTTTTCTTTTCTTCGAATTATCAGAATATATATATAGCAATATGGCACACTTAGCTGAAGCATCGCTACCGTGACTCACCGGCTATTCGTCTTTTCCCTAGATTTTACACACTCCGGCTGCGGTTGATCAAAGCTCCTCGCGAGTGACTCATCACGTCCCCCGCTCGCGCAATCGGCTTGAGGGTTTGTACCGGGCGAGAGACGCTCCAGTCTCAGTCTTCACTTTGCAGGTGTTTTTCTATCTGCTTTGCTCACTCACTCCCTGACTTTATTCTGTGCTTAATCTGTTTGTTCTGAAACCGTAAGGTTAACTGAAACAGTTGGAGGCTGCGCAATGCACGCTCACAGACTGCTCTGGGCCTCCGCGCATCACCCGCTGAAATGTTCTTTCAGCTCAGTGAAACACATTACTTGGGATACCACTGGAAAATACCGATATTTATTTATTTTATTTAAAAAAAAAAAAGTCATTTTATATATTTTTACTGAATTCCATATCAACAATTTATTTCAATTTCATCTTCAAAATAGTGTTTAAATAAATTAATTCCTTAAAAAGTTAATCAAATGAAAGTATAGCCTAACAATGAATTATTCTTCTTATTAAATGAAGTGATTTTATACAGAAACTCATGTGTGAGATTTTGCTTAAATATAATAACATTGCTATTGATTTATAATTATAATGATTATTATTTGTAGTATTACAGCGAATGTTACATAGTCGTGATATATTTCTGTTGTACTTTTTTAGGTAATTAAATTAGGCGTTTATTTTTATGATTTAAACGTTGAAGTCTTTCTGTGTTGTTATGACCAAGTAGCTCTAATCTTATGATGTAGGGTCCCACTCTGGAAATTAAAGCCAGTCGATACGTGACTCAGAGTGATTATTAAACCGCAAAACGCTGCTTTTTAATGTAATTAATAGTCTGTATGTGCCTCACGCTAAAACTTGAATTAGTGCTCTGCCTGCTGTCATCTGCCAGAGACAGACCACAGGATGCTCATGGTGGTGGTTTTCGTGTATGAGCCAAGGAGCTCTAAAAGGTATGAACACTTTGTGTCTTCATTTTTATTTGTATAGTGCCTTTCACAACACACGTCAAAGCAGCTTTACAGAAAATCATGCATCAACAGAAAATGAAACCGTAATATCTATAAAGTCTTAGAGTCATCATTGTGTAGTTTGATTAAATACGATTGTGAATTGTGTTTACAAATAAGTAATTAAAAAATTATTGTTTTAATAACCCCAGTGAGCAAGCCAAAGACGACTGTGGCAAGGAACACAAAGCTCCATAAAATGTTGGTTAATGGAGAAAAATAACCTTGGGAGAAACCAGGCTCACTGTGGGGCCCGATTCCCCCAGGCTAACATCATGAATATAATGCCAATGTTACTTATGTATAGTGCAAGTCATGGTTTAAAATGATTAAACTAAGTAATTTTTAAGGGTCAGTGTTTAAACCAGGGGTGGGGAACGTCAGCCCTCAGGGCCGTATAAGGATGAGAAATAATTCGAAAAGCAAAAAATGGCCTTGATTCAATCAACCGAAAAAAAAAAATCCTTTCAAATAATGTTTAAAAATAATTTTAAATGATAACAACACAAAATATTGTATAATAGACAGACCTTTTAGTGTTTTTTGTGTGTGATCTCTGCGCAACAGAACAAACGTTCGACCAAGCGCCAAGAACCAAGCAACACAAAGAACGCAAGGAAACACCACAACACGCAAGTACATCTCCAATATTGTGCTCAAAGGTGTATTTATTAAATATGTTGAGTAATCCGATAGCAAATCGATGTAGACTCAAAGAAGGTTAAATGGTTCTTAAGGTATTGTCAACAGACTCCATAAAGTTCATTTTCATTGTATTGATCATTTATTTCACATTCTGTCACTCTTCTCACCAACCTGTCTCATGTATATATGTGTTAGATTTGATTTATGTTTAGAATAGTAATAAAGTTTGTCTGTGTTCAAAGATGACGTGACTGTGGTATATTTTGATAAATAAACTCATCCATGTTTCTAAAAGATTTCGCTTCAAAGCTGTACCTAAATACGTGTGATATTATTTTCAATAAGCCATGAGAATAATATCACTCCAATAAGAGAATTAATCATAATTCACTTATTAAAGCTAATTCCTTACAGTAGAAATTGTGAGCGGATACAACAAAAAGTGTATTACAATTTTAATGGTGGAGAATCTATTAACACAAATAATCTAGTTATTTGTCATTTATCTAATTTATAATGGTTGTCGAACGTGACTAATTCCATTATACATTTCATTACCTGATAATGTACAATAAGAACAGTTTAATTTAGTTCATAGCTCACATATTTCCAGACCCTAAATTCCCTTCTAAATGTCGCATACCAAATATCCTACACCGTCATTAGACTGAAGTGATGCAGGCAGAGAGCAGTGAGGTGCATCGTGGTTCAACCGGCCGGTCATTTCAATGAGGTCTGTCCTAAGTCCAAGGTTCAGGCTATGGCATGAGAAGTATCCCATGTCTTATGGTTGGAGTTGACATCAGTTCATCATCTGAAGTCCATCGTAATAGACTGAAGTGATGTTTGGCTGGCACCGGCTGCATTTAGTCATCACTCAGAGACACAAAGCAGGAATGGTGCTGGATCCAGCCAGTTCTGGTGACCTCAGCATAGGAGTCCTGAGGTTGAGACAGGGAAACAAAAAGAATAATATTAGCATAGATGCCATTCAATTAGAATTATAGATCATGATCAATGTTTCTGGTTCTGGCAGACCTAAGCAGCCTAATTGTGAGTTGAAGGATAAATTAGGTGAATGCCTGGCTAAATAGATGAGTCTTTAGTCTAGACTTAAACTGAGTGAGTGTGTCTGCATCTTGAATAGTTTAAGAGCCAAATATGAAAAGGATCTAGCTCCTTTTGTGGATTTTGATATTCTAGGAACTATTAATAGGCCAGAGTTTTGCAATCATTATGAACGTTATAGAATATAGCGTGGTAGAATTTCACTTAAGTACTGTGGATCTAGACCATTTTAGAGGAGCTTTGTATGTAGTTAACAGAATTTTAAAATTAATTCGAAATTTAACAGGTAGCCAGTGTAACAATGATAAAATGGGGCTAATATGATCATATTTCTTGGTTCTAGTCAGCACTCTGGCTGCTGCATTTTGAACCAATTGAAGTTTATTTATTGATCTTGCTGGACATCCTCCCAGTGACGCATAACAATAATCTCGTCTTGAGGTCATGAATGCATGAATTTGTTTTTCGGCATCAGCAACAGAGAGCATATGTCATAACTTAGCAATATTTCTGAGCTGGAAGAATGCTGTTGTACAAACATTGGTAATTTGATTTTCAAAGGACAGATTGGTATCAAATATAACACCTAAATTCTTCCCTGTTGAAGACGATGTAACAGTACATTCATCGAGAGTCAAATGATATTTTAACAGCTTATTTTTACAGGTTTTTGGTCCAATAATTAGTACCTCTGTTTTGTCGGAATTGAGTAGAAGGAAAGTTCTGGCCATCCAATCTTTTATTTCATTGATACACTCTGCTAATTTGGAGAATTGTGAAATCTCATCAGGTTTTGAAGAAATATAAAGTTGGGTATCGTCGGCATAATAGTGGAAACTTATTCCACGATTCCTGACAATGCAGGGACACTCTCTCCACACATTCACAAGCACTCACATTTAAAGCACAGCACATGCAAACTACATATTTATCGCAGCATTTGCTGTTAAATAATATCACTAGCACATGATGTGATTTAAATTTGTGCACTGAATGTTTACATAACAACATTCATACTTAAGATTTTATTGTTTTTTGGTTTCTTACAGGTACATGAGCATGGCATCAGACTCCGTCTCTATACCAGTATCGGTATCGTGGCATCACATAACCAGTAAATTGTGCACACTCGTGAATACCTGCACACAGTAAAGAAATAGTTTACCAAAAAAAAAAAAGTGTCTTCACTTACTCCCCCTCATTCTGTCCCAATCCCATTTGACTTTTTTTCTTTCACATGGAACACAAAAGATGATTTGAAGATGTCCACACTGCTCTTTATCACTCAATGAAAGCAAATTATGACCATGCTCCAAACTAAATAGCACCACAAAAGTATCCAAAAAAGTAAATTTGGCTTTTTCCACAGAAGTAAGAAAGAGTTCAGAACGACATAACAGTGAATGAAATGATGACATAATAATCAGAGTTCTTTGTGTAAGAGATGTGTGTATAGGGTACAATGGAGCCAAAGGCCCAGGGGGGGTAAAAGGCTCCTTGGATTTTATTTTCTCCCAAAACACGAAACAGCAACAAAAACTACCACAGTACTTTCCTAAGCACCCGTTATTCACTATGCACTTAAAAAAAAGTCTGATCCATGAGCTCAAAGTGTGCAATGTCTATAGTTTGATTTTGAGGTAATTTGATCTAAAATGTAATAAATTTGCAGCATTTTAAAAATTATGTTGCTAATAAGAATCCCTAATATTATCACATTTATCTTTAGACAAAATACTTATTTAGCCTTTTTAGTTTTCTTCAAGGTAATTAAATCAAAAGTGTTTTAATAACTGTCCAATAAGTGAAATGATGTTGCATCATTTGCACCATGTTGCAGGGGCTAAAGGCCCCTATAAAACACATTGTTCTTCTCAAGTGGGGCTAATAGATTAATTACAAAATATATTCAAAGTGGGCTCATACTGACTGATCCAAATGAAATTCCAAATGTGATTGAAATCAACAAAAACATTTTCACACTTCTTCTGAAGTGGTTATTTTGAAAAAGTATTATCTTAATTTGTTACTCAAAAAGCATTTTGCTGGCTCAAAATTATTTGCGTAAGTTGACACATTTTGACCTGTATCTATTGTCCTTATATTTACACAATATCACTTCAACACCTGGGAGGGCCTTTTACCCCACATGTGGGGTAAAAGGCTCCCTCACCACCTTTAAAAAACAATAAAATAAAAATTCAAAACATGGTCCATTTATATTAAATAAAAATAAATAAATGTTTTCAGTCTTGATACACTTTATGACCTGAAAAAAAAGAAAAAAGAGAGCATATTTTTCTTAAAGGTTGAGTAAGCGATTCCCAAGAAAGACTGTTGATATTTGAACTCAACAGCCAAATAATCACAGCCCTCCCTTCAGTGCTCCTTCAGAAGCTACACCCCCCCAAATACATGAACGTGCAATAGTGTTGTGTGGATCGGTCCGATCCACTTTGTTTATTTCCCAATTTATAGAGCAAGGGCTGAGTACAAACACCAGATTGTTTTTCAGCTCACACAGAACGGACAGCTAGCGGACCGTGAAGAGATATTCGTGGAATTTGACAAAAAGGTATTGGATTCAAATGACTTACTCCACTTTTAAGGTGTGCCTTTAGCACTGTTGTACTCTATACAATGTGCTGGAAACATTCACTCAAATGTGCAGAGCTGATGTTGAAGGCCTACTTCAATGAAATAAGGACACTGTTAAAAGATTTATTGTCAAGGACACTGTACAGTAAATAATGAGTCATAAACAAGGCAGGACGAGCAACATACACACGTCTGAAGATGTGTTGATGTACATGTCAGTGTTGCCATGCATTCAGTTATGATAAGTGAGTTGTGTTGTCTAGGAAGGAGGATGGGAGAATTGTCAGAAGGTATGTCATAAGCATGACTGGGTCTGCGGGGGACTTCTAAAGCAGTCCCTAATTCCGACGAAGAGGCAACTGATCGATCATTTAAACATCTTAAAATCACATTATATGTTTAATAATATTAAATTCTTTCATCCAATGTGTCTGCTGTGAAGTGCAAGGCGACATTTAAAAAAGTTTTTTAAATACAGTGCGCATTAAATAATTCACGCTGGGTGATTAGACAGTACAGTAAGAATGAGTGAAGAGGTCAAGTAGTTTTCACTCTCAAATCAAATCAAAACAATGATGAACTCCAGAGGAAAATCAAATATGGTGATATTTCAGCAACAATCAATCATCTTTGGTTTCCCGTCTGTCGCTCACTCGACGTTGTGTTGAATGAACTAGGGGCACACTAGGGGTCTTTCTTGAACGCCTCAGTTACCTCTGAACTTGAGAAAATGCCAATGAGAAATTGGCAGACAGAATTTGCATGTTTCTCTCTCGGACATACGGGTATAAAAGGAGGGAATCGTGCATCTGTACATTCAGATTTTTTCTTCGGAGCGGAGCGGTTGTGTGTTCAGCAAGCTGGTGTTCCACTCGCCTCTAAGAGAATTGCTGGTGGATCCTACGCTTCGACAGCGTTTCCTCAAAGAGCAAATAGACCTGTAAAAGAGTATATTTTCTCTAAAAGAATATACATATTGGCGTTGAATGTCTTTTTACAGACACGTCTTTTTAAAGATGTCTTTCCACCTTTGTGTAGTTCCTGGATGCGGCAGATATCTCTCCGCTTCTGACAGTCATAAGAGCTGCCTTCCATGTCTGGGCTGCGATCACACGCAGGCAGCGTTTTATGAATGGTTAATGTTCTCATTGCCAGAACACATCCATGGCAACGTTGCGGTCGCAAGCCACTTCAGCCGTCCCCAGATGTCCGCTATGCTTACCCGGGCCGCCGTGAGCGCAGAGCTGAACTAGAAACCGCCGCCCCCCCCTCACCCCTCATGACTACATGATTGGTTCCTCAGGTCAGGGCGCCGCTCTCCCTGGGCCACGAAGGTCACAGCGCCGGCATTCGGACAGGCGACGCCCACACTCGTGGTCCAGGAACGACATTTGTGGCTGAACCTGGTCGAGATGTGGGACCCTGACAGCCTGCTTTTTTTACAATAGTAACCTAGACGTTATTGTGTTATGACATTTGGTCTTGAGATGTGAGAGAACTAATGATGACTGTAAAGTAAATGATGACAGAATTAAAAAATTTTGGTGAACTATTCCTTCAAAGAATAACATGCATGGACGAATAGTTTAAAATAAGACAAGGACCATGCAATGGCAAAGTATTGTACATATGCTCAACTCTGATTTCATGTTGTTTTTATGGCTTCATTTCTATCTGAAAAATGACTTCAGAAGGTTTAAATCAGTGCACTGATACTAAATATCAGGAGAACTGGGAAAATTCTGTTATACTGGACAACAGCACGATTGTGATATTGCTTTTATAAAACAGTTTTATAATCAAGATATATTTTAGACACAATATGGCTGGCTATTTTGGCTATTTGTGCTCTGCTAAAGAAAAGTTCCAAAAAAGGTCTAAATGTCTGACCATTTTGGCGTTCAAAGTGCCTGTGTTTAGTTTCAAATTAAAGTGAGATATTTGAGTTGCCTCCATTAAGGTACACGAGTCATATCTCTGTCTCAAGTTTAGTTTAATAAAAAGAACAGGTCATCACGGTTTTATCTAAAAATTCTCTCTTTTAATGGCTGAATTTTCATTCAGATATTATTTAGTATGTTTATTAAGTCATTTTCCAAGTAGAGCACACACCCAACAACCCAAACACACACACACATTCTTCTCAAATTCACCTGACACACCTGTGAGTGTTAAAAGGTCTCGATTGCAGCAATTATTGGCTGAGATCATGGCTCACAACTAAGCATCACTGATATGACTCAGCACTCTCTCTGTCAATGTGTCGCTCCCTCTCCCTCCAACATGCTGTTTGTGAACAAGTAAGTGAAAATGTAATAGAATTAATGAAAAAGGGAGGCTGAAAGACAAGGAGTCATTTAAAGGTGAAGTGTCTAATTTCTGAGTCACCATGTCCAATTGAAAAATAATGACTGTTCTCAAACAGGTTTCTAGGAACCTGGAACCGCAGCGCCGTTTTGTGGCCCTCTTCAGCCAGTCGCAGCCCCTTCAGCATAACATGGCAGCCTGTTTCAGCTTATCGCTGCCCGTTTGGCCCCATTCGGCTTTGTGTCACAGCCAGCCCACCGGGAAAAGTCCTGGTTCTCCCTAGGGCCAGTCCGCCACTGATTGTTGTTATTATGTTTGTTCTTGAGCGGCGAGAGTTTAAGAACGATGTTAACAATTTTTGCTGTTGTTGTGGAGGTTCCTGATCATCAGATGTTTGAGATTGATGCAATAATCAGTGTAAACACAGAGAAAACGAATGCACGCAGTCAAAATGAGAGATGTACGTAGACAAGCAGAAAAAAAAGAAAAAAGAAAAGAAAACGGGTGCTCACAGTAATGCGCAGCTGAAACAGTAGAAAAGCTGAAAAAATGAAGCACATGGTAAAATGGCAAAGGATAAAATGATGAACGCAGAGGAATAAGCAATGCTAAGCAGGCTAGCAAGCTACAAACAAACAGACTCATGCAGCATGCCAGCAGCAACTGGAACAGCTTCACAACAGGTTTATGAAATAGACTCTGTGCCTCTATGCAGCGGGACCACCAGGTGCCACTCGTTCATTGACTGAAGAAACCAAGTTGGGACATAGACCTGAGAGGGTGCTGTTCTACAGGCTGTCCTGAAGGACAGAGTCACGCTTTAGATTTGATGCAGGCAGCTAAAGATAACCAGTGGAGTGATATTAACTATGGGCTGACGTGAGCTGTCTGTAGTGGCTTAGACATGCTAGCTGGGAGGCTGGCCAACAGAGCATTACAGTAGTCCATTCTTGAAATGACCAGAGCTTGGACCAGGAGTTGTGCAGCATATTCAGAAAGACTGTGCGGTTGATGAGATGTGGACAGTGAAGTTAAGCTGGTCATCTACCACCACTCCCAATTTCTGAGCTGTCTGATTGGCGTTAGTGTAGTTGAACCAAGATAAATAGTGAGGTTATGGTCAACAAATAGGTTGGCTGGGATCACGAGGAGTTCTGTCTTCACCAAGTTGAGCTGAAGGTGATGTTCCTTTATCAAGGCTGATTTTCCGAGAGACAGGCAGAGATACGAGTGTAAATGGTGGGGTCATTATGCTTGAATGGCAGGCAGAGCTGCGTATCATCTGCGTAGCAGTGGTAGGAAAAGCCATGTGCCTTAATTATCATCCGAGTGATGTAGTGTAGATCGAAAAGAGGAGGGGTCCAAGCACTGATCCCTGAGGAAAACCAGTGGTCAGGTGTTGTGACTTGGACACCTCTAATCTCCTGGTGACCTTGAATGATCTGCCTTCAAGGTGCCACATGCCATTGGTTGACAATGTTGCTGTGTTGGGCTGGTCAATATGTTTATACAAACAGCTATGTTTTGACAGCATCACAGATCCCACACACATACAAGTAGACACACCCGGTCACACACTCAAAACAGAAAGAACAGAGATGTGGGCCTCTTCACTAAAATAGCCATTGAAATGTCATAGAAAATACATTAGCACTTCTGCAGAAAAAGCATTACACGCACACGCACACAGTGTCTCTGCTTAGGCTGTTTCAGCTCAGATAAGCATGAAGGACATTCTTTATTCAGCAGACAAATTTGTGTAATTAGAGAATGTCTGCCTGGAAAGACCAGGTGTGTGTGCAAGCATGTTAGGTGCTTAATTTGTGTTTATCATGGTTGGGGTGTTTAAAATGAAATGCCTGATCATAGTTCAATTCACTCTCTTTAATGCCATTACACACACACAAGCCCACAAAGCAGCTTAGCTTAGGCCAATCCCTCATGAATTTGCATGTCAGTAAAAAGCTTCCTGTCTCTACCCCATAAATGACAGGTCAGCAGGAGGCAGTAGAGAGAAGCCATTCAAGCACATTCACACATCCGTTTGTTTGGTTGGGTGAAAGAATACAAATTAATAAAGGAAATTAGTAAGTGTTTTGTGCTTGTATATTACCTCTACATATTAATTTATGAGATTATTTTAACATGTTTAATACCCTTAAAATTTATAATTAGCAATAGTACTGGTAGCTTTGTTCAATAAAACATATTTTATTGATCTTCTGCATCTAAAAAGAACTGTAATACATAGTGTAAATATATAACATATTACAAAACATCTATCAAAACAGTGCATTAAAATGAATGAATTGTATTTTTATATTAATAATACTGTATTTGCAGGCAAAATTCAAGAATGTCAATGATTAGTCATATTACCAACAAAAAATATTCAGAATCATCATTGTTTTATTTATTGACAGCGTCGGACAACATCCATTCATTGAAAACAATAGTAATATATTCTTGTCGTAATCATCTGTTATGCGCCATTCCAATGTTGCCCAGTTAAATCCTCAAGTTTTAATTTGCACAGAACACTGAAGAAAGATTTTTTGAGTTTGTTTTGTGAGCAGTTTAAATAGGACTAGTTTTCAAAAGCAACTTACTCTGCCATCTCCATGTATACAGAATTAGCAGCTCGTCACTTCTCTTCTCTGCATGTCATAATTACTGGTGTACAGTAACCTGTGAAAATTGAGTTAACACGGAGCACTTTGTGTTTACAATCGCACGTTATTAGCGAACCGAAATGCAGGCTGCAAGCCAATCATGCTCAGACCACCTCCCGAGATGTTCTCGGTCCGGTTCGGTTCACTTTAAGGGGTCTGAGATCGTTTGGATTGTTCACATATGGGCCAAAAATCCTGCAAACCGCCCTCAGAACCCTGAAATTCACCAATTGTGAAAACCTCCCAAAACTCCCTTGAATTTGTTTTAGATCATTAAACATGACCATAGAAGGGAGCTGCCTTAGTTTTCAGACACAGCCACACTTAGAACAACATCTGAACTCGGAATGTGATTAATATGCTCTCTTTATTGCTAATAAAGTTAAAGGTCAAGAAGTCAATAAAAAACTAGGAGGGGGAAAAAAACAGAGAGAAAGAGACAAATCGGCAGTTCAAAACGTATTATACCTGTTCCCATGATTTCACCCACATTTCTGCTTACATGCTGTCGTGTACATGTGTTTGTTTGTGTTGTATGTGTATGTGTGTTGTGGACTCAGCCACCTGTCAGCCCCTTCTGCTGTTGATGTTGTAGGTTCCAGAACTGTGGGTGTGATCCACAAAATTCAGCCCCAGAGTCCAGAGCTCTTAACACATGCTGCCGTTGAGACACAAAGTAGGAAGAAGTGAGTAGAAAATCACTGCAAATAACAAATCACAGATTTAAGCCTATAATTAAATAAACATATATGCGTGTCTATGCCTCTCTCATCTGCTTCATAATTAATAGTTTTTCCAACTCTTTTTATAGCTCCTCTTTCACGAACATCTCTATTTTTCATTTGGTCGTTTTTCAGGTTTTTTATATTTCCGTTTTAGAGTCAGCCAACATTTTGTATGAGTTTGAGAGAGAGGGAGAAAGAGACAGTGGCAGTGTTTCACAGGACGAGATAGAGTACACTTAACAAAACTATAAATAACGAAATGCCTCCATATCAAATCTGTTCCGTTCATAACCCAGTTAATTGAATTGGATTCAAGTTAAAAAGGAAAAGGAACATGATGAGATATTAAAGCTAGCTATTCCAAAAGAAATGAACAGTAATGTTGAAACATACACTGTAAACGATTTTTGTTGTATTTTCCACTGTGCCTTACTGTACAAACCATTTATTTAGATGCGCTGTAGTGTTATTCCGGCCACTATATTTGACCCGTCTATCTAAAATGTTGTTATATTATGTACAACAATTATATGTGTGAATGTTTTGTTCTGAATTTTATTCGATATGTAAGTAACATTATCGTTATCATCAACTTTATCATTTATCATCATTATCTCAATCCGTTTTAAATGGTGCACTACCTTGGTTGTTGAGAGTGTATTTTCTTTCCTGTAGCTGAAATGCCACGTTCATATAAAAACTGGACTGAAGTTACATGATATTAATTGTTTTCTGTATTTTGTTCTTTAGGTCTGGACATGCCAAGAATTGGAGAGTGTTCTTTCAATCATTTTGACATCTGGTGAACTTAATATTGAAGTTTTTGAATGGACTTTTATGTGTGTAGTCATAATTTACCTTTATGAGTAACATTTACAGTGTGATATTTAAGTTGTCATTTTTTATAAATGTTGTGTTTGCAAAAAGGACTCAGTTATTTAATTATTTTTCAACTTGTAATAGATTGAAATAAATTACTCTAACTCTGTAAACTATAACTGTGTTTAATAGGATTTGTTCTATGATATGGACACTGCAATTTAATCTAAAACATACAAACAATTACCGTAATTAATTTTACTGTACAGCTAATATACTGTATTTTAATATACATCATACATAAACTCTACCGTAATTAATTTTTGAGTACAACACATACTGCAAATCATTATACAGTATACTTTAAACTACTGTAGATTGTTTTACAGTAATTTTACTGTTTTTACGTGAAATTTAAAATTTTAAGTCAGCGTGATATCAATCAAAATTGATGGGTATTATTCCTGGGTCTTACTGTGCATGATACATCAAGGCACATTATTTCATATTATATTTGAAAGCAAAACAAATTATATTCGTATTCTTTCATAAAAATGTAACACCTCAGAACACATCTTTCTTTTTCGGCTTACATCACTTTAAGTATGCTGGTGGGGAAAAAAACATGTTAAAAGGATAGTTCACTCAAAAGGAAAATGTATTTACTCACCCTCTGGTTGTTCCCACCCCTTATGACTTTATTTTTTCCAAATAGGAGATGTTAGGTAGAATGACAATCTCAGTCACCATTCACATTAATCCCATAGAAAAAAAGATGCAATGAAAGTGAATGGTGACTAAAGGCATATTTACACCAAATTCATGACGAATTTATGAGATTTACATTTACATAACATTTATTTACTTATTATTTATTACTTTTATCCAAAGCGACTTACAAAAGAGGAAAACATACGCAAATCATACATCAGGCAATGGTATGAAAAGTGCCATATTACAAAGTTTCACTAGCATCAGAATAGTATTAATATCAGATTAAAGTGCAACAAGAATTATTATAATTTTTTTTTATTGACTGGTTAAGTGCTCATGGAAAAGATGTGTTTTTAGCAGAAAGTCCTAGAAGACAGAAACTGAATCAGCTTCATGGATGGAGTTGGGAAGATCATTCCATCAACGTGGTATAATGAAGCCAAAAGTCTGGGAAATTGTTTGGTGCCTCTTTGTGTTGATACAACAAGGCAGCATTCCTTAAAGGACCGCAGGCTTCTAGTGGGCGCGTAGCTCTGCAGAAATTATTTTAGGTATGCTGGAGCAAACCCAGTGAATGTTCTGTATGCCAGCATCAGAGCCTTGAAGGAGTGGTGTAACATGTGCTCTCTTTGGTTGATTAAAGACCAGATATGCTGCTGCATTCTGGATCATTTGCAGGGATCTAATTGCACATGCAGGAAGGCCTACAATGAGAGTGTTACAGTAGTCCAGTCTAGTTATGACAAGGGACTGAACAAGAAGATGTGTGGCATGTTCAGAGAGGAATGGTCTTTTCTTCCTGATATTGTAGAGTGTAAATCTACATTATCTTTTGGTCTTTGAGATGTGGTCTGTGAAATTTAGTTTGTTATCGATGGTTGCCACTATATTTCTGACTGTTTTGGAAGGCGTTACTGTAGTTGCATCCAGCTGCAGGGTGATGTTGTGTTCAACAGCAGGGTTGGCTGGAAAGACGAGGAGTTCTGTCTTGGCTGGGTTAAGTTGCAGGTGGTGTTCCTTCATCCAGGCCGAGATTTCTGCCAGGCAGGCAGGCAGAGATTTGAGCAGTCACTCTGTGGTCATTGGGCTGGAAAGACAAGTAGAGTTGTGTGTCATCAGCGTAGCAGTGGTAAGAGAAACCATGTGCCTGAATGATGGGTCTCAGTGATGTTGTGTATATAGAGAAGAGAAGTGGCCCAAGCACTGAACATTGAGGTACCCCAGTAAGTAACTGATGTGGCTTGGACACCTCACCTCTCCAGGCTACCTAGAAGGACCTACCTGAGAGATAGGAATTAAACCAGTCAAGCACAGTTCCTGTGATGCCCAGTGAAAAGAGGGTGGAGAGTAAGATCTGATGGTCAAATATTCTATTCACACCGAGGTCGAAACAAATAAAAATAAAAAAAATGTCACCCCTGTTACACATATCTTTAAGTATTCAGCTGTCTATGCATGAGATTAATATATTTAACACATTTAAGACAATTATTTACCCAATTTGGCATAACTGTTTCATCATGTTCTTTCCATGTTTTTGATGCATTTAGAGTAATATAGAATGTGTTTTTTGTGCGAGTGAGATGATTAACGAGTGCTGTTGCACATGTCTGTGTCTTCCATCTTTATACTATTGTTATGCATATATTTTTGCTATGAGTACATGCTAAATGAACACGTCGAAAACACAGCTTTCTTTATATGCCTGAATAATTATAAGGTACAGTGATATAAATACACGTGAAATAATGTACATTAAGTAAAATAGGTATAGCATAAAATATGATGCATAACATTGAAAAAATATGAAGGAAGACACAGCCTTATGGTCTTTTCTTTATTTAATCATTTAATATTTGTATTGAATTCAGGGTTTCTTGTGCATGTTGAGAAAAAGATCACCGTTACAGGAATACTTTCATTTTATCCTTGCAATAAAATTAGCGTTGAGGTTCGACAATGAATTTGTGTACACTCAAAGTAAACAATTGCATTGTAAGGAGTCTTTTTGTTTGATATTTTATACAAGCTTAGTCTTAAGGAATCGCCAAACCTCAATGTTATTTTTAATGCCTGGATAAATTAAGACTAATAGGCCGCTAATAGGCCTATGCATATTTAACAATGTACATTAACAAAACACCAGGTATATTATATAAAATTATGTATCAGCACATGACATTTTCTTTTTTTTTATTTATTATTAAAAAAAATATTGATTCCATCCACAAGAGAGAAACATAACACATAAAATACGGAATCAGTTATATAAATGAAACCCCTCCCCCCGAACATTACCTCCACCGACACAAACATGCACTACAGTGGCCACTTACAATTATAACATGAAAATATATACACATATATTTTTAAAAACCTAAAAAACTATATTTTCAAAAAATAAGAATGCACATACACATCAAACTAAAAATTAAAAATGAATCTCTAGATGTAGACTTGATGTTTTTTTAGAATCCCAGTCCACACTCCCTCCTCCAATATCAAGTTTAAATTTCTCTCACAAAATCTCTTGAGAGAAGTTGAAGCTCCATCCCCAGACTCTGAATTAACAGGGAGTAATACACTGATGACTCATGACCTTTTCCAAAAGCAGTAATCACCACTTCTAAAGTATCTGCCCCTTTAGGGGGTTGTATGCTACTCCCAAAAAAAGTACAGAGCAGGTGGCACAGGTGTAAATACCTAAAGAACTGATATCTGGGAATCCTGAAATGTTGGACCATATTTCCAAAAAATCTCAACGATCCACTCTCATATAGGTCACAAAACATATTAACCTCCCTCACAATCCACTCTGACCAGCAGAAAGGGGACTTTTAATAGGTAATTTTGGGTTTAGCCCTGCTGGGTGACCCTGTCCATGGTAAAATAATCTGGAATTAATCAATTTGTTTGTACTGGCGCACACAGAGGATACTGAGGACCAGTTGATCTCCATATAAACATAGATTTTCAGCCATTAACATTTGTTGGAAATCAGGATTTAGCAAAAGGGATACGTTAAAGTGCCAACTATATGATTTATTTTTCTCCGTATGTGGCAACATCTCTTAACTCATCAGGGTGTGATCTGAGACTAAAATGTTTCCAATTGAGCAATCAACAACAGATCAAAAATAAATGTTATGGACTGATGAAAAAAAATGTATAGAACCTCCCAGATGGGTTTAAAAGTCTCCAAATATCTGTAAGACCAAGATTTTTACACATCCTTAGTATCTATTCTCAGTTTGGTTGGAAACATCCAGTGCAAAAGCGATCTTCCATTGATGTAAGAGATTCTTGCATTCCATAAATCGATCACATTTCTCTCTTGTTTAATTCGCAATGTATGGGAACAAGCAAATGTTGTGATTCTTCCAAGAAAGCTTTCCTTTGCTCAGTGCCTCATGCAACACAAGATCTTTATTGGATGATCTCAGAAATTTGGCCAGAATTCATCAGAGCCTCTCTCCCTCCGTAGACCTCCGAGCTGGGACTCTGTGAGCTCGCTCAATTTCCATCTTGTGGCCTGTTATGTCGAGCAGACTTGGGAAGAGCTCGTCTAGGAATTTAACCATATCTCTGCCTTCTTCATGCTCAGGAATTCCAACAATTTGGACATTGTTTCGCCTATTACGATTCTCCAAATCTGCCAGTATTTCCCAAACACGTTCCAATTCTATCTTGGTCACTAGTGGAATAGCAGGTAATTCCCTCTCCGATGACTCCAGATAATCTATCCATCTCTCGAAGTCCCTGATTCTTGTAACCAACTCAGAGAATTTAGTTTCCATCGCAGTAATCGATCAACTCATTACAGCTAGATCCTCTAAGTCAGCAACAACTTTCGTCAGCATCACAGACATGCTCGCCAGTTGGCGTTGACTTTCTCCCGCCGCACCATCCAAACCGAGTCTCTGGTCTGAGGGCCTGTCTGAGGTATCAGCTTGAGCACGTAAGTGTCTTTTAATATCTCCAGAACCTGAGGATTTAGAATTCTTTGCCATGTTGTCTTCAAAGAACAGATATGTAGCAGGGTGTATTGAATCTCACCGGTTTATGACATAAAAATAATTAAAAACTAGCAAACTGCACAGAGCTCGTCGTTTACATGTCCGACCCCTACATGGCGTCATGTGACTCCCCGATATAAATATTCTTTAAAAAAAGCACATCACCTATTTTCCAGCTGATTAGCAACACCAATGCGCTCTGTGCTGCAGTAGTGACTCTGACCATAGAAAAAAAATGTCAATGGCTGAAACATTTCCCCCGGTGTGAATGCCACCATGGTAATCAATTGTTCCTATTCAAAAGCTTCCTCTGATCAAACAATCACACCGAAAATTCAGTCTTGGTGTGAATAAGCCCTGTCAGTTGAAATATTTCCTTTGTGTTCCACAGAGGAAAGAATGTCATACTGGTTTGAAACAACATGAGGGTGAATAAATGATGACAGAATCTTCATTTTTGTGTGAATTACCCCTTTATCGAATAGCGAGATAGCTATTTAGGCTACTGAAGCCTTTCAAAAACCTTGCCAATAGATAATGAATTAATTTAAGTAATTTAATTCTGGATAATGTAATAAAGGTATAATAATTGTGTTTAATGACAGATTTGCAAAGTGTTACCATTGGGATATGAGATGAACTTCACCTCCAGCCTCCACATCACAAGCTCCACAACTTAGTTCCCAGTAGGTATATTCTCAAGTGTTCTTCTCACTGTTCAAACAGTGGAAGGATAAGGTAGTGTTTGGGAAATGTTTTATTTTTGCAATTCAATGTGGTACCATTAGTGGCTCAGAAAATACACACTGCAGCTTTAAAGGTATAGTCCACCCAAAAATGCAAATTCTGTAATTTATTCACCCTCTGGTTGTTCAAAAGGAGTATGAATTTCATTCTTCCGAGGAGTACAAAAAGAGATGTTTTAAGAATGTTAGCCTCAGTCACCATTCACATTCATTGCATCAGTTTCAAATAAAAAGTACATTATATCCTTTTAGCAAAAAACATGATGGTGAGTGAATGATGACAGAATTTGCTTTTTTTTTTGTGAACTGTCTGTTTAAAAGGCCATCACACCAAAAAAGGGTTAAATGCACTACATTTATATAATTTCAAATGCCCTACTTTGAATCTTTATGTAAACCTAATAACACCTTTATAAATATTTCTTCTGCCAGTACATTATGCTCATGTCAAATGTCAAGGCCAAACATGATATAAGTGACCTCATTGGGAGGAGAATGTCTTTTATGACTTTACAGTTAAAGTCATTCTGAACAGTACAATGTTCTCTCAAATTGTTTCCTTTGGTGACAAGTAAAATTACCAATTTGACCTTTACTCCTCACATAAAAATTCTAACAATGCCTGAAATCTTCCAAAGAATCCTATTACTTTTGAATTGTGAAGCATTTAATATTTCTTTCAACTTAAAAAATCAGAGGCCTGTTCAAAAACCCTGGTTGTTTCGTTCTGTTTAATATTTTTAATATTAAAAATCTTTCAATTGACATGGAATCTGATTGACATCATTCATTCTTGTTGCTTGCACAGACAAAGTTTATGTCCTTCACTTTAAACATCATAGAAATATACAAATTCTGTTTCATCACTGCTAATTACTTTTTCATAATCATTTAACAGAAATACAGAATACAGCATGTCTTTCAGTGGGCCTGCTATTTTAAAATATACTACTTTGACACCTCACAAACATTATTACATATTTATTCCACAAAACAAACAAATGTTTCATAAATATCTTATAAAACCTCATTTACTTTTTATAAAGCAGTTGCAGTCAGATGTTAACATATTGAATACAGCACCATCCTCCCCATTCCCCACACAAACGTTCAAAGATCAGTGTTCCAATGAGATATTGATTGTATAATATATAATCTTTATGTAGCGGAGCACTGGACGCACCACAGGATCAGCCCCAAATAAAGAGAAACACCAGCAATGCCTTTTTACTTTTGTGTGTTTACTGCAAGCATAAAATGGGACAGTGTTACAAACATCTGTTCTGGATTGACAATCTCTCTTCAGAGTGCTTCCCGCAAACTCCATATTACAAGATGTATTTTCTTTACAGTATCTTAAATTGTTCCATTTAATAAAATGCATAACACCAAAGGCATATTTTTTTATGCAGAACTAATAAGATTTATGAATTCTGAAAGTTAATAAAACAATAATGACAAAATTAATGCAACAACTCATACCTGCAAGCATAAAATGGGACAGTGTTACAAACAGCTGTTCTGGATTGACAATCTGCAAATACATCATTCAGTTAGTACATTGTCCCATATTTCTAATACGCAGGCAACTTACAATATCAAAGAAACAATTCACAGTTTCAGCTTCTTCTTAACACACATAACATGCTTTAAGTCATGAACTACATTACCCAAAATGCACCGCCGATTACTGGCGCGCATTTCACTCGGTGCAGACAGATTAACCACTCTTCTCATCAAAATGAAATTAAGTGAAACCCAAATCAACATTAACAGGCATCCTCATACCCATGAAAACCAACACAGGGCATTAACTGACACTTAAAATGTAAACAGTTCATAGAAATATGACACAATTGCACGTTTAAAGCAATACAGTTTATGTACTATATTAAACATGAAGAACCATCTATTTAACACACAACAGGGTCACCAACAGTATTACCACCATATTTTGTTCTGATTTCATAATAACTTCTTTTTAATATGCTCTAAAACCTTGTTTGAATTGTCCATTAACGGAGAAACATACCTCTCTTCAGAGTGCTTCCCGCAAACTGAAGATTGCAACACGTGAGGAATATACCATTGATTGAAGAAAGAGGGTTCATACCAAATCAGTAACACAAAAGAACACAACACATCTTTCTTATTCAAACTCATGCAGTACAGGGAAGTAGTGCTATTATAATGTTCGATAAGCACAAAGAGTAATTGCTGGGCGCTGATGTTAAATTAAATACTGGTGTTGATTTAATATTCCAACCTCCCCCACCTTAATGAAATGTGGATCATCCCTTGCTCAATCTCTCTCTGCATCTGATTGAGAAGCAACCCATCTATTTAACAAAGTTTGATGAATTATAAATTTTTCACACCATTACATTTATATTACTATATTTTATAAAATATATCTAAAAAATTATTTAAGTGAATGAGAGTCAAATGAAACATTAAAAAGGTAAAGCAATGAACAGACCTAGAATTCAGTTAAAGTCTGAAACTGTGATGTCTGAGGTGGAGACACCCAAAAATAAGAAATTCTGTTATCATTTGCTCATGCTCTTGTTGTTACAAACCCCTATTACTTTTTCCATGGAACTCAAAAGTAAGTTAGCATCAGTCACCATTCACATTCATATACAAACTCTAAACACTGAGATTCTTTGTTTGGACCCCATCTCTGCTTCATCTACAACCAATCAAATGGCTTCTCTTAAAAACTACTATGTTAATGTATGTTAACCAATGTTCTCTCTCCACATCTCAGAAAACATCTCTGCAGTCTGCTCTGATGCATTAGACAGCTTGCCTACTCATTACCCTAGAGTTGTACCTCCCCCAAAAGCTACACTACACTACTATATTATATCAAACACTTCTGATAGATATTTTTTTTTGTTAAATGAAACTTAACATTGTCTTTGTGTTTGTTTTTGAGTTGCCACAGTATGCAATAGACTGGAATATCTTAAGGTAAATATTAGGACAAAAATGGCAAAGAACAGAAACAACTTTCACTAGAAACTCATCAATCAAGCAATCATTATTTTGAGAAATGAAGTCTATACTATGCTTGCAATTTCCAAAGAACTGAAGATTTCATACAAAGGTGTACACTACAGTCTTCAAAGACAAAGAACAACTGGCTCTAACAAGGACAGAAAGAGATGTGGAATGCCAGATGTACAACTAAACAAGATGATACATTAGAGTCTCTAGTTTGAGAAATAGATGCCTAAAATGTCCTCAGCTGACAGCTTCATTGAATTCTACCTGCTCAACACCAGTTTCATGTACACAGTAAAGAGAAGACTCAGGGGTGCAGGCCTTATGGGAAGAATTACAAAGAAAAAGACAAAAAGAAAATGTTAGAGTGGGCAAAGAAACACAGACATTGGACAACAGATCATTGGAAAAGAGTGTTATGGACCTTAAACCCACTGAGCTTTTGTGGGATCAGCTAGACTGTAAGGTGCGTGAGAAGTGCCCGACAAGACAGCCACATCTATGGCAAGTGCTACAGGACGTGTGGGATGAAATATCACCTGAGTATCTGGACAATCTGACAGCTAGAATGCCAAGGACCTGCAAAGCTGTCATTGCTGCATGTGGAGGATTTTTTGATGACAACCCTTCGAAGAAGTTTAAGAAATTCTGAAATTGTTTTCAAAATGTAGTAGTAATTTTTCATGTTATTAATGTCCTGACTATACATTGTGATCAGTTGAATACCACTTTGGTGAATAAAAGTACCAATTTCTTTAAGAGCAAAATCTGTACATTATTCCAAACTCTTGACCACCAGTCAAGGTACAGTTAGTACCGTGCAAAAGTGTTAAGCAGTTGTGAAAACTGTATAGTGGATGATTCCATGGTATGAATATTTTTTATTTACCATTTAACTTCATACAAAGAGCTGTAAACATAAAAAACAAAAACGAAATCAATATTTGGTGTGACAACCATACGCCTTTAAAACAGCACCAATTATCTACACAAACACAAAGCTTTTTAAGGTCATTTCATTTAGCCACAGTTCTATGTATTTAGGCTGTCTTACTTGCTTCTGTCTCTTCATGTGATCCCAGACTGACTCAATGATGTTGAACAGCTGTCTCTGTGGGGGCCATCAGACCATCTGTTGCAGGACTCCTTGTTCTTTTTCTATTTTATTCCATTTGCAAAAGGAATATTTGGAAATCTAAAATGAATATTCGCTATTGACACACTAAAGCAGAAGACATAAAATAACCATTTTAAGACAGTTTTGTGTGACATACGATGGATGGATGGAGAGATAGATTTATATATATACACAGATCAGCCACAACATTAAAACTACCTGCCTAGAGCCTAATATTTTGTAAGTCCCCCTCTTGCTGCAGCACCAATCCGCATCTCAGAATAGCATTCCGAGATTATATTCTTCTCACTACAATTCTGGCCATTCTCTGTTTACCTCTCTTATCAACAAGGCTTTTTTGTCCACAGAACTGCCGCTCACTGATGTTTCTTGTTTTTGGCACCATTCTGAGTAAATTCTAGTGACTGTTGTGTGTGAAAATAACAGGAGATCAGCAGTTGCAGTAATACTCAAACCAGCCCGTCTGGCACAATTATGTAATATATTCAAAATAAGCTTCTAAGAAAGTTAGTAATGTTGTTGGTTTTGTGAATTGTTTTCTAATTTATAGTTCTTCTTATAATTAATAGTTGCTAAACAAAAACAATAATAATTCAGCAAATAGGGAGAAGAAATTAATAGATATGATTTAAATATGAAGACAAGTTTAGAAATAAATGACATGTACACATTTAATTACAAAAGCCAGTTGCTTTTATATATATATTTTTGCAACATGAATAATATTTTTTTTTTACTTGATAACTGTCCAATCTATAGAAGTAGCAGTATTTTAGAATAAAGTTTAGGACAAAAACCATGTGTTTCTCACTTTGTGCTCATAGTTTTGCATGAAAACATCATATTCAGTCAGGCGGTCACATGCGTGTCTAGTCGTACAAATATTTAAAGCTCAAATCAGATCAAAAATTCCACTTCTGGTCGGAACTCCACATAGCTGCCATGTGACACATTTCATTTGGTCTGTCATCTGCAGTGAAAAGGCAGCTTTAATCCAGAAAGACAAAAGAAAATTATATTCAAAATGTAATGAGTACTTTTCAAGTTTAAATAAAATTGTAAGGAGTAAAAAGTACTATTTTTTCTTTTGAAATGCAATTAAGTAATTCTGTTTAAATTGCCCTCAAGTAAAGTACAAATCCCCAAAAATAATACTTAAGTATAATACTTAAGCATTTTTACTCAATTACTTTACACCCCTGGTTACAATGATTCTATCATCAATTAATCAACAACAGTTTGCTCCAAACTTGTATGGCTTTCTTTGTTCCTTTATTACCAATTACACTGCATGAAAAAAAAAGAAATAAAAAAGATGTAAAGTCTTCCAGGTTTGGAACAACATGAGGATGAGTAATAATGACAGAATTGTCATTTCTGGGTGAATGTTCCCTTTAACTGCACCACTTTCGTGAATGACTGGCAATACCAGCTGCCACCAAACACACACAACCATTGCACTCACTCAATAATTTAAACTGCCCAAACTTTCATGCTTTGTTAATCCATCAATATCAATGAGGCAGAAAATGTGTGTGTGTGTGTATGTGTGGTTACAGACAGGAACCAAATCACACTGATTTGATGGACATTATTGGTGAAATAAGATTTTTCGCCCAGCATTTGATTAATTATTGAGTAAAGAGCAAGCATGTGTCCATGTGTTTGTCTGCGTATGGGTGTGTGTGTTTGCATCAGTGCAAGTGTGTGTGTATGTTGCATTGCATTCTTCAAATGCCAGGACTGCCTCGATCCAGCATGCACAACGGTATTCTGTTTCCTTTAGCACATTGTGTATCCATTTATAAGACATATTACACTGTAATCTGGATGTATGCATCCAGTTAAAGTTAATATGTATGTATGAGTGAGTGTGCTAGTGTGTGTGTGTTTTTCTGGTTTAACAGATGTTTTAAGGCTGGGATAAATGGGAGTTTAATCACACATAATTCCCATAAAGCAAAGGTATTTTCAGGCTGGGTCTTTTTCACTGGATGGTTACAGCTTATCCTAATATAATCCTGTTATACAGTAGAGGCCTGAAACAGACATCTCTGGTTTTTGGTTTAATACACATTATGAATACTGTAAATTGACAGATTCTACCAGTGATTTAACGTGTTGTAATGAAGTGGCATGGTAGTGTTAAAAGACACAGAAATTTGATTAGATAAGGGACTGATGCTGTAATATTAAAATTAAATTGAAAGTGAGAACATTTAGGTTAAAGTTCAATTCCCTGGAAATTAATAAATCTTATAATGACTTTTTACACACACACACACACACACACACACACACACACACACACACACACACACACATGTTGTGTTTCCATGTTTTATGGGGACTTTCCATAGACATAATGGTTTTTATACTGTACAAACTTTATATTCTATCCCCTAAACCTAACACTACCCCTAAACCTAACCCTCACAGAAAACTTTCTGCAATTTTACATTTTCAAAAAACATAATTTAGTATGATTTATAAGCTGTTTTCCTCATGGGGACCGACAAAATGTCCCCACAAGGTCAAAAATTTCGGGTTTTACTATCCTTATGGGGACATTTGGTCCCCACAAAGTGATAAATACACGCTCACACACACACACACACACACACACACACACACACACACACACACACACACACACACACACACACACACACACACACACACACACACATACACATACACACCATTAATGTAAATCAAAGGCAAGTGAAAGTGCCCTACTAATTAATTTTAAATTACTAATAATTGCAATAAGATAAAATAAAACAGAAACACTTTCTTTTTCTACCTACCTGTATAGAGTTTGTTTTTGTTTGTCACGCGTGAGCTGCGCGCGATCTCCTCTTCTCGCTTCTCTTCCCCGCGCGTGACACTCACTTCCGTGTTGGCGTGTCTAAGCAAGGAAACGCGGATGTGTTGCGCCTAATCCGCATCTACAGGTATTCTAGCACAGCTCTCTTTCTTTACTTTATGAATTCTTAAACAACTCCGACAAGAGCAGTGTTGCTATGTCTCATGTTGTGTGTTTATAGTCGTCGGTTTAAGCTCGGTGTTGTTGACGGGTTCTGATCGCTTTCGGTTAATACAGTTTGGTTTATGTATCTGTGTTTGTGTGATCCAGACGTGTTCCGATTCTATGTCGAACCCAAACCCTCATCCACGCTGATCTGAGCCAGGCGCAGTACTGCGGACGCGGGTTGGACGGAACCAAGTGGTGGAATGCCTGCCGGTAAGCACCCGAACCCCAATCTGTCACAGCCTACAGCCTTATGTCTTTAGATAATGACTCTTTGTGTTGCAAATCTGTTAGCTGCAGTATGTGTGTAAGTGAGTACGTGTTATTGTTGGGGTTCTGTTGATCTCAGCTCTTCCCTTATGTTGCGCCAACTAAAAAGTACCATGGTAACACCGTTGTATTATTTGGGGTACCATGTAAATACCAAGGTACATGAATTTGGTAAAAGATCAGTCGCACGTTATATACCAAACTACCATGATTGCCATGGT